>NC_036437.1:332728-665457 GCF_000184455.2 Aspergillus oryzae RIB40
ATTCTTCTTTTTCATGGCAGCTAACACAGACAGTATTACCATCGCAGGGAGCGAGACCACGGCGTCGCTACTATCTGGATGTCTCTTCTATCTGTGTAAACATAAGTATATCATGGACCAACTCAACAAAGAAATCCGGACCACATTCTCTAAGGACGAGGAAATCACGTCGTCTAAATGCTTCAACCTTAGTTACCTCAACGCAGTCCTTAAAGAATCACTCCGTCTGTATCCACCAGTGGCGGCAAGCCTTCTACGACTAGTCCCTAAGGGTGGATGTACAATTGACGGCCACTTCGTTCCAGAAGATGTACATTCGAATTCTATCTAATGCTCCTTGCTCGTTTAAAAACTCACAATGTACAGGTAACCGTTTCCACTCACCATTATGCATCATACCGTGATGCAGCGAACTTCACGTTCCCAGAGCAATTCATTCCCGAGCGATGGCTGGGAACCGACAATAGGTTTGACTCTGACAGAAAAGATGTGGTGCAGCCATTTAGTTTGGGCCCCAGAGACTGCTTGGGAAAAAAGTTCGTTCTCATACTCTGTGTAGTTGTTCTCGATTCACTAACATCTGGCAAAGCTTGGCACACATGGAGATGCGTTTGATATTGTCTAAATTGCTGTTCAATTTCGACATACACCTCACTCCCGAGAGTGAGAATTGGGGTCAGCAGAAGATGTTTATCGTATGGGATAAACCGGCACTGATGGTTAGATTGACTGACAGATTTGCATGATTGTGTCGAGATGATATATATCTTTATCCCAAAGCTTTAGGATGGTACATTATAGGTTTTGAGTAGGCCACGAAATAAAAGATCTATCTTTCATCTATGCTGATAGATACATTCGCATTCAAATCCTACTAAGAATGAAGATTCGAAAAGACTCATGGTGTAGGTGGAGGTATTATTGTTCGATACTATGTAGCAACAGTACCTCGATCAGCTATGCTATTACAAATTATTAAAACAATAACATAGGCTTATAAAGTAAATTATAACAACCGTCCTTCAACCACTGGTCCCATAACTCAGTTGGTTAGAGTGCTGAGCTAATAACTCAGAAGTCGAGAGTTCGAGCCTCCCTGGGACCATTACTTTTTGCACTTCACTTTTTTGCTCCCACTTCTTCTATCAATCCGGCATTCCCAAGAATTCTACAATATCCCATGCTAGAAATTGAATTGTCCCTGCATGGCCATTCGTCTCGTTTCCTTTTTCGTTCCTGATGCTGTATGTTGCTAACTTCCAATCAACGAGGTCTCAATAGTCTTTATCCGCTTCTCCACAAAACCCACACCCACCGACTATCCCACAGTTTACTGTGTACTAAATATATCGTATGGGGTGGCAAGGGACTGCAGGATCTGCTAACTAGTTACATTAAAGAGGTCCATGTGTACTCAAGAATAGCCATCGTCTCTAAGGACCTTATAGTGTATAGCAATAGCAGTGAGTTCAAGTCTAGACCAACAGCATCCACTGGGATTCCGCCCCCAGAAATGTAGAATATACCCATTTAAGACTTTACGACTTTAGCACTCTAGGCACGATCTAGAAGAGAGCCGGTTGAACTATACTGTACCGAACATCAGCATGTCCGATTATTCCGAGAACTCGGCCCGGGATTATGTGAAGTACTTCATGGTTGAACCCCCCAAGGATGTTAGGATACCCATTGAACAATAGGCGCGAAATAAAACCAGGAACTAACCAATAATATTGATTTGGAATTATAGCCATCGTTTAGTAAGCGGCTTTACTGAACCTATAGTAGGCATGAAGCATTTTACTAGTACATAGGGCCGGGGATGTATCGGCATTGCTACCTCGATCTCCGAGCCCACCACTAATCTTCGGAGAAAGACACAGCCCTGTACTATTCTTGCTACCCATCACTGGATATCTTGGGCTCCACATGTCTTACATTGAAATTAGTCTTCCCTGGAGCCGATGAGACCTAGATAACTATAGCAGTATCCTGCTATTCGGTAGCAGGGCCGCGTCAGCCATGGCTATTCTTGTCTAAAGCCAAGAAAAACCAGTGAAGAGCTATGAGTACAATCTGTATGTTCTATTGGTCGCTATGCAATAGTGAACTGGTAGACTGACTCGCTACAAGTAAGTCTGTGCTTAACATACTCTGCCAGCCGACGTGCAATATTGATCCATTGGGGCCCGAAGGACACTAGCTTGAGATACACCTAGATTAGGAACAATCCAGGAACAAAATTCTAGCGGTAGTGGCTTAGAAGCCGGCCCTAAGGGTGCTGAGATCCATGGATTTGTAGTCCTGGGTCCTCAAACCCTTTATAAAGCCCAAAGAGACCCTCTCTAACCCCATTAACATCACAGAAGCAACCCTACACACTCCCTCTACCAGAATATCCATCCATACAAGACTCAATCCTCGCTCTCTAAATTCACAATGTCAGTTACATCAACCGCAACCACCACCGCCGCCTCCGCAACCTCCACCTGCCACCAAAAACTCTACGAGATCCCCGTCAAAGATGCCGCCTGCGCAATGCCGATGCAGGGCAACAACTCTGCAATCATGAGCAGCTGCTGCTCCTCCGCCTCCGTCGTCTCCTACAGCGACTGTGACTACTACTGTCTGGCCCAGGGCCAGAACGTCGGCGATCTGGCCGAATGTCTCCTCAAAGCATCCGAGCCTGGAGAGGTATGGTGCAACACCAACGCCAACGCGACGGCTACCGGTAGCGTTCCTACAACTGGCGCTGGCACTATTGTCGCTACTGCCTCTGCAACTGGCTCGAGTGCGACTGGGACCAAGAGTTCTACTGGTGGGACCTCGACTTCTACTACCAATGCTGCTGGGGCGAAGAAGTCGGTTGGAGTGCTTGCGCTCTTGCTGTTTGGATGTACTGCTGGGGTTTTGGTTTAAATATATCTCTGGGTTGATTTGAGGGGCTCTGGGCCTTGGATAGGGGGTGCGAGTCAGCTCGGCTTGCCTGTGACTCTTTGATCTGATCTCAATTGAAGTCTTTGTGTTTTTAGTATTATCATTCTGTCTATTCTTCGTGACTGTTGTGTTTTACTGTAATATTATTCAATAGAAGAGTATATATCTTGAATCCTTGAATTCTGCTAGGGCATTATATAATTGCTGTTCTATGAATAAGAACCTGAGGTATTATACTGCAAAGCATGCCCCATGCCACAAGGTCCACAGTGACCCCTTTCAGTCAGCACTCCCACGTAGAACAACCTCCCTCATCATCCCATTGAAGCCTTCCCCAATGCGGGCCAGTGGGGCTTCAATTCCAATGGGAGCCCAAACCTGACTTTCGCCATTGATCCCCAAGCGTGCAAGAAACTCCATACTGGTAGACTCTGCACCCGAATCAGAAACTCTGAGCAGGGTTTGATTGCCCTTTCCAATCAAATTCACTTGCGTCCACGTATCCAGTGGAAGACTGTAGTTTAGTGAGTATGGATTACCACCGCTTATTAAAGTCACATTGCTAATCGACCCATTTCCGCTGAGAAGGGTCGAGTCGGGTCCGGTGAAGAGGGTGCCCGGGGTCTGTGAGGCGGGGTTCACCCAGAATGATAGAGTGTAGTCTCTTCCTTTGCTACCTAGTGGGGTGTCCACGTAGCAGCCGTTGGAAAGGACGAGCGTAGAGTTTTGGACGTGGCATCCTCGTATAATTCCATCGTAGCCGTTTCCAGAATGGTCAATGACGGTCTCGGTGTCTTTGTCGAATTTATAATGTAATATGGTATCGGTGTGACTTTTTACTTGGCGATCTAAGTTCTGTCCAGGGATTGCGGCGTGAATCTTGTCAAATATTGCATCATATTCGTCCTCTAGAATGCTCCCGCCCCATTGTTTGTCGGCCAAGGCTGGAAGTGTGTCTCTCCACGAATAATACGTCTCAAGGACTGTAGTGGAGTTTGGACCATAATCATTCCACAGAGCCGCGATGTGACCGAGGACGTGAGGGTCATTTCGAGGAGGATTGTTGGTGGAATTCTTGGTGTCGAAGATGTTGGGAGCATAAGCCCCGCCGGCGGGATTGCCATGGAACACACGGGTCTTGTTCAGCGTGGATGGGTAGCTACCGGACCACTTGCCTACAATGTAGAACGCATCATCCGAATTGAGCACATTATAGCCATTCTGAATGTAGTCGAAGTAAGGATTATCCTCGAAGAACTCCCAATGCTGAATGGAGACATCTGTGGACACATTGGCACCCTGCGATGGGATGAAGGTACCCCAGATTCTCATGCTCTTGCCTGATTCTTTGAAGATATAGTCCTGCATCGTATTAACGAACGATGTATAGTCGGCCACAAGGTCTTTGTCATATTCGTCTGCTCCGATGTGAACGGTTTTGCTGTGGAACCAGGGCAAGAATGTCTTCCAAATGGACTTTATAGTAGGAATGGTGTTTGGGTGAGTAATGTTGAGCATGCTGAGATCGTCCAGGGCCAGCTCAGGGCGCCACTGGGAGATGACCAGCGCATGACCTGGTGCTTCGATTTCGGGGATAATGGTGACACCTCGTCGGGCACACTGCTGTTGGATGTTGTCAAATTGTTCCTTGGTATATGATTCATTGGCGCGTTTATTGAGCCCAGCTAGTGCAGGATCATCCGACCATAGGCGGAATGCTGCATATAGATCCATCGACTGCTGAGCAGAATACTGGTCTACGTTGTTGTAGAGATTATCACTCAGATGCACGTGAAATGCATTCTGTTTGAAAAAGGACAGAAACGCGCACATTTCGATAAGAAATTCAGGTGGGTAGAAATGGCGCCCAGCATCCAACTAAACAGGTCTCAGTTAAAGTATGTAACGACGCGAGGGAGTAGTTCGGCCAGCGAGGCACATACCATGATACCTCTAGTAGTCCACCCAGGCGCATCAACTGCAGACCCCTGCGGAAGAGTGTGACCACTGACGACCGCCGCCTGAATCAATGACCGCGATCCCCACCAAGCACCAAGCGGACTGGCTCCAGCGATTTCCACGCCATCTTCGTTTATTGTCAGCGTGTATGCTTCCGAGGTATTTCTCCCGGCAGCATCATGAAATCCGGTCTCATTGGTGAGCGTGAAGAAGATTGAATTGGGTGCGGCCGTCATACTCGACGTGAGTGGTATATCAATCCCTAACGTGGACTGGAGGTCATTTTGGAAAGTCTCCGCGAATTGTTGCAACGTCGGTGGGATTTGGGTTGCGCCGTCATTATCTACCGCATTGGCATAGCGCGCATCGACCACAATACTGGTGAGTCGAGCCAGCGAATAGGTATCACTCGTCTCAGTGAACGGTATAGTTGGTATAGTGACCAGCCGGCTGTACCCTGCAGTCTGTGAGATGTTGTCATAGTATAGATTCGTGGCTCGTACCTCCTATAGAAAGAGATAGGAAAAGACCTATATTCACAAGTTGACCCCAGAACATGTTGGTGGGGAACACTAATTCGCGTCTAGAGTAGAGAAATCAATAGACAGAAGTTTAGAGACACCTCCATGATTTCTTCGCTATTTAAGGTCCGCATCATAAGTTTGGTAGCATCTAAGCTATGTAACATGGTGCACTATTACTATCAACACTTCGCTTGGATATATCGGCAAAGTAAGGTTACAATCAATCAACAAGAGTCACCCCAAACCTTTTCTAGTGATCTTCGCCTGGAGTGACGTTTCATAGCAGAGGAGAGGCGGGGTTCAGTCTTATCTCTAGTATAAATGGTCGACTTTTACTAGTAGATAATAGAGATAACCGGACTTTGCTGGACTCTGTCTTATTCGTAATCCGGGACATTGTTGTCCGACAGACAACAAATAAACCATGGGTTTCCTTTAGAAATCCGGAGACGGCTGTCATATCGATTTTTCCAGAGTGGAAGCATGTTGATAATACTGGCCTCAAACGCTTATCTCAATGACTGAGGAGCTTGGACTCTGCGACCCCGCACGGCACTAACAAGGGTAATGTTTGATAGATTGAGCTCACTGGTTAATTCATCCAGATCGGGGAAAATCCGACCATATTAATGCAGATCAGCATCAGACTTCCAAGTCCCGCATGGCTTGGAGTTAGTTAGCAATGTCACCCTTATGTAACCTGAGAATCGTGTTTGGTTTCTCCGCTATCAGTACTGTGACAGTGACCACGACTCCAGAATAGGTGTTGATCGAGACATAACAAGTATTGAAAAGCGTGCAATATGCATCGCAACGCCACCGACTGTATTTCCCACAAACGGACATCCAATCGAACGAAAGGCGAAACTTTGATACTTCATGCTGCTTGAACGTCGGAATGGTCACCTGACCACCGGCTGTAAAGCGGCACATGACATCCAAGAACGCCCGTATCTCTCGTCTCTCAATCAAACTGCACCAGAAGGCCAGGAAAGACGTGCAAAGCGGATATTGTCCGTTGCAGTACTAGCATCACAGTCGGAGATTGCCCCGGAAGTGTATGATTCGTTTTGGTATCAAGTCTTTCATTGTGAGCTCCTAAAGAATTAAGATCACCAGACAGGACGAAATAAAACCTGCATTTCGCCATCAAGAACCCATAAACGCAGGGGACCGCTATATGTACAGGAAAGTTTAGACCCATTACCATGCCGGTCCCAACCATGGATAATGCAAATGCTTCGAGCGCCGGAGGGAAGAGATTCGAGGAATAACAAGAAAAATCGTTCTAATACAGCGTGGACCAAAAATAAATTAAATAACAAGACCCTCCCGCTTTGCTGAAACAAACCCTTAATGGACAATCATTTCGGCCAACTGTTGGCGAATGGAGGTCGACTCGGTTCGAGTGCTAGAATACAACGAAACGGAACGAGCGGCATCTACAGGACGGTCTTGCGCACAAGCTATGGTCGAGTTAGCGAAACTTCCAACATTAGGAATGAATGGATTCCACATACAGCCCAGCCTCCTGCAATAGAAGCCACAATACCGCCAGAGATCATCATGGGTTTAAGACCCCTGGTGCTCTTGAAGAGCATACCACTTAGGGCACCCGCAACGACACTGTTGGCAGAGTCATGCTTTCCTCGCACATATCCGATTCCGGAGTTAAAGCCGTTATATACCATAGCCACTACACCGGCGGAGTTTCCGAGGAAAGGACCTCTCCTTGTGATAGCGTTCAGGACACCGTTGAGGCGAATCTTGGGGGGTGCTGTCGCAGGCACCTTCTTCATGCCTTCAGCAAGACCCCATGCTCCTCCAATGGTCAAACCGGCAAGGTACGTTGTTCCGGCTCCATAACACAGGTCATCGGACCATCCACGCGATGGCAAAAGTGATCGCGAGCCAGGTGTTTCATCAAGGGCGGAGTCTTCGAGGGTGATATAATCGAGGGTATCCTGGTTCAGGCCAGCCAAGGGGTGGAGAGAGGTAGGATCAGGAATGGCGACTTCCGAGAGGAACGACGTAGCATCTTGCGCAGTGGAAGGGTCGAATTCGGGGCCCTTGGATTGTTTGCGGCCGCTGAGTGAGTCCCAGAAAGACATTTTGAAAGAGAAACTTTTATTAAAATGAATACAATTAAGAAGGTAATAAAACACGAGAGGAAATGAACAACGGTTGGTATGCCACTCTGGCGCTGCTGGTCTCCGTCGCGAGTCTGGAAATTCGAAGGAACCAGAACAAAAACTTCAACCCCGTGACGGACCGAGTCACGAGTAATCACGGGCAGTTCTCCGGTGTCGGGAAAAGCTTTGGCCGACGCTAACCGCTTTGGGTGGACCCGCCTCGAAAATCCACGAAAAGTGATTCCCCAGCGCGGGGGCGGGCATCTGAATATCAATTCTTTTTTTTTAAAGAGAAAATTAAAATAAAATCCTTGCCGTCGGATTTTCCATTGCTCGGGCTTACGGACCCGGTAACGCAATGGATTCTCAAGCAGGGTCTAGCGTCCCGGGTGACGCCGGGTATCAAAAAATGGAGGCGATATCGCAAGATATACAACTCCTTCCGGAAGCGACCCTCAAAGAAATTAGCAAAGGGTTGTTGGTAAAATTTGTTCTGTCATGTGAAGATATCGAGTAAGACTGTATCATTCGTTTGTGCCTATTATAATCTAACTTATTGAAAAAGCAAAGTGAACCGAGTATGGCAGAGCCTATTGAAGACGTTTTCGACGGCTTCAACATCTAACACCCATACTGTGGCTTCATGCAATGCGTTAAGCGCATTTCTTGACACCGCGCTTACTTCAAAATATGAAGGAACCAGAAAATTGGCTTTTGCCAATGAGACTTGGACTGCTGTATTTGACATCTACATGGCTCGCTATAAAGATTCAAATCCAAAGGGGATGAGGCAAATCCTAGAGTGCCTGGTCAACCTCTTTAACAAAAACCCTCAAGGAACCGACAAAGATGTTATCCGATCCAATATTACTGAGACAACCATCCCTAGCATTATCCTGGGCGAGCCTCGTTCACGACTCAAGGCGTCTTTTGTCTCTTTGGAGACTCTACTACGGAAGAGCGCAATCTCTCCCATTGAGTTTATCTCAATGGTAGAGAGATGGCTTCTGGAGAATCGGGAAAGATGGATCTCGCTCCTTCAGGAGGATTGCAAAGCTCTGTCCATAGATATCACTCGCCTCCTGGGAAGTGCCCCAAGCTCCGAGTCGAAACAAATTGTGGCAGAGATCCTTCTTTTCAGATTATTAACCCAAGCAAAAACAGCAGAGCTTGCTGCATCATCAGGGGATTTAATGGCTGCATTCTTCCTAAAAGTGAAAAGTTCTGGCATGTCTGACCCGTCAACCCAAGAGATTTCTCAGAACTTATCGTCGATTTGGGTGGCCCCAGTTAGGCACCTCGCGCTGCAGAAATTGGGAAATCTAGAGCTGATGTCTAATTACACCCTCCAGCCTTTGTTTAAATTGGACCCTGTTGGCTTTAGAGCGTTTTTGGACGGGCTACACCTGAAAAACTTGCTCGCAGGGGATATGAGTGAAGCACCTTTACCCGAGCTGACGCTTCTTTTTGCATCGTTGCAGATGGCAAAGAAGGTTGGCTTAGTTCACGAGGATAGTAAGTGGAGAAGGTGTTATGAGCTTGTTGGTGTTAATCTTACCATGCTTCTAGACTATATTCCCAAAGCGGGGTCTTCAACCAATGACGCCCAAAATGCGCTCGTTCTCAAGAGTGAAATGATAGGACAGTTTTTATTCCACAGAGAGCATAGTATTAGGATAGCAGCCCTTTCACTTCTGATTACGGCACCTGCGACAACAAAGCCCGTTTCCTCAGCCACAATAAGAGCTATATTGAAAGGCCTGCCGTCTATGCACTCTGAATCTGCAGACCCATATGCCAGAGGAGAGATTCTGAGTCTGATACGCAAACTGATCCCTCGCCTCAAAGGTGGTATCCTGAGTGAGCATGAAAGCTTGGCGGAGGCAAACGTCTCAAATAGCAAAAGGCATCCGCCAAAGTTTGCCCGTGATGATTCTGAAACACAAAAGTGCTTGAAAGAATATCTGGATTTACTGAAAGATGACCTGCGGCCCACAGCCTCTTACCCACGTCATATCATGGCGTTGAAAACGTTGATCCATCTACTTGAGTCCGGCCTCGACGCCCGCTACGCTGGTCATATTGCTGCCAAACAGGTAGGAAATGTAACAAAGTGGCGACTCAACATGGATATATTTGAGCCGAGCTTGCTCAGATTGCTGG
This sequence comes from Aspergillus oryzae RIB40, assembly GCF_000184455.2. Lineage (NCBI taxonomy): Eukaryota > Fungi > Ascomycota > Eurotiomycetes > Eurotiales > Aspergillaceae > Aspergillus > Aspergillus oryzae. Next base: position 342,444 of record NC_036437.1, read on the forward strand.
TCGACCTTTTACTGGACCCATATGAGGAAGTGCGGGCCACATCCCTTACCTTGCTCAACTTATTTCCTCAAGACGTCTTGTTAAGTGGTTACTTGAGATCTAGAAGCAACGGAAAACATGAAAAGCCGCAGCTCGTGGACGCCTTGAATAGAGCGGAGCAATTAGCAAGTAACACTAGTAGAGCTGACCACGCCGATACTGTCGCTCGCTTGTATCACATCTTCTTTACAGCAGCAGACGACAGTAGCTCGAAGGTGGCGGGTAGCTGGTGGGAAACAAAACAAGGAGTTGTCGATACTCTCCTGAAGAAACTGGAAGAGAAACTTTCTCTTGCAGGTGGTCTCTTTAACTCTTCTATGCGCGATGCGCCCCTACACGGTTACGTCTCTGCTCTCAGGTAATGCTGCATATCGAGTATAACCAACGCGCTGAAGCTGAACTTTTCTTTAGATATATTGTTCTGACTCCTGACTTTCATGTCTTGATCTCGAACGCACAGACAGGTTACGAGGCCTGGCGAGCTGTACATTCGAGGATAGTGGCTGTTTGTGACAAGATTTGGATTGAAGTGAAACCTGTGCTTTGCATTGATTCCCCGGAAGGCCACACCGATGAGCCCATTGACGATCTAAACGTTGGCCCCAAGGATATCCTTTCTTATTCTTGGCGTGCACTACGGGAGTCGAGGTAATCTCCCCTCTCCACACTCATATTCCCTGCTGACAGTTCTAGTCTTCTGCTTTACGCAACACTCGCCAATAGGACGTACGGCCCGACAGGAGAATTAGGTTTGACGAAGAGTGACTTTGAGATGATAGGAGTGGCAAGTTTCACACAGCTGGCCGAGCTTCGCCATAGGGGTGCTTTCTCGACGGTGTCTCAAACATTTGCCACCTGTTGTTTGCGTTGTGGGCAGTCGAGTGATCCTGAGATTGCAAGCCTACCTCATAACTGGTATCAGGTAAGTATTTTAGACGATAGAGTTCGGATGGGTAGAATGCTTATTCGTCGATATAGGAAGCTAGAAAGATTATTTTCGAGACAGCGTCCAAGCTAACGCGTCGTTCCGCTGGGCTTCCTGCACTGGCCACTGGGATTCTTTCATCTAATCCAGGAGGGCAGCTCTTCCAAGAGGTCATCAAAGAGCTTCTCGAGATATCTCATCTCCCAGTACAACAAGATGACGATAACCAGGAGATGGAGTTACCTCAAGTCCATGCTCTGAACTGCCTAAAAGAGATTTTCACCAATACCAAGGTTGCCGCTCATACAGAGCCGTTTATTATGCCCGCTTTGAATCTGTCAGCTGAGCAGCTGGGGTCGCCAGTGTGAGTGATACAACCTATTTTGGCCAAGTTACGAGAATTAGAAAGCTAATGTCTGTTTAGTTGGAACCTGAGAAATTCTGGATTGATGCTCTTCCGAGCTTTACTAACGCGTATGTGTCGCAGGGGTACTGGCCTAGGGTTCGGCGGTAACTCCGGATCTGAACCCGGTGGTAGAATTTCTTTCCAGAAATATCCGGGTCTTATTCAGCTACTATCCGACCTTCTGTCGTCATCTAATGCGAGAAATAACGCGGAACAGGGTGACCATGCGATGGTCACTGAGCGAGTCTTCCCAGCTTTGGAACTCATTGCGGAGAAAGTCCCGAATGTTTATGATACAGACGACGCGATGCTGCTAGAGCTAGTCCGGGAACAGCTCAAGAGTCCAGTGTGGGGCATCAGAGAACACGCAGCTCGTGTTTATGCATCCTTGTTGAATCGCCCTGACATCCTGAAAGATATCCAAACGCTGCTTGATACTGAACGAGATTTGAAGTCACAGGACTATCTTCATGGAAAGGCACTGTCCATCAAATATGCTCTGCGCAGGTTCGGATCTGCGTCGGTCTCGTTCTGGAATGGTAATCAGTAGTTGCGTAACATACAGTGAATCATATTGGCTAACATGGCTACAGAGCATATCCACGAAGTATCTGCAGCCTTACGACAGATCTTTGCCACACTGTTCCCAATCGCCGAATCTCCGTTCGTTGCGAACACTTTGCTGGAGATTCTGGGCGAATCGGTGGAGAAGAGCTTTGAGTCAGGCATGGAAGGTAGATCAAGCCCCCCTTGAAAATTTGCACCTGTGGCTAAACAAAGGTACAGAAAAAATGTTGATGACTATCTGCTACACATACGACTCGTATGGATTCCAAGACATCCTGGAGTATCTTTTTGATTCTTCCAATCCCAACCACAATTCATTGAGCAAAACTCGCGCTTCTTCTATGCTTCGGAGATCTCTTCCGTGGGTTGGAGTATTGCAGATGTTTGTGACCGGTGAATTGGATGAGCTGGCACCATTCGTCAAGACCGTTTCGACGTTCGATCCCAATGCTGGTGTATGGTTGCTTCAGCGGATACAGGATACAATCGGAGCAAAGGACAAATACCGAAAGACGTTGCTGCAACTGTACCCCTCTATCATCCTGGGCGACTACCCCGAAGATGTGAAGGGCTCCGCTATCTCATCCCTGGCATCTATCTTGGAAGACCTACTTGACTTCCACCATGATAACTTCAAGGACGTCGAGCTACCATGGGAGGAATTAGACCAACATATCAATTCCAAGCCGAACGGCGAGGTATGGAATAGAGACCGATCCGACGCCGGGATACGTCTGCAAGGATGTCTTCTGGCAGCCAAGGTCATTTCCAACCAAGCTCAGATCTCTGAGACGGACATTCGCAGATGGGCAACGAAGCTCCGATTCGCCATGGAAGAAGAGACAGTAAGTGGTGTTTTCCATCTATATCTCGTACAAGTTAGATACTAACCAAGGCCAGGAATATACCACTCGAGATGCCGCAGTGACCTCGCTGACAGCGTTTGCACGTGCACTGCGGAGCAAAGGCAAAGCCCCGCTTGTCGACAAGGTGTACTTGGAGATCTACCTTATCTTACATGACATGCTGAGCGATGATGACGAAGATCTGCGTGATATGGCCGCCGGAACTGCCTCCTGGGTCCTGTCATATTCCTCCGTGGCTCCCTCCAAGGCCGTTGCCTTGTCTCCCTTGAACGCTGGCCAGCTCCTTGCTGACTTCATGGTCGATAACTACCCCGAGTCTCAACTCTTGTCCACTAAAGCAATCCACTATATCACCGGACAGGAACCGAAACTCAGCGGCTCTGTCGAACCCACAAAGCTTGCCACGGTAGAAGCACAGCTAGCCGAACTGAGAAAGGAGAGCACAACCTTGTTCGAAGAAGAGCGACAAAACCTCTTCATCGAGGAAATCCGCGAAGTCGATATCTGGTCCCGCAGACTGCTCGGCCTGAGAGAAGCTGCCTTTAACGAGCGTATAGTCAAGGAGACCTCGAAATGGGTTTCCGACGGCCTATCTTATGTTGCTGATATTATGGCCAACGAGTCCGGAATGGACGGACTGGTCGGCTGGGCCTCGAAGCCAGAAACATTCACCCTGGGCGTGAGACTGATCAGCCTCGCGGCTGTGCTGGTGTCAGAGGAGTTTGCAGCTCCTGGGTATCTATTTGAAGACAGAAATTCTCTCAGGGAGAAGCTGCAGAGACTACTTGACAATGGGGAAAAGTCATTGCTGCATGAGAACTGGGTTGCGAGAATTCAGGATGCATTGGGTATTGAGGGTTAGGATAGATAAAAGTTAGACATGTTTAATACCAATTCTTTGTTTCTTTTACGTGACTTCCTCTGTTTCGTTGAAATTGATCCAAAACATGAGAATCTGCACGTTCATTCACAGGAAGGAGGTCGCCGAGCACAACGATGTGATTTTCATCACAACAACCGTATTTCCAAATCCAGTATGCCACCCCCAACTGGAGAGTCACTCCAACTCTTCATATCCACCGACATCTCTCCCTAAGGAACAATCACCCTGACACAGCACAAGCACATACCAAGTAAGTCCAACACCCCATTTCAGCCACATGCATACCAATGTAACCAACCAAACAACCAAAAAAAGAACCACCAAAGAAACCCACACTAACAACCCCAGAACCCCCCACCAGAACCAAAAAGATGAACAACAACATCATAATAGCCATAATAGTGCTAATCCTCCTCGGCATAACGGGCCTCGTATATCTCTACTCGATCCGCTGGCGATCCCAAGCAAAAGCCCAACTTTTCGTTGCGCGGGCGAAAGCTCGGAAGAGACGGATTTCGGAATCTCAAGCCCAGCTCCAGCCTCAAGCTACCACCCCGATTCAAGTCACTGTTGTGCGTGGTCCGTCTCGTGCTCCTTCACGGCGCCCTTCGCCGCGACCTTCTGCGTCTCAGCGTCCACCTCCACCGCCACCTACACGAGCGGCTTCGACGACGTCGAGACAGGGGCAGAGGGGGAGGGGTAGACAGAATGAACGACAGGATAATCGGCGGGGGTCTGGTTCGGGGCCATCGAGGAATCAGTCCCGGGTGTCGAAGAATAAGAGTAAGAAACAGAAGGGGCAACAACAGACTGGGCAGATTGTGAACGGTGGTAATGCGGTGGGTTCTGGAGGTGGAGATCAGCCGGCACAGCAAGAGTGCTCTAATCAAGGTATGGATAATGAATGGGGTGTAGGTCTGGCTGAGCAGGATAATGCGCAATACACGGGGCCGCAGGATGAACCATCGCAGCCTGGACCAATTGATGACGAGTGGAGAGCTAGTAGTGAGGCTGTGGCGGGGAGTTCTGGAGGACCTACGTCTCCTAATGATGATTGGCCTAACACGGGGGATAATGAAGGACCACAGGAGGCGACGCAGAGTGAATGGAAAGCTAATGATGCGATGGAGCAGAGGGATAATGGAGGACAACAGGAGGCGTCGCAGGGTACATGGCACCCTAACGATGCGATGGAACAGAGGCCTGGGCAGCAGGAAATGGATCTAGGGAATCAAAGCTGGTGATTGACTGTTGTATCTGTATTGTTTGTACAGGTCGCTATTGAGGCAATGTACGTTTCAAGGGATAGACCGGTGTTGATTGTCTGATGATGGAGGGAATGCTGCGAGGGTAATGTACGAAATATGGCAAATGCCCCTACTGAATACTGTATGATGTCTAAGTTTAAGGGACTATGACAGCTATGAAGATCTTGAAAAGTGCTAAGCATTATTCTCACACGACCAACTGGCCCCCTTCGCATCCTCACGGTTGCCTTTCAGATGGTGAGGAAACTGCGCTGGTGTATGTGGTGAGAGAGCCCCTGAACATGGGAACATAAATGTACTTGCAAGCTACGTGGCCAGAGTAGCGATATATGACAATTGCCACGACCACATACCTGACTGTGTCTGGCACCTGAAGCATAGCCAAAGCTTTTGGGAAGTCACGAGGTTCGTGCATTTCCGACATGTAACCGAAGAACGCAACGTGGGTAGAATAGCTATAAGTAATTATGCAGCACCATGCAGATTAAGTGCGTCAGAGGGCCCTGAAAATCTCAAATTAACAAACTAAAAAGAACAGTGTGAATAGTACTAAAGGAAGGATCAATATTTACCCCCTTTTTTGCTCCTTATAATTAGACGAAATTAGCAACCCAAACATCCATGGCCCTAACTCCTTCCCGACCCCCTGGGATACCTTCCAAGCTTGCCTCACACGCATCCCGTAACGCGAGAACCACCGCCCGTTCCCTCTCACCACTCACCTGCTCCTCTACTTCCCATCCGAAGGAGGGGGAAAGACAAGCAGAGACCTCCCATTGTCCATCCAACAAACCCTCACTACCTGGCACGCGGGTTTCACTCTCCAGATGCCATCCGGCAGCTAGGGCCAGCTCTGTCAACTGCTTTGGCCCTAGCACCGTGCGGACGTTCGAGATGCTGCCCTTGGGTTTACGGCACTCCAGCGCTGCCTGGGTGAGCGCAGCTAATACGTGAGGCTGGGAGGAGGGGTGCGTCGCTACTAACGACCACTCAGCAAGGAGAAGACGCTTGCTGTGCTGCTTGAGGACACGGAAGGTGGAAAGGACGAGCGAGGGGGAGCCGAAGTACCATAGGCAGTGGGCGAGTACTGTTGCGTCAAAGGCCTTAGGGTCGCTGGCGGGCAGCGAGGAGGTGGAAGAGGGGGAGGAGAGGGAGGAGAGGTAGTCCAGGGGGGACTGTTGGACCCAAGTAATCCGCTTACCCAGTGGGCCTTGCGAGATGTGACCCTGTGCTTGGCCGAGAGTATACGGGGCACCTGCAGGAAGCACCAGTTGACTGCTTTCCACTCACACCACCAGGACAGGCAGCAAGGGAAGAAAGGCGAAAGGACTCACCATAATCCAATTCTGCCGGATCGACCGCCACCACCCTCCCCAGCTCGCCCACAGCATTGGCAAGGACAGTCGTGCAGTCCCCCTGCCCGCATCCTAGTTCCAGCACATTGGAGCCAGTGGGAATGTTCCAGTGCTGCAGGAGAGCCAGGCGGTGAGAGGTCTGGGAGTGCTGGATGCTGAAGTGGGCGGGATCGTGTAGGGAGACACGGGCGATAGAGGCGGCTTCGAGTTGAGTGGACATGTTGTACTCGATGGGTTTTGCTACTGACGAGCTGCGGATGCGGACATCTCATAATGTCAGACTTGGAGGCCGTAAAATTAGCATGGGTGAGCTACTGCCCAACCCCGCCTTTTAGAGTGACTCACATCTCCTTATCTAACAGATTGGCCCCGCCCACCAGTGTTCACCATATAGTTCAGTCTTTCGTTATAGTCCATTGGGATCAAACAGTATTTAAGTCTCAAAGTCGCAAGACCAGCAATCTGATATAATGTCCCCATGAATTTGCATTAGATTTTGGATTGCCAGACCTGATGCCAGTGCTCCACCAATCGTAGCATCAAGCGAAACCAGGCCCTTCATGATGGTGTCGATATGTTGTTTCCAGGTGGAGTCAGCATGGGGACTTAGGGATCTGTCTTTCGGTGTGCCCTCGCCACAAGGCGGATATAACTGCATATCAAGTATAGCCTCAATAGCCTTTTGGAAGGTAGCCGCTACCAGTGTAGGGGTGATATGGTAAGAGAGTATTGAGGCCTCAGCACTAACGCCGTTCTGGAGGTTGAAGACCTCCTCAAAAGGCAGCGAGAGCACACACTCTGCTGTCCGTGTTACTTATAAAGCAGCCTCCTCGTTGTATGTTTGTAATTTCGAGAAGATACTGTGGCTGCAAGGTTGGTTTAACCCAGTCCTAGTCGGGTTCAAAGTCTCCAGGAGAACGAAGACACCGAGATTCCAGAACATCACAATCGAGACTGTTTGAGACTAATTAGTATGGTGGTTGAATTAAACACATTTAAGGGAGTCATGGCCATATGAGTGACGCACCAGAAGACAATCTTGAACGCATGGAAAAAAATCCAAGATTTTCTATACAGTAGTCCAAGAAAGATCCAAAAACTTCCTTGAATCTACCCACCGCCGTTATCGTCGAGGTTACATCCGCTGATAGGTTTGGACATAATTCAATGTCATTCTGGATCGAGCTAAAGAGGAAGCCTTTTATTGCAACTACTTGTTTCCAGACACGGAAGGCCTCCGCAGTTGCTGCGCGACATATACCGGGAACACTGTTATCAAAGTCTTGATTGAAGCCCTGATCAAAGACATAAGGCGATGTTGGCTCGTATCCGGAAGAAGTCGCTTGACCTAAGAGATATTCAGCAAAGAATTGGTGTTTAAGATACGGCCTAGTTACCTTTGTCATTACCCAAAACGTCAGAAAGCTTGCAGACGTGATCTGCTGTGAGTGCTGCCCCTATATCACGGACATGATTACACCATCGCACCACACTCAGGCTAGCTTCCATAATAGTACCATATGTAGAATGCGATCCCAGGTTCAAGCAGTATTGCTCAACAAGCCCAGCCAAGCAATTCAGCTTATGCAGCCCCGCATCAAGGAATTCATGCGCTACAAGAGTCTCACCGCTCGCCTTCGCTGGAATAGAAATACCGTCAAACATTAAGATCGCATATACAACTCTGAAGGATTGAACAGAAAGCGCATTTTTAATGAGTGATCGCGCCTGGAACCAACTGTCATAGAAGGCGTCCATCGGTGAGTTGCGTGGCGTGTCTCTGCCAATCGGACTGTTATAGTTGGTGGTTGATTGAACTCCAGTGGGAGAATCGGCAGAAGATAGCCACTGAAGTGAGAATGCTCTGAGCACCGCTTTCAAAACAGCGTCTGACTTTCTCCGAGCGGAGACAGTCAGTCTGTTACCATAGAGATCGCTGAAATGGTCTAGGAAACGAATAGTGCCCAATATTGTCATTCTGTGGCTGATATCCTGCGCCATAGACCCTGGTTGTTGAGATGAGGGACCGGAAGTGATCAAGGACATATCCGATTGAGATATTGAAGAGGGGGTCTTAGGAGGTTTTCAGTTGATAGAGGGTCTAGTTGCACAGGCTTTTGGTCCTGGGGGCTATCACCACCATCTTCTTCTAACTGATAGCGATGTCCAGGTTTGTATAGATTGCATTCATAGCCGATGAACCTGGACGCACAACCTGTAACGATCGTATCATGGATACGGGCCAGGCATTCTTCAAGAATCTTTGCGTCCAATTTAGAATTAAGCAGGTAGACAGGACTGCTAGGCGAGCTGCCAACGCTAAGCTGAGAGTTAAGCAGAACAGGGCGCTTTATCGTGTCCGAGCCATGTGTCACAGGAGAAGTGACAATCTCATCATGATGTCGTCCTGGCCTTGCAGTATCCGCGATTATGTCGGGAAACTCCATACTATATAGATTAGGTGTAGAAGTCTCATCAAGACAATGATCAAAATCGATGTTGAGCCAAGACGCCAAAATGTCCTGATCTGCTACAGCGTGTACTTGGAGTGCATCGCCCGCGTTTTCTACAGTGCTGGTTGATCCATCGTCTTCCCCAGACAAATTAGCCCTTGATGCATATCGCCTGCGACTTCTTCGCGTTGTTACCCGTGGGTGAGACCGGACAAGATCAAAAGTGCAAGGTGACCCTGTGCGATTGCAATTAGTGCATATTGAGGGAACCTTTCCCTCTTTACCAGGCGGCAAGCAGCAACGCCGTTTCGATCGTCGACATGCATCGCAACTTGAATACTGGCGCCTCGAGAGTGCAGTCGAAGGCGTCATCTGCGCCGATGATATAGAACCTGCAATATTTCCCGTTTATCTATCGCTAAGAGAGCACAAATGGTGATATTGCAGTAGTAGGATGAGTATAGAAGAAAGTTTAGATTTGATTTCCCTCGGAACAAACCGGGCATCTGGCCGATCTAGTCAGGTGACATGCCCTATCACCACTTTTTATACATCAATATGTCGTCGATATCTGCAATCGATTCTTCATTGCATTGTAAATTCTCAGAAGTTCTAGGAAGAGCATTGTACGAAGTCTGCCCAGTTTGGTACACACTTGAAAATCAGGCTAGTCCACTTGGTAGGCTCACGGATATATTGCATGGCAATCTATACACCCATCGTCTAGGTAAAACGTTCTTTCACCCGCTATATGTTCTCTCCAGCAGCCCGACGAATACACTCAACGACAAAAGTCGGGTTGCTTAAAAACGGCGAATGTCCCTCTTGGCATCTTTCAACGTGGAAAACATCATCGCCCTGGGCAATCATTCTCTCTTGATACGATAATGCTAGGGCCTCGTCGTTCTCGCAGACGATGTATGTACTAGGAATCTCACGGTAGGCCGTGTAAGTGACAGGTACAGTCAGAGGGCCCGTTGGGAATGATCCCAGGAGCTCCACCGCCTCATCCACATCTTTGGGATCGCAGCGATTATAAAAGATATCTCGAATGATGTCCTTATCTAGGAGCATCGCTCCATCCTAACATGGTAACACCAATAATCAGCACCTATATTTAAAGCAAAGAGTACATCGTAATTCAATGGCATAGAGCTTATCCATCATACCTCTGTGAAACGCATACCGCCGTACTTGGCCTGTAACTCCTGGCGTTGCCGCTCCAACTCCTCTTCCTCGGGGGTCTGGGGCTGGATCTGACCGACATGAGTCTGGCCCTCAGGAAGCGCCATAGCACACATGTAGATCAGTCGCACAACACCGCCCTTTAAACCCTGTTTCTCGCGTGCTTCCTTGCCCAACCCTTTCACGGCCTCGGACATGGCAACCCCGCCAAACGAGTGAGCGACCGCAATGACATCATTGCCATTGTCAAGGCTCTTCAGGATAACCTCACGGACGGCTTGGGCATCTTGATCCCAACTGGCATGGGGAGGGCTTGAATTCACAGACGGTAATGTCACGCCGACAGCTTCGTAGTTGAACTTTGCCAGACCATCAATGAGGTATTTGTAATGTTTCGGGCAATGCCATGAGCCCGGCACGATTACAATAGTAGGATTGTTAGCCATCTTGGTATCTTTTAGACAAAGAGGGGAGGATATGGCTTGTAATGACTGGGCGAGTAAAGAATTGAGAATTTGGGTGACTCGAACGGGTGACGAGAAGAGCTAAATAGTTTGAGAGAATACCATCGGATCCGCAGCAGAGTGTAATGTTACAGCGGAGCCGACGAGGAACATCGGAACCGATAGCCATTTGCACCTTTGAAGCTTAGCATTTTAGCTTCAGACCACCCTGCAGAAGGAGTGGTGATGCGTATAGACAGAGGTATGTAATTATAAGAGAAATTTATCGAAGGTTTGAGTCGTACTCGCTCATCATTTGGTTTGTATTGTCTTGTGTAGACTAGACCCGGGATATCGGAGAGCCGTACTGCACACAAATCAAAGTCAGTCTATGCTAAGTCGACACTTACGCTTCCAACGATATTCATATTTCATTGCATTCCATTCCTCTTTAAAAAAAAATACCGTTACAAATTTCACTACTGTGGAATAGTATAGGTCGTTACTATGCGTATTGTATCAATGTGGCAATGTAGCAGATAAATCTGTACATCTTGAATGGACCTCTCTCGATAGAGATGAAATATTTCTGCCCCCCATATATGAAATACGTATAAAGCAATGATGAAGCTCATTAATGATACTAACGTTAGCCTGAAACCAGGAAATCTCAGTTGTTCTGTGCGACCATAGTATCAAAATATTTAAACGATTATGATACGTCGATATACTGCACGCTGTATAGTATGAGGGTAGTAATGATCGGATCAAATTGATAAAGCGGCTTAACTTCTTATTGTTTCACTTTAGGACATTTGAGACACTGTCCTTATGAGACCAAGGTCAAAGGGCCCTGACTTCTTTGTATCCCCTTTGATATAAAGCCTCACGACCGTCTCATCATGTCAGGGTTCTGGAAATATGATCAACTGGTTATACTCTACTGAAACTATGGAAAAGCTCGAGTTCCTCAGAAAGAAGTGTGTGTCCCATCCAACATCCCTAAGGGTGAAAATACCAATGCCTTTCGCCATCATCAATAGCGGCTCAAACAAAAACAACGCAATGCTTGGTTATAGGACATGGTAGCGCGTCCCGAGGGAATAATATCACTGACAAATAAAACTCTATAGGTTGTGGCGTATATTAAGCGGCTCGAGCAAGACAACATACAACAGGAATATCAAGCAAGAAATTGCCAGCATAGAGCATTTCTAGGAGAGTTTCCGATACGATAGTGTCGTGCCTGGGGGATTTGTGTCTGTTCACAGTGAAATTATATTGATGGCAAACAAAGCGTTCGGACGAGCAAATTGGAAGTTTTGGGGCTCACATGAAATTTTAAGGGAAAGCAGTTGCCAATTCGAGGAACATGGAAAGTATTTTGAAGAATGGAAGCTCGAAGTTAGGTCGCGAATGATTGTCGAGCGTAACAGAAAGAGGGTTGATGGGTTCGCGGAAAACAAATTCCAGAAGGTCGTGCCAGCTAGAACAGATAACAGACAATGGTGCAAAGAGTCCGCCTTTCGGAAAGCTGATGATGAGGCGTGTTGAATGCCCTCGAGAAGTTTGGTGATGTTTATCCAACAGTATCGCAAGCTTTAGAAGGACATAAGTTACGTAACTAGATGAGCCAGTGTCTGTCTTCTTGGTACTGATGACTTTGGTATTATGGCAATGTATGGTGGTGATGCTGCTGTTCCTCATGGACGAGCGATTGTGTATGATGTATTTCTTGTAGCGAAAATCATATGTCGGATATTGTCTTTTAGGATGAATATTCTAGTGACGTATAAGTATACCATAGCTCAAGTCTACATACTTATATCACTGTAGATACGATCGTCAGTCCGAGTTCATATTATACATTATCTACATATTATTGGGTTCAAGGACTGCAGAAGGCCTTATGTCTCTCTTCAAATGTAAATAATTTCGCAATTTCTAGCTCGACAAGTATTCATTAGCCGACTGCATCTATGCAAGATATATCATGGTTACCAGAATTATGTCACCAATCATTCAACTGTCCACCAGCTATCATTGATGCGTCACTCGAAGATGGATCAGAGCTCAAGCGAAAATAAATGGGAAGGCAGAATACTTGCCTTACCTATGACAGTAAAGACTGTTACAAGGGATTGCAAATAGGCTAACCTCAGTATACCCCAATCAGCCCTACAACTTAGGTCCAAACCAACCCCACCTACCATAATCTGGAAGCGGTTATTAACCTCCACAGTAGAATGGACCCTGATTTATAAATTAGCTTGGGACATGAAGAAACTAAGCTTAATTAACTAAGCAGGGGCTCCAGAACGTGACGTAGCCCAGGCAGCTTGAAGAACATGATGCCTGTGAGCATGTTATATATCACCAATCTGATCATTTTCAATGTTATGATCTTAGATCAATATGTAACGATCGATTAATCCATTGTTATTATTCACTTTGCAGGATTTAACTAAACTGTGGGTTTTCTAAACATTTGCATCTGGACTTCGAAGATTTATTCCCAGATTAATGTATTGAATTAGGCTTAAATAAAATATCTCTTGTGACTGGATTTGAAAGTCGCCGGCTTCCGGCTCGTGGGATTATGTTCTTGTCCCTAAATCCCGAATTATTTGTATCAATATAAGCGCGTTCTAGACCACATCCACTTCATGTCCCTATATATCCCGAGCCATTATAGCATATCCTAAGCCTTGTTTTAATCGGCGATTGATGATGGCGTTGGTCATAAGCATGAGAATGACATGACATGATGTCAAGTGCATGATCCCTTTCGGCCGACTGAACAGACACGAACCTTCTCGGACGATAAGATTTTTATCGCCCGAGGAGAGTAAGGTTGAATAACGACCGGTATAACCACGGAATAAATGTTGAAAAGTACGAAAGATGATAGTTCGAAGTAATCTATACTATACTATGTAGGTCTTTTAAGCTATCAATCTCCGTTCCCCGCAAAAGTGCGCGGGGAATATGAGGGTTCGGAGGAGAAAAATGAAGGAAGCGGGTTTAATGTGGTTCGGCAAGCCGTCCAGGGTTCTCGGCCGTACTTGGACCCACCCAATGACAGGTCCGATTTCGGCTACCAAATGACGTGATTTGAAAATTTGGAGGAGCAAGAAGTCGAACATCGAAGGGTAAAAATCAAAAGAAATTGGGAAAGGGGGGTCATTGTTGGAGGCGACAGGAGCAAGTTATACAATTTTGTAGGATAGTATGAACATAGATTGTAAAATGTAATTTTCGCTAATTTTGAAGCTTCCAGTATTTGTTTATCTCAAGAAGTATAGTACACACGAGCTCCAGGCTCTTCTAGTTAACCCAACCCTTAGGACCGCCCCATTGGCCCTTGACCATGGATTGGTAGTACACCCAAGGGAAGAAGTCTTTCTTCAGATGATAGAATGCACGGCGAGGAGTGGCTTGGTCGATACCGAACAGGTTGCCAAAAGTCTCCTTGGGCTGCCCGCCGTACTTGAATTCAGCCAAAAGAACCTTGCCGTACTCAGTCAGCAGAGGACAGGAAGTATAACCGTCATAGTTTCCTTCGGGCTCCTTGCCTTCCATTGTGGAAAGCAAACCACGAACAAGAATGGGTGATTGGGAAGTAATTGCGGCCGCCGTCTTGGCTGTAGGAAGACTGGAGCCATCACCCGCAGACCAGACGTTAGAGAATTTCTTGTGACGCAGGGTGCTATCATCGACATCGACAAAACCAGCCTCGTTCGCTAGAGGGCTGTTCTTGACAAATGCGTGGGGTCCCATCTTGGGTACAACGTGCAACAGATCGAACTGCTTCTTGACCTTCTCCTGACCATCGAGACGAGCAAAAGTGGCTGTGTTGCCTTCGATGGCGACGAGGTCATGCTGGAAGAGTCCCTCGACGCCCCTTTCCTTCCGCAGAGCCTCAAGTGTAGCACTGTACTTGGGCACACCAAACATGGCCGGGAGAGCAGTGGCAAAGCTGATATTGATAGCAGAACTGGAGGGGTTGCTGGGATCGTACAGGCCGGCTCTCTTCCAATGGTCCAATGCGAGCCACATGACCTTTTGCGGCGCACCTGCACATTTGATCACACCGGCAGGTTGGGTAAAAAGAGCAACACCTTTCTCGAGTTTTTGGACAGTGCGGAAGACTTTGTCGCAAGTGTTGTAACCATAGATAGTAGAGACAAGAGAGTCGGGAGACTCCAGAGCCTCGGGCAGACCCTCAATGCTACCATAGTTGATGTTAATGCCGGGAACCACAACCAGCTGTTCATAGTTGACCTTGTCGCCATTACCAAGAGTGACAAGATTCTCCTCAGGGGAAAACGTGGACACGCTGTCGTTGTAGAATTTGAGCTTAGGGTCGACCAGACTGTTCATTGGCCTGCGCAACTCCTCCTTGGTTTTAAGACCACCGCCAACTAGAGTCCATCCGGGCTGATAATGATGCCACTCTGCAGGGTCGATAACAGCAATATCGTCTTGAGTAAATTTGCCAGAGTGAAGAAGCTGATGGCTGATAGACAGACCAGCCGTACCACCACCAACTACCACGACCTTGTGGTTCCGAGAAGCAGAGCTCACTGGTGAAGCTCTTGCGAAATTGCGTGCTGCTGGAGCTTTTTGGGCAGCAGCGCAAGCTGCCGACGTTACTCGAGTGCGGAACATGTCTAGAAATGAATGGTGCTCAACGGAAAATGATAATTAGCTTGTAAGAAAAAAAGTAGTTAAAAAGACAAACGGCAAGATCACTTTAAAAAGAATGGGAGAATGGCCGTCGGTGGTGAATGGAGTAACACCGGGGAGCGATGGATAAGATTATCAAGAAGGCGGAACAAGTTTGATCGCCGACTGCTCTTTATGTACCTGACAGCACGTGGACCGGTCGGCGAAGAATCGGACGGTCGCAGCGCTTGCCACTTCCCGCATTCGGTGGACCCCGGGAACCCTAACTTGGATAACCTTAAGTATTTGTAAATCCCCTTCTCTGTACATATCCCATGCTTTCTAATGTTCCATCATAACACAAAATCATCATGAACTCCCTTAGAGCTTCCCAGGCTGCTTTGGGCTCACTTGAGCCAATGGCCAACTCGATCCAAGCCACAACTCTTAGGAGGCCGCTCCGTTCTCTTTGCCAACATGCCAATATGAGGGCCTCATATACCACCAAAACCTACTATTTACCCATCAGTGCTGATTTTCGAAGAGCTTCACTGAAAAACAAGTTGGATGAAAGACGTACATTATCATGTAATAACTCACCGTCTTCACGCTCTATTACGACCAAAATCCCACAAGCTGTGGCCCGAGGCCGAGCTTCGTACAGCACGGAAGCCACCGCGGCCGGGGAGCCTACCATTCACGCCGTATTTGAGACGAAGACAGGTACATGGCAATACGTGGTCGCTGACCCATCCACTTTGGCTGCTGTCATCATCGACCCAGTCTTGGATTATGACCCAGCCAGCCAAGCCGTTACCACCTTCGCTGCCGATTCACTACTCTCATTGGTCAAGGAAAAGGGTTACAAGATCGACAGGATCTTGGAGACTCATGCCCATGCAGACCATCTCACTGCAGCGTCTTATCTCCAAAGTCGCCTTACGCAGGAGCATGGCCACAAGCCGTCGATCGGCATTGGCAAGCGTATCGGCCAGGTGCAGAGATTATTCGGTCGGAGATACGCAGTTCCACCCGATGAATACAGTGTTGTTTTTGACACACTATTTGACGATGATGAGAAGTTCAAGATTGGAAACTTGGTAGCCACAGCCATGCACCTGCCCGGGCACACTCCAGACCATTTAGGCTATAAAATTGGAGGTAAGGGTCTCAATACAACCCCTCCCGAGTTCCAGATATGCTGACAACTCTCAGATAATGTATTCTGCGGGGATTCTTTATTCCACGCGGATATCGGTACTGCGCGTTGCGACTTCCCTGGCGGAAGTGCACACAGCCTCTTCAACTCCGGGCGTAAGCTTCTTAGTTTGCCGGACCACGTAAAAATCTGGACAGGCCATGATTATCCACCGGAGGGTCGCGCAACCCCGATACCTTGGCTGAGTGTGCAAGATCACAAGAGCCAAAACAAACACCTGAGGGACGGTATCACTGAGGAGGAGTTTGTGTCTCTGCGGCAGGAGCGAGACGCAAAATTGGCAGAGCCAAGATTGCTCCACCAGTCTCTCCAAATAAACATCCGGGCAGGACAACTTCCGAAGCCAACGGAAGCTGGGCATCGGATGCTTCACGTGCCGCTAAAACTTGGAGATGTTAAATGGTAAAAGGTGACTGTGTCTGGGAAATATGTCTGAAAGCTGTAGTAGGATGATATGAGTGCTTCAACCAGAAAATGGGTGCTAAGGTGTAAAATTGGAACCAATCGGCAAATACTTACGTTATGTGTGCTGTGCATATATGCTAATGTGGGGTTTATTTGCTTATCGATGGACCAGACAGTCCTGAGGGATCAGCCTTCTGCTTTTCTGTAGGTGATAAAGAATAATACTCTGTTGGTGACTAGTGAACGTCAATGATGAATTATCTTCCATTAACACAAATCACCGAGTAGCCAAAGAGGGGTTTGACGTTCATAAACTGTCGGTGAGAAACCTCCATATCTGCCGTATGCCACAAGATGCCTTAGATGATGGCTCACGAAAGTGAAGGAATATTTATCCTGAATGTTCTTCCTTTGTTCGCAACCTTGGGCGACTTGATGACGGACAGCCCACGATACTTGAGATTGACGTTTCGAAAAAAGGCAAAAGTCTATTAGTGAGATTGTGCGGCACGGTCCATACCATGAATTGAATATCGTTAAGAAATTTGCAAGCCGATAGAGTGTTAGTGGCTGAGAAGTGACTTCGCTAGAACTTAACAACCTGCACAGCCAGGTCTTTCACACTACCCCTCTCATGATATATCGGAACTTCGACTAGTGGATGGAGTCATGCTAACAGCCCAATATCAGCTGAGCCTCCACTTGAACTGATAACGAACGGACGGATAGTACAGAATCGCAATCCAACATAGGCAGCCTATACGGCAAGAGAGGTAATAATGGATGCATTACGTTTACACAATCAGCTAAACCATTGATATCGGATAGAGATAGATCGTTATCCTATGTGGACCTCGTAGCGGCCGCTGCAACAAGTTTCCGGAGCCCATCCACTATCTATGGCCGGGTCTGGCCAGATCTTACCGTCGTCATTTGACCTTTGATCCTTGGACTGAAAGTCTGATAAAGATAGAATTAAGGATGCTATTGCTCAACGCCCCATGGGGTTATACAGTCCATCGGCGCCTAAGCCGAATCCGGACACACGCAGACACCATGGCCTGAAGGGGCTAAACTCACATGATCGGATCATTCCTAAAAGGGAAATCGTATCCAGAATCTGGGCAGTGACTAAGATTCCGCTAGACCAAAACGAGCAAAAAGGACCCCATGACCAAGACCGGTATACTCACCCATCTACTCCGTACATCTTCTTGATCTCCGTCGGCATACGGCCCGGCGGCTTCACTTTGATATCGATGGAGGTTATACCTTATCTCACACATACCTTCCAAAGAGCGGCGGGGAAGCGGCATGAGAGCCGTGCCCTCCGCTCTGTATCGATGGTTGTCGACGAATAAATAATGGCTTAGTCGCGACTGACTGGAATAGCGATCAAGCGTTTTTCTCAACATGGAAGACCCTACACAAAGAGTTATTATTATTGGGGCCGGTATCGTGGGAACCAACATCGCCGACGAGCTGGTCTCGCGCGGATGGAAGGATATCACCGTTGTCGAGCAAGGCCCGTTGCATATGCCGGGCGGCTCGACATCACACGCTCCCGGTCTCGTGTTCCAGACTACGCCTTCGAAGACCATGACCAATTTAGCCCGCTATACTGTTGAAAAGCTACTATCTCTCGATTGCTTCAATCAAGTAGGTGGCCTGGAAGTGGCGACGACCCCTGAGAGACTCCAAGAACTTAAGCGCAAGCACGGCTATGCCTCGTCGTGGGGGATTGAGGCACGCCTCATCGATGCCGAAGAATGCCTTAAGATTTATCCTCTCTTGAATAAGGAAAAGGTTCTAGGAGGTCTACATATCCCGAGTGACGGTCTAGCACTCGCTGCACGCGCGACACAATTGCTTATCGAAAGGACCCGCAATGCCGGTGTCCGCTATCTCGAGTCCACACCTGTCACCGGCATTGAACGAAGTGGTCGCCGGGTGACAGGAGTGAGAATACCCAACGGTGTCATTCCTGCCGATATTATAATTTCTTGTGCTGGATTTTGGGGTGTTGAAGTTGGCGCCATGGTCGGCGTGCCGATTCCTTTGCTTCCGCTAGCGCATCAGTATGCGAAAACAACTGCCGTGCCGGCGCTCGCTGGCCGAGCCGTTAATGATCTTCCCAATGGACTTAATGCTGAACGACCTATCCTACGCCACCAAGACCATGATCTATATTTTCGTGAGCATGGCGGCCAGTACGGCATCGGCTATTACGGTCATCGCCCCATGCCAGTCGTCGCCGGATCGTTGGGATTAACTCCTAAGCATGTCGATGAAAAGAATATGCCATCCCGGTTGGAGTTTACCCGCGAGGATTTCGACCCAGCCTGGAAGGAGACACAGGAATTGTTGCCCGCTCTACGCGACACAGAAATTGACGACGGTTTCAATGGCATTTTCTCTTTCACTCCGGATGGTGGTCCCCTTATTGGACAAGCGCCGAATGTCGAGGGCTTCTATGTAGCCGAGGCGGTCTGGGTAACGCATTCGGCTGGTGTTGCGCGTGCTGTGGCAGAGGTGCTTACGACAGGCCGATCTCAGATTGACCTTTCTGAGTGCGAGCTCTCCCGTTTTGAAGAAATTCAACTCAGCCGTGACTACGTCAGCGAGACATCGCAGCAGAACTTTGTCGAGATCTACGATATACTTCACCCCATGCAACCGAAGGAGTCTCCACGGAATCTTCGCGTTAGTCCCTTCTATAACAGAGAGCGAGAGCTGGGTGCTTTCTTCCTCGAGCTTGGAGGGTGGGAGCGTCCATTCTGGTACGAATCGAATTCAGAGTTACTTAAGTATCTCCCGGCCCAATGGCAACCTGTCGAGAGAGACGCCTGGTCAGCACGGTTCTACTCGCCTATTGCCGCCGTGGAAGCCTGGAAAACACGCAATGCAGTAGCCATGTACGATATGACCTCGTTTCACCGATTCGAGGTGTCCGGCCCAGGGTCTGTCGATCTCCTCCAACGGCTAACTACAGGCGACATCACTGCTAAGCCTGGGACTATCACTTACACTCTGCTCCTGAACGACCACGGCGGAATTCGCAGTGACATTTTCGTGTCGAGGCTCAGTGAGGACGCCTTCCAAATTGGAGCAAACACAGCTATCGATCTGGAATATCTAGTTAGAGAAGGTCGTCGCCAAGAACAGCACACTCCGAGCCGGTGGGTACAGGTACGTGAAATTACTGGCAGCACCTGTTGCATCGGACTCTGGGGACCCCGCGCCTGGGAGGTCATTAGCACCATCACCACAGATGACTTTTCGAACGCGGGGCTGCCTTACCTCGGGGTCAAGAGCGCGACTATTGCCGGAATCCCAGTAACAGCTTTCCGGAAGTCCTACGTCGGGGAACTTGGCTGGGAAATCCAGACCAGCTCCCAATACGGTCAGCGGTTGTGGGATGCGATCTGGCAGGCAGGAAAATGCCACGGGCTAATCGCGGCCGGCCGCGCTGCCTTCAACGCTTTGAGGTTGGAAAAGGGCTACCGTACCTTCGGCAGCGATATGACCACCGAGCACAACCCATATGAAGCAGGCGTTGCTTCCGCCATTAAGACGGACAAGAAGGAAAACTATGTGGGTAAAGCTGCCATCCAGCGTCTTTCCAAACAGGCACCCACAAGACGTCTGCGCTGCCTCGCCGTTAATGATGGGCGTTCTATGGTGCTTGGGAAGGAGCCAGTATTTCTGAACGGTAAAGCTACTGGATATGTCACTAGCGCCGCATTCGGCTTCACGGTTCGAAAGCCGGTCGCGTACGCCTGGTTACCCGCCAGCGTAACAGAGGGCCAGACGGTTGAGATCGAGTACTTTGGGCGGCGTATCCCAGCTACCGTCACGGCAGAGCCATTGTACGACCCGCAAAATAGCCGACTACATGCGGACGGCTCATTGGTGGTGCCCGAGTTGCAGAAGCCCTTGAAGAGCCTTCTATAACGATATTGAATTTAATGAGCGATGCAATAAGATTAGCGCTGTTTGTCTATGTTTATTGATATTGGACTGTACAGGGGAATAAACCCAAACGACGATGACCAGGTTATGTTGATAGACCCTGCATGTGTATCCATTGATTTTATTTGTTTTCACTTCTAACCATTGCGATTATGTTTGTGGCGCGATGGATGCGTATGTGATCTAGAGATACAAACAATATACATCAGCATTAAAACTGGTCTTGGACCTTCAATAATCCGTCTAATTCTGGCAACCTTTTACACCATCACTCAGACTTGAGTCTTAAGCTACGCACGTACTACCTCGCAGGGCATACAAAGTGAAATGTCACGCCGTCGCAAAGCATAACACAGCAAACATGACATTTTCCAAGGACTGATGTGCGAGGAGTGTTCGCCATAGTCATACCCATGTTCAATCATGTCATTGCGCTAGGTAGATCTCCCGCATGGCTGGTCTATATTAAGAACGCAGCATCTCGTACATCCGAGTATACTTAGGGGGTGGGGAGGTTCAAGCCGTACCTTAATATGTTAGCTCTCCACACGGATGTCTTGGCATGCTTTATTTAGTTCTCGGCAGGGTGGATGCAGTGGATGGATCTCGATGAAGCGTCCATGATCCACATCTCCACCCGAAGTGGAATAGGCAGCAGTGGCTGAGCCCTCGTTATCTTCATCCGTCCTATTTTAGGCACAGGGCCCATGCTTCCTCCAGGAACAGCGTTTATACTGGTCTATTAATTCATATAGGTGGACTCCGTATAAATATGTCCAGAGAAGAGCCCACACAGTGAGATCAAGCCTTTCCCAGGATCATGATCAACATGAGAAGATCTGAGGGCAACCAACTGACTCAAAATAATCGAGCTAACAGGCGGTCTCGGGTAGCCTTGGCCTGTGATATCTGTCGTCTGCGAAAGTCACGGGTAAATATATATCCCTATCCTTAGACTGCATGTGTAGGCTGACACATTTCTAGTGCGATGGCATTCGCCCCAGTTGTTCTGCGTGTGGTCGTTTGGGGTTTGAGTGTGTATATACTACCCCAAACCATAGCCAGAATGTTATCATTCAGAAAGAGTTTGTGACGCGCGCATTAGTCCAACTGTGGAGGCGTTGTTTGTGGGGCTGATCATGTTATAGGTATTTCCAAGCGCTGGAAGATCGTGTTAAGAGCATAGAAGAAACCCTAGCCTCCATGAAGGATGACTTTGGGGCGTCGATTTCTTCACAGACCTCCGACATTGAAGTTAAGGGCGCTATGAATGATACAAATAGCCCAGTCCAGGGTATAGGGTTAAGTTATCTTATCGATGAAAATGAACCTGGATTTCTTGGTATATATGACATATGTTTCCTTCTATTCGAGTGCCGGTTAATTAACGGGTGTGCAAAAGGCCCTTCATCAAACGATCACTTCCTGCGTTGTTTATGCTATGCCATTACACAGGGAAAGGATATGCATATTATAACTACCTCTACCACGGAGTCTTACGTGGGCTCCTCCCAAACTCAATATCCAACTCCAGCCTCCGAAAGAAAACAGCCATCGGAGGTAAATATCTTTGCACTCCCACCAGCCAACGAAATGACGGAACTTGTCCAGAAGTTTTTCTTTCAAATTGGGATCTTGTTTCCTTTCATATACCCGGTTACGTTTCTAGAGACATACAGCCATTTGCTCAAGAATGGTTGCTTAAGTGTGAGTCGAAAATGGCTGGCACTTCTAAACTTGACTTTCGCCACGGTTAAACTATCTATAATCCCGAACAGGCAGTTCTTTGCAACATACATTGCCCAATCTGATGTTTATTACCAACGGGCAGTGGACCTATTCGGCGAGCAAGTATTTAACGGCGAGAACATCGAAGATGGTGAGTAGTCCTCCGTGTCACTAAATGGCATGATACAGGCTCATTGTCCACCGCAGTGCAGTTCCTGCTTCTCCTAGGCCAATATCTTCATGGGAGACATAAGCCTGGACAGGCATGGACGGTGCATACTTTAGCTGTTAAGGCAGCCTTTAAACTTGGCCTCCACTCGCAAAATGCTCTGAAAGATATGCCCGCGCTGACAAAGGAGGCGCGCAAACGCACCTGGTATGGGTGTGTCATGATCGACAGGTATATGTTCCTGGATAATGCCTATTCCCCTGATGTCAACATTGGCAGGCTGAAGCGTCCGTGCGATTCAGGTTATTGAGTATGACACTTGGAAGACCAGCCGCCATACCAGACTGCTACGTAAAGCTCGAACTGCCTGCGAACCACGAATGCATAGATACATCCACTATCATGGACAATACAACAGCTGACCTTAGTGTTTCCTGCCTCAATTCTACTATGTAAGTTCGCCGATGCAGCAGGCTACACCTATTATACTAAACGAAGGACTTAGTGTCCTATACAAACAACTCGCAACCATCATTGACATACTATTCGACCACAATCTGGACACTGGCACGTCTTTAAGTATAAACGAGATTATTTCACACATTTCGACAATGGAGGATAACCTTTGCGCTTGGCAGATATCACTCCCCCAAGGTCTAACCATTCTCTCGGCTGCAGGATTACGTGATGAGCAGCAGGAGCCGATCACCAACGCTGAATTCTTCTCAAGAAAGTTCTCTGTTATGATTTCATTACGATACTACAATATCCGTACTCTTCTCCATCGTCCAACACTGGCCAGTATGGTTGAAACATGCCGCCATACAACCGATGACCAGGGATCTCAGACGCTTCCCTTAGTTGGACTTCACAGCTTGGAGATATGCACTGAGTCAGCAATTGCCACTATAGATATAATATATGAATTAGTCCATGCCTCCGATTGGCGAGCTAATCTTCTAGAGACCTGGTGGTTCTCGCTGCACTATGGTACGTGTGCACCAGCAAGCCTGTTTTGACTCTCCATTCTTTCTCAATCTAATGTAGGTATAGTATTCAACGCGGCATTAGCTATCATAGGCGTGCTGTGGCTCTGTAAATCAAACTATGTGTTGGGTCTCGCAATGGAACAACTGGCGACAAATGCGAGGATGTATCCTGACCGTGCCATTGCAGTACTGTCTCAGCTAGTGTCTGGTGACGCCGTTACAGATCGATGTCGGAATATTCTTCAACAGTTGACAAAGCTTCTCAATGATCATACCAGTGAGATAATGTCCTCTCTATGATCATGTAACATCCGCGATTGCTAACGCGTATGAGGGATAAGGACAAGGAGACGTGTTCCTGGACCAGTTGACATCACTCCAAGGCCAAGATAGTATGTCGGAGACGCTAGATCCCCTATCTCACGGCAGCTATCATTCGATACATAACGTGCGTTTCAACGCCTCTATAACTATTGAGGATCTTCTGGCCTTATCTAGTGGAACAGGGATGTTACCTAGTGTCCAATGGCAGGGGCTTACTTCTATGCAGGGTTTCGACGTAGAAGGGCCATAATCAATGTACATAATTGCTACTCAAACCAAGAAAATATTGAGACCCCAAAACCAATGGTAATACGATACCCTTGAGAAAGTCCTACAGAATAATAGAATTTTACTTCACTTAAGTAACATTGCCTCATCATTCCATTGCGTCAACTATTCCTTCAAAATTCTAATCCTTCTTCGCAGCATACTCCTCATCAGTAACCGGATCAAGCCAAATAGTCTTCCCCAACCCCACAACAAAATGCGTCATGATACTCCCATCATCAGCACCATGCCAGTGAGTCGTTCCCGGGGGAGCCCAGATCAGGTCTCCCATCTTGATGCGACGTGGCTCACTACCCTTATCGCAGATCCAACCGGACCCGGCCACAACCTTCAGAAATTGCCCTCCTGGGTGGGTGTGCCAATGTGTCCGCGCACAGGGAGTGAAAGTCACATTGGCCATGGAGGTGGTTTCATCCGTATGAAGCGTGTCGAAATAAACTTCGCCCGTGAATATGGTGGTGGGTTTGAGGGTTGTTTGGCTGCCTTGGGAGGAGCTGGAGATGATGATTGTTTCGGGCATTGTTGGAATTTCACCACGAGGCGTTGAATGGAGTTTCTTTTTGAACTGTTTAGTTCTAGTGTTAGAGCTTTAGGATATTTGAAGCGTCCGGATGGAAGGTAGTTGTTGACTTATTTCATGCGATGTTGGTGACTGACCTTTTGGATGGGACATTGGTCACTTACATAGATAAAATGCTTAGATTCGCGGGGTTCCTGTTGTTGGGAAAGATGGGCTTTTATAGGATTTATTAGCATTGACCCCTCGGCACAATTAACAAATAGCTATGCCGTCCGAAATTTATTATGGAGTATAACCTGACGATCTATGTAATCTGCAGCTCACTGTCGGACTTGGCGGGTTTACGGCACTTTAACAGGTGGGTTAAGGCCGACGGATGACGGATGATGGCAACGCGGGGTTTACGGGGTGTAGAGCCCTAATCTAATCTGTTTCTGTTTCGTGTACTTGATATAGAAGAAAAGGATAAAAATCACTTTATTAGTATTCTATTCTACCACTCAGTTAATAATATGACATCTTCGTCCTTGCCTACATATCCTTACCTAGTTAACAGACTATCTGTCCTGTATAGTAGATCTACCCTTCCCCTTCAGCCTTAGGCCTAGATTACTAGTTAATACTAAACACTTTCGATATCATCTATACTCATCATGATACCAGCGTAAAGGATAGCAACATGAAACACCGCTACTGTGACGTATTTAACCCCAACCGCGATGAATATCAACTTTAGAGGCGATAAGAGATGAAGCTTTTATGTTAGCGAAAGCAAGACCATGGGGCAAGGATTTTAGTCTAGCGAGTGAGGCTGCAGAATTTCCATCAGGGCTACATGGCACGAAATGATTAAAAGCCGTTAAAGTGTCAGAGTAGCTAGCTTTCTTGGTTTAAAACATCCCAACTGTCGCTTTCTAGCAATATTCAGTTGTACGACATATATATATTTTGAGTGGAGCTCCACTGCAACAACGTGGTCGTGCCAAGCATATGCCAGGTAGCCTTCATTACATGGGCGCAGATCGTCAAAAAAGCGTCAATAGGCTAATATACAGTGATGCAAGACCTTACGTCGGGTCTACTTTGCTCTAGAAATTAAGCACGGCGGTACCGGTCACATATGGATGTCAATTTATTTGGTCTTTACAAGTTGCATTTCCATACGCACCGTCTGTCAACGAGAGACATAACAAGAAGAGAAGAGAGAACAGAGAGCCCTAACTTCCCGTACAAGTGCAGTGATGGCGATACATTTGGAGGCAAATAATGGATTGTAAGTGAAGAGTGAGGCTAGCAAAATGCAGATTCCCAGCCTTGTCTGCGGACACCAACACGTACATCCCGTAATTGAAGCCAATCAATCAAAGCCACGCACGCGCATGTCTGGACGATGTGGATACGAAAAACAACCTTTTCTTGCTCAATTCCGTCGCATTTGTTAGTTCATATGACTATCATCTACCTTCGTACATATTCTTATTATGCTCTGTTGCTGTCACTCTTTTCTTTCTTGCCATTCTCCTCTTTCCTCATTCCAGATGTCTACCAATAGCCTCTGAGCAATAAAATGGAAACTCTCGTAAGCTATGGAGTTACCTATCTAATAACGAACAACTCCACATTAGCAACCTTGGCTGCTGCTGTCTACGGACTCTTACTCAAATCATCAACGAAACGTCTCTCTGTCCGCGCTGTTCTACTATGTCAATCACCGGAGTATTCCTTGACCAAATCAGACATCGACGAATTCTTATCTAGTTCCTGCGGAAGAGATACTTGCGAGTGGTTATGCATATGCACTAGCGTTGACGAAAACTACAAAGGACCAGCAATGAAAGCTGTTCATGTAAGCCTATACTCGTCTCACTCGTTTGCCTCGCATCTTATAGAACATTGGCAAAGGATCTGTACTATCGGCAAGGAGAGTGGCTAATAATCAAATACCAGATTGATCTCGAACACGAAAGCATGTTATACGATGACTCGCTTCGTGAGCTTCCAATTCGTCAACTAAGCAGTAAGCTTGTTGGCCTGCATACATTCAAAGAACATCGCTTCCGGATCGTACCTGAACGGGCGGGCGAGGACACAGATGATGTTGGTCAGCTTTTTAGTAGCTGTCTTGTACTGATGCATTTGAAGGATATCTATGAACGATGCTATGGGGATGATTCGGGCGACGATGAACGATACTCGGAGTAAGTGAAGTATAGTGGACTATCTCTTTGCGGCATAACTGACCATAATAGTGAAAGGATTCTCTGTTTTCTGCAGAAGTTCACAGAAGAGTACAGAGTATATCTGGAGTCACTTTCAGATGAAAAGGTCTCTGAGATTCTTGGGGTTATCGAGGATCCTAAGTTCGGATGGATGCTCAATGAGCTTAGGAAACGGCGCACGAAGAGCACTATGAGGCAAGGGTGACTGTAACATCGAATGACGTGCAAATCTAGTCGAATAATGATTTTTGATGTGATTATACCTCTACCCTTTCACATGTCTCCGGCACTGTGTGCGCTGCTGCCAGCGATATTGATGTGCACTCTCGGATTAACCGCAACCTCTACCTGATGATTGAATATGATTAATGCGCTCGAACCTACGGTGCCGAAGTGACAAAATCAAACCCTTCAGTATTAAGTGACTACAAAGCATCTAAATTCAGAGAGAGCAGGAGGTTATGTATGCTGCAAGGGTTACTCACTGCTCTACCTATAACAAGCAGTTTGGAGATGAGTTATATGTTACATAAAGCTATACATAAGTCGAGATATGTTTATATCCTCGGGCTGTCCATCGTAAGGTTCACAACCATTATATTGGATGATTGACGATTGCTACCCAGGGGGTTACCTTGGCCTATCGCAACCGTTAGTCCTCCGTCTCTTGATATGGCCAGAGCTTGGAAAATAGCTCTCTCTGAGTTTCGTCTTGAGCCAACCCAATGAAATCTCTTTTATTTCCTGACTAATTTTAACCGCAGCTTCATAGTCCTCGTATCTAATCATGCCATCGTGAGGAAGGAGTGCTTGATCATGGAGTATTGTGAGCAGCTGCCCAACACCGTCAATGTTCTCTTCTTCCTCCGAGTAGAGCTCGAGGTCGGTTTTCGTGACTTGAACTGGACAAGTCAGCCCGCTGTCCGAGGAGACCTCTTCCCAATAAGCAGCAAGCACAATAAGCGACTGTCGAAGGAAGAAAAGGTTTCGCCTTTCCCATACACCGGTTACCAGACAAACCGTCTTCTGTTGAAGGACAGCCCAGTGACGCGATGCTCGTTTGTATACCTGAGCTTCGCAGTATATATGCATTGTCTCGCTCTCTAAGTTCTTCTGGATCTCATTCTGCTCTTCTTCATTGAGACTGTCGAAATTTTCGGGCTTCTGTGGAACGACCTAACCCTCCCGGACAGGCCCGGTGTGTTGAACCATCCTCGGAACGCCGGACTGGTAGAACAAAGGGGCAACGCACGCGGATTGCCAGTCTATTATACTTGTAATCTCATGGGTATTAGGGTCCACGAATACATTGTCCAAATGAAGATCTGGGTGCCACAGGACATTTGAACTTGCTGCTTCGTCGTCCGATGAGGGAATCAAGTAAGAGGCCGCATCCATGTATTGAGTGAGAAGGGCAAGTCCGTCTTCGGGATGTTCTTGATCTTCCATGGACCTATAGTAGTTCATTCTAGATTTCGCATGTGATTTGATCCATGCTATCTCGTTCTTCCCCAATGCATGTGTATACTGAATCGGATTGAGCCCTGAGTATCAACCATCAGCCTCTCTAATTGAGACATAAAGGCCAAGTCTACCCACAGGGGCCACGGTCCAGCCTCATGTCCTTTCTAACCCCAGTCCATAGCTCGGCTGAGGTGAGTGGCCCTATAGCAAAGTGTTCAAGAGCTTCCGGTGCGACAGAATCCACGGTGAGCGCTTTCGCATCCCCAGTCAACGAAAGAAGGTCATTCTTATAGTAAATACAACTATGCCAGGGGAAGGCCATAGTAGTCAGCTTAATCTCCATATCAACGACCTGCTTGATTAAGTCGAGTTTCGCTTTTCGTCGCCATTGATTCCAAAGAGAACCCAGCCGTACACCATGCACCTTCTCTTGAATGATATACTCTGCACCCACAGGGTTATTCGTCGCATCTGCTGGCCACGCGAAAATCCGAGATACAGGAACTTTGAACACCTCACGAAGCTACTACATTTAGTAAGACTGGCGAATTATAGTTACAATATATCTATCATACCATATCATATGTAGCAACCTCCGAGGCTGTAGTGTATCGGGCAGGGCCTGCGCTAGGATTTGGGAGCTTTGCAAAAACCTCGACGCCATGATCCATCGTAAATATGAAAGCTTTGTTGTGTAAGCCCTCCAAGCACTTTAGCACTCGAGTGCCTGATAGACAGTTAGCACCCATATGTGTGGACTCAGCTCATATGACGCGTACAATATCTGGAGCCATCGCTAACATCGAGAGCGGTTCGAATGAGCTCTTGGAGATCAAATCTCTCAAAGCGTTTGCTGAGCTCCTTTTGCTCATCGCATCTAGGAACCCGGCTAATGAGCAAGACGGCATAGCCAGTATACATGGTGCGATACTCTTACAGCCATCGACACCTCGTGTATCGATATAAGTCTTCTTCAGAAATACGCTCATCTAGAATTGTTAATTCTTCGGATCCTTGAAGGCAAAATGATGACTGGCCACATACACGGTCCATTCTCCGTTTCGATGTATAAATCTGGGGGGTGGGACGAGTGTCTTCCGCCCATCGGATTTAACGAAAAAGAGCGTGCATTACGACATTGATTGTATGTATTCCAGTATTTTCGCAGGAGTAACTGTCTCCAGTTTAACGAGACAGTCTTGATCATGCTGATGTTCGGAATTAAGCTGCCATTGTTGTTGTTACCTGAGATCCCATTGACCTGACGTCCGCATGCGGGTTCGGATTTACTAACATTCCGTCTGGTATGTATACACATGCATGATAGAGCAAACAGGAGACACCAGACTTATTGATTAACTACTTGTTTTGAAGGGATTCTTTTGAAATTATAGTCACTAATAAGAGCCTGCTTTTCTCATGGGGGGTTTCAATTACGTTGTCCATCCATCGAAGTATGTATGTTCACCCGGAGATGGGAGCAAAGATTGGCATTTACGACGGTTGCAGTCGAAACATGACTACTATTTGGCTTAGTAGCAAGGCTTTTTGGACCGTTGTCTGTTTTACAGGCAGTACCGATAGATAATAGAACGACACAGGCTGTACAATATCAGAAAAAGGTTAATATGTCTGAGAATATCAGTTACCTCCGGGAAGGCACTATAAGCAGATAATCTGGTTGGATCAAGTTATCATTGCCCAGTTCTTTGAGAGTGCCCGAATAAATATATTGTAGGAAGTTGTAAAAGTGTGGACCGGAGTATGGTTTGTACAAGGATTCAGTAGCAGCTTCTCGATGACGTGAGTTACATTTCCACTAATGCTTACTCCTCGGCTCGGTGGAGCCGATGCTCATTATTCATTGGGGCATATTTTGTCTACTGTAATATGCGTCTGTTAACAGTGGGACTCGACGAATAAATCCTCGGAACTCACTAATTAGAGTAAATTTAAGTTCGGTAATGACTCATGTAATACCTCTTGTGGTGATAACAAACACGGACAACGAACAGCCCTACAAGGCGAAGTATGGATCTCAGCGCCTTCCCCAGATGTAACCAGCTATAAACAGGCCTATTGTCGCGATTGTGGATTTGGAAATCAATATCATTATACTCACACCATTCAATCCTCGTACTATCCCATTGCCACCATGCCCGGTGCACGTTTTGCTGCAAACCCTATAATTATACTCGGAAATGAGAGAGCCAGGATTGGCAGGCATGAGATCCCCTGTCGAATGGCCATTGATGACGTCGTTGAAGCGATTACCATTATTCGTCCAGATGGTCCAACCGAGTACAAGTTCAGCAGAAATGTGCTATTTAATCCAGGAGAATCAGTTGAGTTAGACCCTTCGGGTGAGTAGGCCCAGGATCGTTAAGAGAAGTAAACATGACCAATAAGTGCAACTGTACAGATAAGGATTGTTGTATACTCTCAACTCGACGAGGTGACATATCTGTTGAGGTGCCAAAGGCATAGATGCTGTCTGGCCTAAGCGATCAAGGGAGTTATACCTCACGTGAATGGGAACGTCTTTTGGAAAACCTCGTTCTTATCTCTCGCGCCTTACTATGTTGCAGTCCTACCAACATGGCCACAAGCACATACGCGTGTCGGTCAGAAACCACCAATGTTGGGGTATATACGCATCTTGTATTGGAAAGGCTTTCCAGCATGAATGACAAGTATCATGTTTTGACGATTTGACACTTTTTACCTTGCACTTCCACGACCATGCACAGGTCATAGTTGTAAGGTCGCTAGGGCTATTAGCGGCAACGGGCCGCAGGGAGGAAAAGTCGCGGAGACTTTTAGTAATCAGGCCGACATGGCGCAATCGCCGTCGGGCTTTATTGGTTATGACGTCGGCTAACTCGATGGGACTTAGTAATGCCATGCAATCCTTCTAGAATATGCACCGGTGCCTCGTATATTTATTTATACTGACATGATCATCTTGGATTTAGTCAATTCACTGACCATCTACTATTCATACTTACTTACTACACATCAGAGAGTCCAATATGTCTTCACCAGCAAACAACCCACGAGTACCACGCGGTCCAGTCGAGGCTGAGATAGTCTTTTATAAAGACCCCGCGGATGGCTCTGCTCCCTTCAACTACGTGGAGGAGCCACCGGAGGGACAGCCTCAGCGCAACTATAGCGAAGCTGTCCACAAAGTTCATATTACGGATATCCGAGGGCAAGAAGATCAGTTCACGTTAGATCGCGACGCATTCCAAGTTTTACGAGACATCCCTTCACAAACGACGTACGAGACATTCAATTCAGACGATGCCATCAAACAGTTATATTACCCTGAGGTAGAAAAGCTACTCCTGGAAAAGGTTCCCGGAGCACACAAAATCATCATTTTTGATCACACCATCCGACGAGCCGATCCCGAAGCGTCACGCCAACCCGTCCGGCAAGCCCATGGGGACCAAACCAAATGGTCCGCAGCGCAGCGAGTCCGTCGACATGTTCCTGATCCGGAGGAAGCGGAAAAACTACTTCAGGGACGGTATCGTATTATCAACGTCTGGAGGCCGATAAATGGCGCGGTTGAATCGTTCCCTCTGGCTTTTGCCAGCGCTGCAACTTTGGGCGACAGGGACTTCGCTAAGATTGAACATCGCTATCCTCATTTTAGTGGTGAGATCATGGGCGTGAGACACAATCCAAAGGCAGAGTGGAAGTATCTTTCCGGAGTGGATGATGATGAGAGACTGCTTCTGAAGTGTTCGGATACGGAGGAGGGCATGGCCGAACGTGTGCCTCACACTGCCTTTGTCGATCCTCGCACGGCTCCCGATGCCAAGGGTCGGGAAAGCATTGAAGTGAGAACCATCGTCTTTGGATAGAGTGAGGAAGGAGACATAAATTAATACCATAGAGAAACTTTGCAGTCTCGTTGTATAACGTTGTTTTTTCATGATGATTTTATCTGCAACTTTGCCTTAATTGTCCAGTTGGAATATACCCTTTTTCAAAACTCATCAGTATACCAATCATGAGTATGACTCGCATTGTAGCACAATCCCATTTCCTCTGACACTAGCAGACACGAAGAGACCGCTTCCCATTCTTTTCTAGCGCCTACCTCGCATGCCCTTTGTCCAGAGCAGAGTCAATCACTCACTCACTCTCACTCACTCACACACACTCTCTCATTACCACCTCCAAATTCACCATGCCATATGAACTCACGAAAGACGACCTTGATTGTGAGGCGGAGTGGAACCCAGCCCCTGTCCGGGCGGCGGGGAATCCCAACCCTGCTGTGCTTGAGGCTCTCATGAACTATTACTGGGAAGGGCTCAGTCACTGGAATAAAATGTCTGCTGACGAGCGGAAGCTTTTGGAGCACTACTCGCCCAATAACGTTATATGCGGTCCATATGGGGAGGCTCTGAGTCTCCCCTGGTCGCAGCCATCGAAGTGAAATTCACCCAGAATGTGAATATTCTCCTCGACGCTGGCGCAGATATCAATGGTATATCAGCGGAGGACTTATCTGACTACTCGGCTCGGTTCCTGCGCGGCCGTGATGATGATATCGATATCTCCAGTTTTGGCTCTGTTCCTTTTAGGGCACAGCTTCTTGCGACCGGAAAGACCAAAGGGGTCGAATACTAAACAGCACCGCTGACCCCCGTCGAATTGGTGCGTGAGATGGAAGGAGGGGAGGACGTCTGGGAAAATGCCACAAACCAGTGGGGTTTCACTCCGAAGCAATTAGCTGAGGAGAAGGTGGTGGATAATTGCAGAGATGCGTAGGTGGTCGAGGTAGCCTTCTCTGCTTTATAGTTTGGTCATCATTGCAACGACTATATCAAGTTTTGACACGTGAATTTGATCATGCATGTTCTCGAATAATTGGTCACCTCCAGATTCTCTATAATAACATTTGTCAGAGTGCTCTCTATGTTGAATGAGCGTTTAGGGCACAAATTCGATGCTTAGCGACCAATGGCTTGTATATCTAAGTTTATGGATATATTGCCGAATCTGGAATTATATCTGTTATCCATTACTTATTGTCAGGTAACGTAGTAATTGGGAAAGGGCCCCAGCATTTCCTCACTGATCCTTAAGGGAAGAGTTTCATAGCACGGCTACTGGGTTTTCCAGTACGCTACTAGTGGAGTAAGCTTGGCAAGTTATACCTTACTTCTGCCTCTCGTAGTCCGATCAAGCTCGCACGTTGGCTTCTTCAATCCTGTGGATTAAATGGCGTAAGTAAAGTCGTCTAGGCAGTGTTCGAAACTCGGAGTATACTATTAATAATTCCAGGCGCTGCGAGATATATCTCACTCTGGCAATATGAGGAGAAGCTGCGCGAGCCACCGTGTTCAACGTTCTGTTGTCAAATGTACCCTCTCTATACAATATGAAAATAAGCCTTCTTATGTTCGAAATGATACATTGCACGGAAATCGGAGCAAGAAAATGATATTTGAATCCTCCCCGGCTCCTGTTAGGAGTGTATTGCCGACGGGCTTTTAGAATTCCCCCGATCAACTGTACACTTTACAAACCAGTCTGATTCTTGATCGACTCCTCAATCGCCCGATCCTGATCCGCAAAAACCTTCTTAACAGAAGGCCTCTCACTCAACTTCTTGAACCACGCTGCAGCATGAGGAAAATCCCTATCCACGTTCTCCGCATCCGTCGCATACTTCGACACCCATCGTTGCCAGGGCATGAAACATAAATCAACATAAGTGCACTTATCCCCAACCAACCACTCTCTATTCTTCAAAACGGAATCCAAAACCCCAGTCACACGCCGCATCTCATTCCCATACCGCTCAATAACACTGGGCAGACGTTCCGGATGGGCACGGTTGAACCACCCAGCCTGTCCGTAGTACGGGCCTTGACCAGAAACTTGGAAATGCAGCCATGCCTTGGTTTCATATTTGGTAGCGAAGTCAGTGTAGCTGAGCTCGTTCTCGGTATCGTAGTTATCGACGAGGTATTCCACGATCGCGCCGGATTCCCAGAGTGTTATGTTTTTGTTGGGGTCTTCGATGGCGGGGAGACGGCCGTTGGGGTTTAGTTTGATGAAGGGTTCTTTTTTAACGTCTTGGAAGCTGACGAAGAGGGTTTCGTAGGGGAGGTTTAGCTCTTCCAGGATGATGGCTACCTTCCAGGGGTTTGGACCGTAGGGGTGGGAGTAGAGGATTATGGGCTGCATTTTGATATTGGTTTTCAGTAGACGTGAGTTGCTTGGATGGAGGGTAGAGAATAGTTGTTGTTGGTTAGTTACTAGACTCCTACGGCAGATGATATTATTTATTTCTTCAAGCGTGTTATTAAAATGATCACGGTGCAGTGCTACATGTCGTTCTGTTAGGGCTATCTGGACGCCGGCCCGGACGTCGGTGATGCCTCATTTGGTTGGTGTTTATGAGACATCGCCGAGCTCCACAGATGCTTTATCAGCGTGATAGGTCAGCAGCATGGTGTTCATACGGTCCGTGAACAAAAGGAGGGTGACAATTATGCAAATCTCTATCGTTAGCTCCGGCTTGGGATTCCTTGAAAATCACACTACAGGTCATTGCCACATGAGGGTCGGCGTCTGGTGGGACCAGTTCGGCGTTTGCCCATATGCCGAAGTCACCAATTTATCAGATCCACTCGGTACGCAGTTCGGCGTGCCTACAATTTCTTAAATATCAATGCATACAGTTTCAATTAATGGTAAAGCACCTTATGTACATAGGAATTATTGGAGTGTTGTGAGCTTTACATTAGAGACCATGTGGTGACGATACGCGCTCGAGTAGGCTCAACTTGTTTTCAACTTCCTTTACCCATAATGACCCCCATTACAATAACACCTTTAGGCTCCCCCCCCATATAATTGACTTATAGGCCTATCTACGATCATCGTTATCTTAGCGACCGACTAAAGCCGAGTTAGTCCACGCAGGCTTCACAGCTCCTACACCATGATTTATACCTTACGGCCTCACTTTTGTGATATGTCGCAACCGAGTTCTATATTAACACCGCAGTAACAATGTCCAACGACAGCCTCGCCACCCAGGCACTCCATGCCGACAATGGCCTAGACGGCAAGTCAGATATCGCTCTGCCAATCCATCTCAGCACAACCTTCCGGTACGTCTACAATACAGACCAGGATGAATCTCTGCGCGGACCAGCAGTATGTCACTCCACGGCATTTCCTCATCAACCATGCACAAACACTAGAGCACGAATACTAATAAGTTCATGGTTTGGAACCTTCTGCTACTCCCGAGACCGCGTCCCAACCCGCACCCGGCTGGAAACAGTCCTCTCAGCACTCATCCACGGCCCAACACTAACATACGCCTCCGGTCTAGCCGCCGTACATGCATACCTCGTATTTCTCAAACCGAAACGCATAGCCATCGGCGATGGATACTACGGCAGCCTTCAGGTAGCAAATCTACACCAACAGCTAACCGGCTGTGAGATCCTGGGCTTCGACCAACTGGACGCTCTCGAAGCAGGGATGTAATCCACCTTGAAACACCGATTAAGCCAACAGGGGAAGCACTGAGTATCCGACGATTCGCAGATGAGGCACACAAACGCGGAGCATACCTAATAATTGACTCTACATTAAGACCACCAGGTCTCCAGGATCCGTTTGCGCTGGGCGCAGACATTATCATGCACAGTGGGACGAAGTATTTCGGTGGTCATTACGATCTTCTCTGTGGAACGTTGTCAATTCAGCCTGCTAGAGAAGAAAGCTGGTTCAAGACTCTACATGAGCAGCGGACTATTCTTGGTAGTGTACTCGGGAGCATGGAGGTGTGGCTTGGATTGCGGAGTCTTCGGACGTTGGAATTGCGGGTTCGACGACAGAGCGAGAATGCTACTGCTTTGGTGCTCTGGCTTTATGAATGTTTGAAGAGTGAGTTTGATTATGTGGTTAAGAAGATTGTTGCTGCTGTGAGACATGCCGGTCTTCAGGAGGGGGATATGGATTAGTTGCGAGAACGAATACCTCATGAGTTTGGGCCGGTGTTTCGTACTGAGATGAAGACGGAGGAGATGAGTCGTAGACTATCGGGATTGATGCGTTTGTTTCAACATGCGACTAATCTTGGTGGTGTGGAGAGTCAGATTGAATGGAGGAGGCTGCTGGATGTGTCAGCGAAGCCGACTCTTCTTCGGGTTAGTATTGGGGTGGAATATTTGGAGGATCTGAAGAGAGACTTGTTTCAGGGATTCGAGGTGTTAAGACATGAAATCGGGTAGCACTCGAAGAAAGTAGGTGTCTCTTAAATTTCGACTTGTAAGAGCTATAATAATCTCTTGTGACAAAAAATGATAACTTTGCCTCATGATTTTGTCATTTCACGCTTGGAAGTGATAAGAATCAACAGGTAGAGCTAGTTCATTTACATATTCGGCATGAGGTCTGGTAAGTCTAAGAGTAATGCTTTAGGTATACACCCTCTTAAGTTACAGGAGTAGGAAGGACATATCTTCCTCTAACTACAACACCCTCAAACCAACAAAGTCAGGCCCATACGACGTGAATCCACTTTCACCACCCTCGTTTCCGATGACAACGTCATTGTCCCCATCCTTCCAACCCTCAGTGAGCACCCCTATCGTCGCCGTATCCCACCACCCTTTTCCAGGTCCAAACAACTCACTATGCTGACCACTCAAAGGAACCTCAATTCTGACTGGCTTGTTACCATTAACGCTCACAGTCAGGTTCCTAGAGTTGGACCCCCAATCCCAAGCCGAATCAAATGCAACATCGTTATTGATGTAGTCGATCGCCAGATACTTCGTTCCGGCAGTGGCGGGGATCACAGCCCGAGCTGTGCCGTTCGTACTGATGTTCCCTATCTTAGATCCAACTGGCTGACAATAACCTGCACCACAGGAGACAGTATCCGCATCTCCGGTTGTTGTGAAGGCTGTATTCGGAAAGTATGTGCCATTGGGAGGGGTGATTGTGATCGCGTCGACGGATTGCGGGGACACAATTGTAATGGAGTTCGATGAGCCAGCCAGTAGGGGTATTTGTGCTGATGCTTCGGTGCCCGATGCAGACACCTGTGCCGTAATGGTCTTATTACTTGCCGTCGATTGTATATTCACATCGCCAGAGGAGCTTGCTTCGGACAGTTTCACTGTGATGTTATACCTGAAACTTGTGGTGACGCCGTAGATCGATTCAAATGTAGTCGAAGAACTGATAGCAGCGTTAAATTAGCATGGAACACAAGGCATGCAAGCCATCACTCACTCTGTTGATGTAGCGAACGTGTCCGTCGGATATTGACCAGAAGCTGTAGTATCCTGAAGCTCGAGTAAAATCGTTCCATGGCTCTGAACCTTTGCTGTGTAAGAGGTCTTAACATTTTGGGCAGTAGTTCCATCCCAAATATTCTTCACCGTGCCGGCAAACTGCAAACCAATATCAGGGAGGTCCAGAGTAAGCTCCCTTGCTTCGTCTTTCCAATTTATCAGAGCCGCCACAGTACGACCACCAGACAAAGGCCCGCTCCAAACCTCATAGCCTTCCTCCGTCCAACGTCGTCGAAGACTAGCACTCACACCCAGCGAATCCTGGTTGTACCCAATAACCTCTTCCTGTTTCAAAATTTGTAAAGACTCGTCGTTTATGGAAGTATTGTCGTCTTTCAACGCAGCCCCAATAGTCAAGGGACTCTTGAGAATTGCCCACAGAGAGAAATGAGTTTGTTCTTCGGGGATAGACAGTATATCGTTGCCCACAAAAAGCATGTCCAAGTCCGGCCATTGTCCAGGTCCAGCAAAGCTGGTTTGAGGAACAGCTTGGTTCAACGTTCGGTAGATCGCCCTCCAGTGGGGAATAATATCATTGCCGATTCGCCACGAGTGACCGAGCGCGGGTGCCCATCGTGCTGGGAAATCAATACCCCATTCGCAGACTTGGAATACCATAGAGCGATTTTGTGCTGCGAGGGCGCGCGACATGTTCGCGAATCTTGGCTGCGGTGATGTGCTCGGTTCGTAGTTTACGTTTGGGTACCCTGTTGCAGCGTCGGAATAGCAGTTGTCGTCTATAATCCTGATGCATTAGTATTTGGACGGCTGCAGATAGAAAGGGTAGTGTACATTTTAGAGAGTCAACCTCCCAAGATGCAAAGGTCCTCGCATCCTGGTCCTCGTGGTCTATGGAAAATTATCAGTACTTGAGAATCCAGCTCGTCGAGAAATACATACATAGACTCCCGACATTATCGGGCGGACTGCCACATAGCTTGATTCCCGAATCCTGATAAACACCGAAAAGAAGGTCGAGGTCATGAAGGTACTTTCCAAGCGCGGGGAAGCCTTTTGGGAACAAGGTCTCATTCCAAGTCAAGGATCCGTCAGACAGTCGATCCGCAACGGTCCAGCCACAGTCAGTAGTGACATATCGATACCCTAGCGATGCCAATCCTAAATCCACCAAGGCTTGGGCGTTAGAACGCACGATAGTTTCGTTTGGGGAACATGAGTAGTGATTGTAGGTGTTCCATCTGCATTGTCAGCTTTACTCTATTTATAGGGTTCATCAATTCCTACCCCATCTGAGGCGTCCGTGCGAGCCCATTGTCTAACCGCGGTTGGAGATGCGGATGCCCCAGCGCAGCTGGTAGTAAGGACAGATAAAAGATCTTTGGTAACATTGTGGTATGGCGTTGTGCAGAGCCCTGGTTCGGGATCAGCCTCAGTTGAAAAGAAAAAACACTGGGCCAACATACTACTGGGGTCTAACTTATAGCAGCTCAAGATGCCCCACCCCCACACCGAGGGGTGCGGAGACATTATGATTACATGTCCTGCAGCTTCTTACTTGTTAGAGGTTTGGTTCTCTTTATTTTACAAACCCCATTCCAGACCTTGATTCCCTTGCGGAGAAGCGCCGATGTATCAGCCAAGAAGACTCATTCATTGCCGTCTTCGATTTTTCTTCTAGTCTAGATAAAGAAAGCATTAGGATAATCGCTTATTCTTGTAGGCATACCTTGTCAACTATAGTATGGGATGTGCCGATTGG
Source organism: Aspergillus oryzae RIB40 (assembly GCF_000184455.2). NCBI lineage: Eukaryota > Fungi > Ascomycota > Eurotiomycetes > Eurotiales > Aspergillaceae > Aspergillus > Aspergillus oryzae. The sequence goes on from NC_036437.1 coordinate 381,872, forward strand.
AGGGAAATCGGATCCGTGCATCGGGAATTTGCCTTTTCGGGATTGCAGATCAAGAGGTTCGCGCTCCTTTATGCCAGGCTAGGTAACTCCCCGCTTGTATCACTCTGAATGAACTCTCTAATTGGGTTCAAACTGACATCCTCCCTCGCTATGGAATCAAAGAGACACTCCTGGTTACCAATCAGCCAACGCAGATGTAGGAGCTTTCTCATGGTTAAAGGATCTCAGGTCAATTAAGATACCTACCCAAAGACAGTTTGCATATGAGTGCTAACTATAATCTGTAGCTGGTGTAATGACACAGAACTTAATGAAGGCTCATGGTGCCTCTAATATCGCAGGAAAATGCTTCCGCAGTTATTAGCATAGACTATGTCCTGAAGAACTGTTCATTGCCTGCTATGATAAGATGAACACTAGCACCCTCCGCTGAAAGGCGAGACTGAGGGGCAATAAAGAGAATGGTAAAAGAATGAGTGTAATATGGCCGCAAAATTCCCATTCCTGAGTTAGTCCTGTGGGATGAGACCAAGACCTATTCGAGCCAATTTAAATTCCTATCCATCATGTTAGCTCCTATGAGGGTCACGCTTAGGAGCTCCTCAGCAGAAAGCTACACCTACATCGAACCCCATCAGCACAGAAAACACATCGGATGCCTCACTCATGTCAAGGACCCAGCAGCTCTTTGTAATCTTCCCGATCCAAGAACAGTCTGTTGTGCTGGTGTTGAACTTGATAGCGTGAATACCTTCGTTCGACATCGCTATCTTAAACCCTCTGAGTGATCGGATATCTTGCTTTATACGGCCCGGAGAACTAATGTGCCCTACTCTCACCGTTTTGTTTTCTCCAGTAAATTCTATACCAGTTATGAAGGTGTTGTGCCCATCCTCGAGAACGGACACTGCGATTTGTCTCAAGGAATGTGGAAGCGAAAATCACCCGAGGTAGGTGGGCGATGCCTTGTAACCGAAGCACGAGGGCCAAGAAGATGGCCAATGAAGTCTGGTGTCGGTACAACCACTAATCAAACGGCAACGCCACCAGATATCTTGCCTCTCTAGCAGTCTTTGTGATAGAACCTTCTCATGTGTCCAGTAATACAAGAGGTGCCAGGTTCCTCTGCGTGGTATCTTTGGCGGACCTCCATCAGGAGAACCGAGAAAACAGCGATCGCCATGACACTCGAAACGAGTTTTCCAAAAGGAATGGCTAAAGAATATCCCACCCATAGATTGAGATGCGAGACGAAGATTATAAAAATCGGATGTAGGGAGGTATGAAGCAATTTCGTGGCGGAGCTCTTGAGGCAAGCTATGGAAGACAGCCACATTTGCTTTATTACGCTCTTGTCGTAGCCTGCGGACTCTATTACTTGGCTTCGGTGGGGGGTAAGGGCTGGTAAAAGGTTCGGGAACTCTGTCACTTCCGATGGTGGCTGGTGCTCCGATTGGAAATGCCCAGTAGGGGTGGCAGGTCTCTCTAAAATGCGTAAAGTCTCATACAACCGTGCTAGGAGTATTGGCCTTCGCAGATGCACCTCCAAAATCTTCCAGCAAGCATCATGCATCAAGCACACATGCGAGTCAGTGGTTTCGAGTTTGAGTACCACGTTATTCTTAGATATAAGTTCTTCCGGAGGGTCTTGGGACTCAATAGTCAGATCAACACATGCGGACGTGGAGGAATACCAGCGACGGGAGTTGCAGAAAGATCACGGTTTCAAGACCCGCTATTTCAGTCGGGAAGATGTTGTGGCCAAGGGAGAAGAGGTTCTCACGTCCATGAATATGAACGAGGTGATGCTCGACGGTATGGCTGAAGCAATCCGGCCTTACTTTCGTCACTGCTACGTGGCGTGGAACAGGGGCAACTTCTACACGCTTGTCGCAAGCAACAGTCTGCCGAATTTCAAATCCTTCATGACTTGCCTGTGTGAGCCAGCCATTCCTAATGAATTTGTATACGGGACAGTGCCTCGATCTCTTTTAGATGGGTGTGATCCAAGGGTAGGGTCCTCATCGTAGGTACAACGAGATTCGTCAGTTTCTTGCGACGGATATTGAGAGGTTAATACCTGTAATTGGGCTATACGGGGCTGTAGAAGCATGATTTCCGAGGGATGGCAGAGTCGAAAGAAGAGTTCTGTGTCCATATTATTTATTATATATTGCTAAAACAATCAGGTTAGATATAAAAAATAGTAGAAGCTAAGTAGCAGCAAGGAATGCAACACAGAGTTCTCGGGACAAATGTTCTCACGGTAATTTGTGATATCATATCAAATAGCAATTCTAGATCCTGGTCGGTGCCTAGCACCCTATGAATGACTGGTGCTCTACCGCATACAATTTCTGTACGAAATCCCGCCCGTTATTCCGCTGCTGAAGTCCATCTAGAGTCATTCACTCTGACGATATGATCTTTGATCGGGCATCGTTCCTACAGGAAATCCATGTAAAGTGAGTGATAATAACTTCGGCGCCTGACACTTGTCTCCCTAATACTGTCCAGATCCAGCGGCTGTGTAAGGCATGGTGATACCAACCCACTACTGCTCCTGTGTGGTCAACGGTTTGCCAGCGGAAAACCGTACATTTCGGCTCTTGTAGAGAAGTGATACAGCCAAGGCAACTCATAATTTACCTAGCTTATAATCGCAGGACTGGGCGCCGTTTCCAACCTTCCTGGACACAGTTGGTCCCGTAACTCAGTCGGTTAGAGTGCTGAGCTAATAACTCAGAAGTCGAGAGTTCGAGCCTCTCCGGGACCATTTTCTTTTTGCACCGGAACGCACTGTTCCACCTCAAGGAACACGATACCTGACGTGTGACTCCTTTCGACTACACAGTTGATGCTCAACCGTGGTATCCAAACCATTATTGATCGCTAACCACCGAATGGTCCAGTCTATGGCCCACGAGGAAGAGATAGAGGCCAACACCAAAGGAGCTTTTGACGCGTCTAGCTACCGAAGATGACCGAGGCAATTCCATAATGCGTACGCTGTGGCTAAAACAAGTTGACTGCCTCCTGCTCTCTGGGTTGCTGAACTCCAATCGTCCCCAGGCATTACTAAAGACCAGGGTTGATACTGGGAGATATGTTTCCCAATCACAATATTGGCGTTTTTAGTTGCCTTTGAGGTTTTTCCCAACCTCGAGTCCGCTAGCCTGACATTGTCATTCAATCGGAGATCCAGTAGACCTGGGATTTTGTTCATATTGACTTCGACATTTCTCGTTATGACTGCATTCTAAAGCGAGGCCCTGAGATTGAAGGCATGGATCAACTCCACTGCTGTGTTCTGGATTGGATCGCAAACAAAGCTGATGGCAAGTGGAGACCTACAGGTGACCCAAAGTCTTATGAAAAGAGTACGAGTGACACTAGCAACTAGCCAGCACAGTGACGTGTGGCGACTCGGTTCACTGGAGACAACATCACATTGAACGTGCATACGAACAGGCCTCACACAACAACTGACTATATCCAGTGTTCTATAGGTCCTCATCGGGATTTACCATTAACTCCGTCTCAGAACCTTTTTCAACCAAGACCGGAACCCGGGAGGTGTCCTACCCGGGGCCCTAAGCCTGCTTCAGGGTCCGACTGAGATTAACTAACCCCAGTTATTACCGTTGATCGTCCATTCGTCGAACTTACTGTATAACAGCAGCCATAATACTCTCAGGCTTGACGCCTTGGAGCTTACACAGAGCGAGCGCTTGCATACGATGCATTGGGATGAGGTATTGGTTGCATTTAGTTGGCAGCTTCGCTGAGCCTTTCTAGGTGTGGCCCATACAGTCCGCTGTTAAGCTGCTCGGCTCAAGATAGAGCGATTTTATATCGCTGGAACGTCTGAAACACGGAGTCTTAAGTCCGTTTCTTTCCCGTATTGGTAGCCTTGGCATTTCTTTAACGATCATGGCACCAGCTTTCAGTCCCACAGACCTCGGAGCTTGCTTTATAAGCGGGGATGATTGATTACAATATCCAAACAAGCAATGGATTTCCTTGTACCAGATCTTTCGGAAAGACAGATATAAATGGCCCAGAGTCCCAATATGATTTGAAAAACAGAACGACAGACCAATCTTCATTGAATCAGGCATTGAGCTCTTCCCACTCCTTCTCTAGAATGCAACCATCCAAGACCATTCTTGTGACAGGAGCCTCCGGCTTTGTAGCCGCTCATATCATCGAAGCTTTTATCTCTGCCGGCTATGATGTCCGAGGCACAGTTCGTTCTGAAGCTACGGCGGAGAAGGTCAGGCGTACATTCCCACGATACGGCGAACAGCTAAGCTTTGCCATTGTTCCCGACATTGTCAAGGATGGTGCCTTCGACGAAGCAGTCAAAGGCGTCGATGGAATCATGCATACGGCTTGCCCAGGTGCTACTGAAACAGACAGCAACGAGCGAGATATTGTGCAACCTGCTATCAGCGGGACTATTAACATTCTCAAGTCCGCCCAAAAGCATGGACTTCAGGTCAAGCGCATTGTCATTACCTCTTCCTTCGCTTCCATGATCGACATGTCCAAAGGTACCTGGCCCGGTCATACCTACTCCGAGAAAGACTGGAACCCCATGACCTACGAACAGGCTGTGAGCGAAGGCACCTCCAGTGTGCAAGCATATCTTGCTGCAAAGAAAGTCGCAGAGCGAGCTGCATGGGACTTTGTCAGAGACGAAAATACTTCCTTTGACCTCGTGACCATCTTGCCGCCTATGATTTACGGCCCTAATATCAATGCTACACATGTGTCGCAGTTGAACATCACCTCAGCTGATATATACCGGTTCATGTCTCCGGACTCGAAGCCAAGTGATCCCATACCTGACAATGGATTCTGGTCCTGGGTCGATGTAAGAGATGTTGCGCAGGCTCATTTGAAAGCGTACGAAGTTCCAGAGGCTGGCGGCGAGCGTTTCTTTATCTGTGCTGGAAATTACAGTTATCAACAAATTGCAGATATTTTGCGGGAGAAGGTCCCTGAAGTAAAGGATCGTGTACCTATCGGAAAGCCTGGCTCGGGATTCGGGGGTGTTGAATTGTATACACCTGACGCCGGGAAGTCTCAGAGAATACTTGGGCTTCGTTATCGAGGCCTTGAGGAGAGTGCTGTCGACTCGGCTTATGCCTTTTTGGAGCTAGAGAAACACTCAAATTAAGGTCTGACTCCCTTGCAAGAGTTTGCGGTTAGTGATCGTCCTTGTTTTGTTTTGTCATGGCCTTGCCACCAAATAACTATAAAGGATGCACTATCTAACCTCTATCTGGACTTCAGAATTTTTAATATTCCGTTTTAGAGCCGAATATATGTCTTCGTGCAACCGAAACTTAGCTACTTCCAATGAGATATCCAAGTCATCCTCACTTTGTCAACACTTTGCCCGCTGCGTAAAGATGAAACAACCAAAGTTTAATGTGAGCGGCTTTGAGATATCCTAATCTAGACAATTTTCCTGGCAATGCCTCGGATTTGTTGGCGTTAGCAGGTTAGATAAATCTGTAGTTGGATTTGCATATCTCCCTTCCATAACAAGCTTCATGCGGATGTGGAGCCGAAGCTCTCAATCACGAGCAAAGTAGGTCCCCATCCAATCATCTTCCGGTATTAACCGCGAGGGTACGAGGACTATCTGGTAATAGTAGACTGGAGCAAAAATACACAATTTACAGGCCTGGAGTTAGGCCTGGACAAACCTATTCCTGGATCTCCAAGGATTGCTTTGTGACTACCCCAACCCAGTGAGCAAAAACAAAGCGCTAGAATGGAAAGGGGAAAGATACACAGCTCATGTGTTCAAACAGATTATACACATACCCTGTACATCCTGTTCATCCTACCCAACCATCTATGCTCACTGACACCCACTATCCTCTCCCTTGATTGTCAAAACAACCCCTAAAATACAGTCTTTAACCTCCACCCAGTACAAACCCCCCTCGCCAAGACAAAAAACAAACAAGCACAAGCATACACCAACCCACAAAAGAGTACAAGCCCCGAATAATCCTCTTCCTCTCCTCCCGAGCTCTGAGCTTTCAGGATCTCCCCGGCAATAGGTATAGCAAACAAAGCACCAACACTAACCAACGAATACGTCGTCCCATATCTCTTTCCGAAGTCCTCCGTGGACGAGATCTGCGCAACACAAACGGGGGCAAGACTAATAGCAGAACCGCTCCAGAACCCAAAGAGTACAGCATATGCCACGATAGCTGCGGGGTTGGACCCGGCTGGTAGCCATAGTGCCAGAGTGAAAATGGTACACACCAGTGTTGTGCCGATCATCACATTGAACCGACCGTAGCGGTCTGCGAAATAGCCCGGGACGACTCGTCCCAGGATCGAAGCGGCGTTGAGGATCGAGACTAGCTGGAATGCTAGGCTCTCTTTCATGTTGTGTGATTCGGCGTATGAGGTCAGGTAGGTCAGGGGGATAAGCAGGGCGAAGTCGATGAGGAAGATGGCAACCGTGAGGAGGGAAAATGGGATTTCGCGTAGGGCTCTAATGTCGACCTTGCCCCCGCCCAGCTTTTTAGGGGGTAATCTGGTCCTTAAAAATAGGACGTATAGAATACAGAAGAAGCTGCAGATGAAACCGGTTATTCTGATTCCCCATTGGAAACCGACTACTTCGCTCAGGTTCCATATCATGATCGGGAAGATAATGCCGCCAAAACCACCTGCTGTGGCTGCGATTCCTGTCGCTAGGGCGCGACGTCGATGGAACCAATGTGCGATGCAGGCTATGCTTGGGGTGAAGACCATTGATGAGGAAATTCCGCCGAGGACGCTGAATCCGAGCATGAATTGATAATATTCTAGCGAAAGATAGGGTGTACCATCAGTATAAAAGACAGTGAATGTTTCATCATGTTAGACGAACCACTTGCTACACTGAAAACCATAAGAGAACCGACAAGTCCGATACATCCTGGGATAAGCAAGGGTCGGAGACCGTAAGCATCAAAGACCGGCCCTGTTTTGAGTTAGCCTTGAGTATCTAGTACTTAACATAAAGAGTTTGATCACGCATACCAACTTGCACGCTTCCGAAGTAAAGGAAGAAAGAATACAGGCCAAATATCCAACCGATAGAGGCTTTGGAATATTCTTTCAGCTGGTCATTTGCCAACCAAGCTTCCAGGACACCCATTGTATTCAAAAGACCGAACGAGGGAACCATTGCACACCACGACCCCAGCACCACGCTCCATGCTCGCCATCCGCCGTCTGGAAAGCCTACAGCAGTGTCTTCCTCAGTCCGGTCTGCATGCGACCTTGCAGTCTTGTCCACGGTGCTATTCGGGGCGGTTTGCGACAGGCTATATGTGAGGTTGTTGTCGTCCATGTCGCCTTTTTCTCTTTTCCTGTGGAATTCGCATTGATCGTCCACTTCCACAATACACTACCCAGTTTACATAGATACCTTTGAAAATTGTTTGATGAGTTAGGGCATGGCACAAAGCTTCACTACAAGCTAATCCATTTTCGGACGCCGAAGCATTGTTTGGTGTCCGCGGAACCCGAGAGAGCATTTTCTTCTCCTCCCCTTCTTCGTTTCGTGTTTCTTTGCCTTCTCCTCGATCTATTTTGTGATTATCAGAAGCCTTCTTCGGTCAATTCCCGGGATTATAACTGAGATCAATACAACACATGTCTGGCGGGAAACTAGTTGTAAAATCGCAACATCTTCCTAGAATAACGCTAAAATACATGAGAGAAAGGCAAATCATACGGTAGGGAAACCAGTCCTATCGTCAAAGTGAGACCTCATGCCGAGTCGTCGGCAGCTGCTTCATTTCAGAAGTCTACACTGTCCAGGAAATATGACGACTACCTTTGCTGACGTGCGGGAGGACGCGACACTTCTTGCTCGAAATAATCAGTTTGAAAGACTGAGAGATAGACAGCAGTAAGTCCACGGCACATGGCAGCAATGCCTTCGAATACCATGTCCCTCTCCATAGAATGCTTTAGACACTCGATTGCATGTCGCAGCTCTTCAATGAGTCTCCTAGCATCTTGGATTTCTGTGGCGGGTTCTGGGCTGGCCATCAGAGGATAGCAAACCGAAAGACGATTAGAAGCAATAGCTGCCCGTATTCGATGCACCAACATGAACATTGAGTAGCTAGCCTGCATAGCAGTACATTTAAAGTACGGCAAGGCACTTGGAGAGGTCGCCCCCAAAGTGGTAGATGATACTGCAGAAGGAATGTCCAAGCTCCCAGCTGCTGGTGAGTGATGATTTCCTGAGCCCCCGGCCGACCGGGACGGTTGTGGACGGCGGAGGTTTCGGAACGCTCGAGCGACAGAAAGGGATGACTTCAAGCACCTGACGGAGGATTGTTGCTCGGTAAACGGAAATACAGCCTCAAAGTTCGAGGATACTTCTGGATATGGAGCCTTGTCATTGATAGCAGTAAGGTCACAATGCTTTTCAACAAAAAGCGGAATGTCCATGAAGGCTCTGAACCGATGGAGTCTGATCCACGCACTGTGAAGGGAAAAGTAACGTTAGATCTAAATAACGTAGTCGGATATGTGGTGTACTCACGAATGAAGCAAGAGATATGCGATCAGTCCCATACCCTGCATTGCAACACCTTCGGCATCGTCCTTACATGTTAGACCCATGTAGAACTCGGAGTCTGTCGCCAGAGACATTATACGTGAGTCTAGTTGATAGATCTGATCGCGCAACTCAAGGGACTGTGTGGGAGCTTTATATACTAGACCCAAGGCTCCCAGAAGGTCAGAGACAGAGATGTAAGCTTCTTGAGCTTTAAGTAAAAGTGGCCATGGCTGATGGAACGCGTCAACTACAGTTTCCTCATAGACAAACCGAGAACGGCATAGTGGGGACTTTCCTTACCTCCGGTCCATCTATGAACGCTGTGAATTTGGGGAAAGGTGTAGTTATCCTAGGATCGTTTGCAGTGATGATCGGTGACTGATGATATATTATTAATTAGATCGCTGTGAGAAAGATCGCTCATGCTCCGGAGTCTTACTGATACTTGTACGACTGAAGTATGATAAAGTATAGAAACCTGTGATGAGTAAGTGACCATTGCCCACAAGATTGTTATCTGGAAACACCGACCGCGGACCACCATGCTCGTCGGTGTGCTTCTGAAGCATTCGTGTCCAAGCGATGGAGACCAAGATCCATGGCCGTTGTAATGGCCTGGTTCGCGCGGGTGCGCATCCGGGATACATTGCCACATTGACAATACTCGTAGATACTTAGGGCGACAAGAGCCAAAACTGGATAAAGCTGGAAGGGGAGTTCGTTGTGAAGGCGATCGTCTTCCGCATAAGAAGTTAAGTTGTTTGGTGACACAAGATCGTCTATCTCCTTCTCCGCAATACTAAGGGCGGCTTGCGCATAGAGACGAGCATATGCGCGTCGCATCCAGACATGGCATTCCCCTGACGGTTGCGGATCCCGAGGAGGCGGAATCAAGCAGAGTATCGCCGATAATGCTAAACTCAACGAAGTTGTTGGCCAATAAGGCAAACAGGACTGGTCCACCGTACCGGCCTCCGCAGCGGGAGGCTGAAAGACCTCTGGCCTGTCATCATACTGTGGACTTACTGACGCTGGTAGCAGTGCTAAGTATGGATGAATGTAGATATAATACGCATTCGCTCTAACTCCAGTCAGCCGGCACGGCAAATTTGTGAAAGATATTCAAATCAGCTCTCTTCATTGCTCACATACATATCTTTTTCAGAGGTATAAACCCTCAAGACTGGGTTTTCTATCTCGCTAGGTGGCTCTGTATCCTGAGGGCCCCAAAGCAGGCCTGGGTCCACACTAAGGCTCTGCTCTCCACTGAAAGGCGTCAAGAGACCAATGATATGCCGAAGGCTGGGGTCAGTTTCCTGAGCAGAATTCGTGTCTCCCGTGCCTGAAACACTTGAACACTGAGGGAGGTCGACCGCGGTGCCGGAAGTCGATGGATGTGATGAGGATATCGAAGAGCGAGATACACTCATGCGTCGGACTTCCTTGTCATTTTTGGTGCTTCGCCGCGGTCCCCCACGCCGACTGGGACGGTAAAAGCAACCACGGTTTCTTTCAAAACACTGTGATGTCAGCTTGCATCAGCAATCTGACTCTCTCATTCGAGCTTGAGATCAAGTGACCCTACAGGTTTACAAGGATGCTGACCATCACAACGTGTTTTCGATGCACGACTGCAGGTTAGTCAGCATGCGGTTATCAACACGCAAAATACAATACTGAGTTATACCAGGCGAGACATGCAGCTTTAACGGGATGATTTATCACACGTGGCATCCTGTCGGCAGAAACATGGACAGATGTAATTCATCAGCAATCTTTGAATCTGGCTACCAGATTAGGTGAAACGCTCCCCACGTGATGAAGTGGGTTACATATGCCAACCGCATAACCATGCTGACTAATATAGTGGCGGCTTATGCACAGTATCGTGAGCGCTGCATCGGTTTCAACTTTTATTGACTCGTCAATTCCAATTAGAAAATCACTATCCTAAGGATGTTGCTAGAGTCCCTCCATATAATTGTTATGAATCAACAAACGTGTTGGTTGCCATACGACGTTGAGTTTTAATAGCTCTGACCAGCAAAATATACAATCGGTGGGTCCTTATACAAGTCGAAGGCTCATTGCTTGTCCTGCTTCCTCTTCTCCCAGGTATAGACATCCACTAACAGCGAATTACTTAGTATACCCTTTGATCAACCATCTCAGTACCATCAGGATGTCTGAACATCCGAACGTCCGAGCATAAAGTACCCCCTTTACACTTGCAAGTTGCTGCCCTCGGGCTAGAGCTTCCCGGCTCCGTGTTACGCAGAGTTGCACAATGAAGGTAACTCCCGATATTTGAATGAGCTATTTTAAAATTATAAGGCATTCACCTCACCGGTTGTACGGAGCAGTAGTAGTAGTAGATATGTGGTGAAACCGTGAAATCCATTGGAGGTATGTCCGTGACGCACTAACGAAAACCTCTCGTTGGGCAATAAACCCTATATCATCCTAGCGATCTTAATACCCTCAGTTAAGGTTGGGTTTAAGGTCACTAGTTTCCATCCACGATCCACCCTGTGGAGCAAACATCTGTTCCGTATTTGAAGCGGACAAGGAAAAACAAGAAAAAGAAATCACCAAGATATACGGCAAAAGAAGCAGAATTATAGGCGGATGAGTCCGGTCAATATTCAATGTGTTACACAGATAAACCCAAGGTCACGGGGTGACTAGTCCCAAAAGATGAAAACAAAGAGGATTTCCCCTGCAGCTACCGACTATTCTAGTACTTAGTAGTACCACCACCCTTCCTTGCTCACTCAGACTGTGTCACTACCCTCTCTCTTCAATTGTCCACCGTCATTTGGCTGTGCCATTGTATCTGCCCGCCACATTCGTCAACCCACGTTACTTGAATTATCATGGTAGGGGTCTCGAGCAGTAAAGGATGTCGCATGTGCGTGAATCGCAGAATCAAGGTCCGTATATACCAAAATATTTGCTCCGGAATGGAGTAATCTGGTCCACCCGGTTGATACAGAAACGAGGATAAACAATTTCATACGGGGTAGGTGGGCTAAGCTGGCCTTATAGTGCGACGAGACTCGTCCGCAATGTCTGCGATGCATCAAGAGAGGTTGTGAATGTCCGGGTTATAATCGTTACTTCAAATTTCGCGACCAGACTCAAGCGCTGCAGCAGCGATACCGACGAGAGCCTTTGGTGCGCCCCAGTCGAACTCCTCCAAGACTGCAAAAGCAGAAACAGACCCGGCAAACAGAACTATCCGAGCTCATCATCGACGAGGTTTTCGCTCCCGGTCTGACCTTTGCGGCGCTGGACATCCAAACAAAGGAGCTGTTCAACGACTTTCTTGAATATTACTTTCCGGCGTATTCTATATGGTCCTCCCAACTAGAGGTAAATTGGATGGATTTCATACGCCAGCAGGGACTTACCTGTCCACAAGCGTTGATTTGGGCAATTAGAGCACTAAATACCTTTCATATGGGTGTCGTGAGAGGTGACAAAGGAGCTATCGCCTGTGGTCGACACATGTATGGCAGAGGAATAAAGCATCTGGCGTATATCCTGCAAACGCCGGCAGCGCTCACCGATGAGACGCTAGCGGCTGCGATTTTACTTGGAGGGTACGAGATGTTGGATGAGAGCTGCAAGAATTCTTGGGTACTCCACTGCGGCGGCATTCGCCACCTTATGTGCGCCCGCGGACCTGCTGCGCATAAGCATGGTATAGGCCGGACCTTAATGTTGTCCTTTCGAAATTTTCTGGTCACAGAGGCGTTTAGGCAAGGAGAGTCATGCTTTTTGGAGAAACCGGAATGGTCATCGATGGTCATCAAAAAAATCCGGTACGGAAAGTGAGAGGAATGAATATGACTTTGTCAGTCAGGCCACGGAGTTCATCTTCAACGAGACAGTTAGATGTCCGGGTTACTATGCAGCTACGCGCGCTATTATTGAATCACAAGTCAATACTAAGCCTGCTGCTATAGGCCAGTTAGTGGGGAAGATGACTGGAACGAAAAGCCGACTAACCCGGCTCCACGCAAGGATTACGCTTGCTTCGAAGGAAGATACAACCACGACATTTCAGGAATCATCTACCGGAATGACTGCGTCGGAATTTGCAAAGTATGTAGCGGAGCAGCCGTGCATTAGTCTTCTGTCGTCGGTCCTAGCCCTTCTCGACCAGCTTATGATCGTGCTAGAGCTTCATCAGAGCAGCCGTTCGCGTATTGATTCCAAGAGTGAGAATGATGGTGTACGGACCGATCATCAACCACACAATTCATCGAGAAATGTGGCACTGGGGGCTAAGATGCAGGAGGGGTTGAACAAGTTCTCAGCAGCGATGGTTGTCCCGAGTATACGTGGCATACCTATACGAACCGTTGTGGAGGAGTAACCCGCCAATGATGCGATATGCTAGCATGGTCATACGATTAAAGGGTATGGAAGAGGGAAATGTCCTAATTGTGCTTCTTTAAAACCAGTAGAGGTTCGAGAGGCAATAAGCACAGAACCGTTCCATTGCAACATGAATAAACATAGGCAATGAGTCTATATCCACAATACACCTTTTACCGCGGTATCCTTTGCCTTTCTTTTCTTCCAAATATGAATGTGACCAACGTGATACAGCAAGCCATCAAGCTACCCTGGCCCTTTCTGAGGTACACCGGAAGATGAAGTTAACCAACGCCTCCCTACCATCCACCTTGACAGGTGCTTCTGTATGCAACGCCCCACGTACGTCTTTCCTCTCAAGCTCTAGTTTGAGCCTCTTCCCATCTGATTCTAATCCATCCGCTACATGTGGCGGGATCACCTCGTCACTCTCTGCGGAAAGCAGCAAAATGGGAGGAGGCGAGCGAAAGGACTCCAAACTTATACAATTGTGCCTAGACCTGGGCAGCATCGGAGCTCCTGACTTAGCCCGCTGGATGATCGCATCGCTTTGCTCTTCATTCTGGTCCCGCCAGCGAGCGATCCTCTCCATCGCCGTCGTACAACTCCAGTGATTCCATGAAAAGGGCCACAAATATCGATACGGGAGCCATTTCTGTGGGTATAGACTTATAAGCATGTCCTTGATACTGGAGGACGGTGCTTCCAGAATCAGTCCAGCGATGTTTACTGGAAGATGGGTTCCCCCCTTGCTCACAGATGACTGGTCACCATGGTGACGGGAGAGGTAAGTGGCAGTAGCACTACTCGCGATGGCCGAGCCGAGACTATGCCCCCAGAGGATGACCTCCAGATCGGTCTCTGGTGCGGTATAGGTTTCCGATACCCAGTCGAGAAATGCTTGCGCGTCAAGCTCGATACCGGACTGCGTTGCCCGGCCCGACGAAGTCCAATAGCCGCGATATGACAAGGCTACTATGGTGAATTCAGTGCCATCTGGCGAAGATGTTGATAATGGCGTTGACATTGACTTTTCCTTGATTGTTCGCAGGACTTGAGAGAGAAGCGGCAAACGAAGTGGCGTTGAACCGCCATTACCCTGGAAATAACATATGACGACAGACCTTCTTTTCTTCATTTTCGTACCTCTGGGATAGTCCCCTCCAGAAGTCACAGATGCAATGCGACCACCTTTACGGCTGTGAAGTGGAATGCGACCTTCACATACCGCTAGCTGAGTCCCATCTAGGCTGCAAATCTGCTTCTCCGTCCACTGGACCGGCCTACATTCGGCCTCGTAGTCCGTGATCTTCTCGGAGCGTGCAAGCGGTGGCAACCATGAGAGGTATAGAAGTTTGTCTTGCAAGACAACGATCCAGAAGCATTTCCACGTCCAGAGCGCGAGCAGAAGTCCGACGAAGATAAGAGGCGGCACGAGTAAAGAGGGAATAGCTGTAGTGACAAAGTTGCGTGGCCGGTGGAATTTATATAATCGTGTCTTATCTCTTGATTGATACTTGGTGATGCAAATTCTCTTCCCAGAGACACTGTTCAAGTTCCGATTAGAAATGACGTGATAGTGTGAACAGCCTGGGCGGTTCCGTCGTCCTATGTGAATGTGAAGCGGTGTCACTTTCGGATAATTGCGCCATACGCGCTTCATAGCCCATGGCGCTTGCATCCACAATGACGAGGGCGATGTTTGGGAAACGAAAAGTGCCAGAGTACGGTGACATTGCATGGACAACTCGGCGCGGGACGGTAGAAAATCGCTTGGATTGTTAATGTCTTGGCACAGTATTTCCACCACTGTATGTCCTATTTCCACATTCAATATTAACTTTGCCCCACGAGTAGTAGGGTAACATTCCTTTGATACCCTTCAAGAGTATCCAAATCTAAATAAAATGCGTTGGAGTACCTCCCATAGCAAATGGCAAGATGTAACAGGAGGAGATAGAAATAAATGAAACAAGGTAGAATATTATACTGACACTTTTTTCCCACCTACTCTATGCTGTAACTTTAGCGAGAATGATTAATTCGTAAGAACGATATGATACACAATCACCACACGGAAGAAAATATGCTTTCTATATTCCGTGCCTAAACACGGTCTAGAGTAGGTACATAAGCAAAGAGGAGTCTTGCCTTCAAACATGAACATGCTCAGCCAGAGATGCCCTATCAACATATGCAGGCCGACAAGACCAATCAGTGGTTGTGTTACATAAAACACACCCTCTAAATATCAAGTTTAAGCGCGACAATCTTCCCCCCCTTATGGTCAGTATTATTGACAGGTTCCTGTGTCTCTCCACCTGTGGTGATATAGAGCACATTCCCATCCATCCTCGTCCTCCCAACAGCAGCCGACGTCGCCGTCATCACTGCAGTCGAGTTTCTAGTCCCCGCCACGACATGCGCTTCACCATTAAGGGATACCTTTGTGATAACATTATCCGTCAAACCAGCAAGATAGGCCCCCGAAGACGTAACAGCAAAATCATCCGCCAACACTCCTTGCGCAATGGTCTCGGGCTGTCCAACCGTATTGCCAGACTCGTGGACGCGAACGCGGTAGAACGATCTCTGGGGCGAGTTCCCATAGTATAGGTAACCGTCCAAGATCCTGATACCATTGACACCGAGATTTGGGCCTAATGCTGTGCTTGTGGCTGTTGTGTTATCTCTTATCATGATGTCGTAAGTTCCTTGTTCGATGTCCACGCGCCAAATAAGACCCAAGGATGAATCTGAGATAGCCAGTGATGAATCGTTTAAAGTTGCCATCCCGTTTAGAGTTCCAGCTGGAATTGTGATGTTGATTGGATTGACTACTGGCTCAGTCGTGCTTAGGTCGACCTTCCATAGAGAGTTTGAGGCGATTGTCACGAAGATATCCTGGTCGATCTCTGTGATACCGGTGATTGTGCCCGGGTTTTGAAATTGGTGGACCAGACGCGCATGGTGGGAATTATTTCCATTGAATGGATTGATTTCCCATAGCTGGGCTAGGTTGTATGCTGTGACGAGAATGTTTCCGTTGGAGCGAACGGCTATATTCTCTAGCCAGGTACCGTTCGGAAAATGATACACGTCTCTCAGACGTGTCGTAGGGGATGCCAGAACGGCAAGAGAAAAGTATAGATATATGCAAAAAGGTATGATATATGAGAGCATTTTGTCATGGAAGAGTTCCTTTCAACTCCAGTGGATGCAGTGCTTGTCGTCCAATGCATACTGACAAAGATCTGATATAGGGGTGAACGTTTATATAAAATCGTGGGACCCAGACTGAGGTATGGAGTTAAGGCCCTAGAGTCCGCGATTACGGCGCATCAATCAAGCTTGGAAGATATACACTCCAGGGCTAGTTGCAACCAGTAAGCGAGGCGGAGTTTACGAGACATACCTCGGACTTATGCCCTTGCAGTGAATATACTTGGCATTTCTTGGCCTCGCTAGAGCACGCTGCTTACACGGTGGACCTCATTCTCCACTCTCCACTAATGATCGCTAGCCTTGGGAGCCTTGGACGAATATCCAGGTGTGGTAGCCCCACTACACCGGCGCTAAAAGATAGAAGTTCGGTCTGTTTCACATAGAGTATTCACATTATATAATGGCATTTAATTGGCAAAGAACAATTCAGGGACATTGCCAGGATCTTTGGTCGGTGTGGTTTCCAGGTCCTTTATAGACATTATATGTTGCTACTGTTTCATTCTCACGGCGTGAGTTCTATACCCTAGTACCCACTCTCGCTTCTGTTTCTACTGGTAGAATGATAAAAATAAAAAGAAACAAAGACACTATAAATCAAGTATATTTATTAGTGATAATATCGAGTGATTATATATATCTTCCTTTGGACGGCTGTTGGGCTTTGCTTGCTAGCATGAGATCAGCGGTAAAGGCTCCTCTCAACCATATTTTGCCATTCCAACTGATATCAACCTTCAGTTGAATCTAGCCCATCTTCATATATCTTAGTAGGATCCCTGAGAGGCCAGCACGGAATACACACCCTCGCGAGGCAGCTCCAGGAAAGGGTGTAGCTTGCTACGTACGAAGCCTCAAACTCAAGTAGACCAGGTTGATATATTCACGGTGATAATTGAATAGTAACACTGTACATCAGTCAGTAATCGTGAAAGGTGTTCATTCATCTCGCCGTGAAAGCGAAAAAGATGCCTTGACGCGCTTTCGACCTCATACCCCATTCATTCAACCACTAATCGATTAGATTGTGGAGTTGTCCCGTCCACTATTGATAGTGCTGAAACATGTGGACGATAATCTTATAAATGCCTCGGCCACTCAGAAAATCATACGGCGAGAGGTGAAATATGTCGCAAAATGAATTCTGGGAGCCCTGGAGGTCATACATGGTTATATTATGTGCATACAGGTGGGATGTCATCATACATCTGTTGGCTTGACAATTGCATATCTGAAACCCCAAAACGTCCTTGTAAATTACGGTCAGGGGGACATGCGCTTCACAGACGTCCAGCTCTCAAATTGGGGTAACAGTGCTCCTGCATATGAACCATATACAAGATACCGTGACTTAATTGGGACACCCACTAGGAGGAGCCCTGAGGCGCACCTTCGGATAGGCTGGGGAACACCGACAGATGTATAGTCCTTTGGAGCCTTTGTATGTTTTCACCCCTTATCTCGATATATTTATTGTGGTGCCACTTCTAGGCTGGTCACCTTGCTATATGGCGATAGCTCCTTCTTCAAGCCAGGTATGTCCGTGCACTATCAGGGATATGAAGTCGAGATGCTACGAAGACAGTGCCAACTCTTGGGGCCGTTTCTTTTGACTTATTTCGTAGATTTCCCGCGGAACCTGTCAGTGTTCTGTCATCTTGGCACGGATACTATCCATCCGGCACGAATGAACGGTTTTGCGTGCATCTCCAAGAAGAACTGTTTTTAAGAGAGACAAGGAGCTTACCTTGAGTAATGAAACTCGATCCCATGAATCAGTAATCAGCGTCCAAGCTGCTCAAGACAGGTTGTTTGGTGACGTTTAGGCACTGCAGTATCTGGCTTGCATCATCTGTTGATGTTTACGGGCTGGAGAAGCGAGAGGTCCACTTTCTCTAAGCATGGATTTGGATTACGAAATACAAAGGAGAATGACAAATTGGAAAGTGAGGGGGCTGAAGCTAGAAAGGGCGGAAAGGGGAGAATGCTAGACTATCAGTCGCCTTGGGAGTACCGTCGGGTGTTTTTGTGTCGATGTCAGCAGGACCCCCAGCGCGTGAAATAATACAGTACGATCTGTTGAAGCTCTTCGGTTTCATTTCTGTGGTCAATTTGGAAGACCAGTTTGTTCTCTGTATCTTATCATATTGATTCCTGTTGTCCTCCTACACAGAAGATTGTCCCGGTATGACCGCTTAACCATACGCATGCCTTTACTTACACAGTCATCAGCTGCCTGCAAAACACCACATGGGCATTCATCACGCCATGGACCAGTCCGGCTCCATACCAAGCGCTAATTCCGTTCTCAAGCAGCCATGAAAAACTTCCACGTGGCATCCGGAGCCAGGGGATTACCAACACCAAGAGGTGCAGCATCATGTCCACCATCATAAGCAATAAACGAAACAGGCCTAGAGCATCCCTTAAAGTCCGTTTGAACGGAACTGTGACTCCCAAGTCCAGGCTTACCAACGTACGTTTGCTGGCACCCGTTATTCGCAGCAAACTTATTCGCCAGAGTCACCCCCCCCGTCAAATGGCAGAACCGGGTCACTGATTCCATGAATGCCCAGATAAGCGATAGGGTCATGTCCTCCTTCACACCCACTAATCACTCCACCACTCAAAACGCTCACAGCTCTGAACTCTTTTGCCCGTGCACAAGCGAGCGCATAGCTCATGCCACCACCCCAACTGAATCCTGTTGCGAAGCGAGAGCTCTGGTCTATGCAGAGATCATCCTCCACTTGCTTTATAATGGCGTCGATGAGGGCTACATCTTCGCCGTTGATGTTGGCCCAGCCGGCGTTCCTGCCGTTCGGAGCTACCAGGATTGCGCTACCCTGTGCTCGGGTTTCGAGGCCGTACCAGGGCTCGACGCTTTCGCCGTTCACAACCGAGTTCATATTTCCGCCGCGCCAGTGGAGACCGAAGATGAGATGGTGCGGTTTGTTGGCATTGTAGTTGTCAGGAACCTTGAGAATGTACTCGCGGTCGTTGATTTTGTGGACGCCGTTGACAAGGGTAGGCTGTTTGCCACAGCCGGAGGAATTGGCACCGTGGACGGAGGTAAGAGTGCTCAGGACCATGATGGCCTGCAGAATGATGGACTTAATCATTTTCACTGAGGAGCGGACACGAGACAGATGACAATAATTTGCTCAAATCGAAGAGACGTAATGATACTCACTGAGCAACTGACACTCTCGAAAAGCTCATGCTGGAATTTATAGCTTTTGCCGTGTACATGTACGCTGCAACATTCATGGATGATTTGACCCCTGACATGATTCCTCGAGGATCCCTTCCCGCAGAAAAACGGAGTTCTGGATGATGTTGTTTTGGGAAGGAGGTGCGGTATCAACTTCCTCAAGCCGTGAGCCGCCCGGACCTGGCGTGATGCGCGAAAAGTCGAGAGTTTTCTGAGGCCCTCGCCTCACATGCCCGATAAAGGAAATGGAGGTATCCCCAGGAGTCCAGGGGCTGTCGCAGGATCAGCCTGTCTGGTTAAAAGGACTGCCAAGAGACGGAATCTATCATCCAACGGACCACTTGGTGCTGGGTTGAAAGACCGCAGTGGGTGTAACAATCTACTTTGGCACCTTCTCGGGATCATCAACTCGAGTTCCGCCTCACATCAGGGTTTTTCAAGCGGGGAATGGAGCAAGCACTACTGATTAGGCTATTATCTTGCGCTCTACGATGCACTCTGCAACAATGTCTGTGACAGAATGTCAGTGATTTTAACCAGGATCTTCCGATTTGCAGGCACCGATAAATATGACGACCCGAGGCACAACACATTAGAACTGGGATGGCATGCCAAGATTCCACGGCAATTAGAGTAGCTTATGTACTACCGAATGGTATGTTTTACCAAGCCGTCGCCGATTACCCCATCTGGTAGCTGTAGTCGAAACTGAATTTGCTAGGTGGAGACTAGCCACCCCTTGTGGGGTCGATACGAACCTTACTAAGGGATTGGTAAGGCGTTCTAGGTTCGGTCAGATACCGTAGCACTATTTAGACCCTGTGCAATGTTCCCCGGCGGCAAACCCCTTGTGGGCTAGGTCAATGATCAGCATGGGTTCATACACACGATGTAACCTAACTATATCCCAATCTCGTTTAAGCGCCGAATTGACAGCCTATTGTGGATACTGAGCAGTTGAAGGCATCAGTCCATTCATCCCGTTTGTTTCAACATCAAATAGATCCTCTAGAACCTCTACTTTACATTCTTATCATTATGTCGCTCCCCTCTCATTGCAAACGCCAGGCTATACCCCTGGAACCATTCTGTCTTAGGCACTTGGGTTGTTCACATCCCATGGCTTTCTGACAACGGTACCTGGCGATCTACGACCAGCATATTGTACTGACCAATACCCTGGCACTTCAATTGGTACTGTGGCAGAGTGCGAAAAGATCGTGTTGAGCCCTGTAGGTGGTTTCGTATATCGTTTCCTACGAATTTTGCCAGCTGGATACACAATATAATAGGACCTGGGACGGGCGGTGATACTGTTGCCACAGTGGTTCTAACAGCTCCACACGCGATCTTTAGGCACTCTACCACAGTACTTCAATTAGTATCATGACCAGCCTTGTGCGGTTGTGGCGGAGAGGTCCACTTTCTACCCGCTTGTGACCACCTTATGAGCTGAAACACATTACTCCGGTACGTCCTAGAGACCAATAATAGAATAAGAATTTAGCACTAAACTCCTGATGAAAGCCAATCAGGTGGAAACAATATCCAAGCTTTCTACGCCGTTGAGCGCTTGAAGAGCTAATCTCCACTGATTTGAGACACGGCCTGCAGTGTGCACCGTACTAGTAAATCGTAGGCTGGCCTCGAAGCCTGTATAATCTTGGCATGTTTCTGATATACAGAAAGGCTTCACTGACCGAACGGAGTGTGTGAATGTAATCAAGAAATTGTCGCACACATCGGTGTCATGTAGATAGCAGAGGTTATGATATGCGTCTAGAGCGAGAGCTTAAAGTCTCCCATCCAAAAGATATATAAGGACAAGTAAATCCTGTCATCAATAACCTCAACAGAGTCACTGCGTGCCTATCTCTTCCACTCATTTCCATCTAAACACATTCGCTTTGCCTAGGCTGGTTCCTAATCCATTCATTAACTTCTCTTTCCAACTTCAAAATGAAGCTCTCTTTTCTCGCTCTTGCGGCCATCGCACCCTTCGTGTCGGCCCATTACTTCTTCGACACCCTCATCGTCGACGGCAAGGAGAGTTCCCCCAACCAATATGTCCGCTCCAACACCCGACCCGCCAAGTACAACCCAACCAAATGGGTCAACACCCGCGACGACATGACCCCCGACATGCCTGACTTCCGCTGCAACAAGGGGTCATTCACCTTCGCTGGCCAAACTGGTACGGCGGAGGTCAAGGCTGGATCCAAGCTTGCCATGAAGCTCGGTGTTGGTGCTACGATGAAGCACCCTGGCCCTGCACTGGTGTATATGTCCAAGGCTCCCAGCACGGCCAAGACATACCAGGGCGATGGCGACTGGTTCAAGATCTACGAGGAGGGCATCTGTGACAAGAACAAGGACGTGAAAAGTGACGCCTGGTGCTCTTACGACAAGGATCGGGTAGAGTTTACCATTCCTAAGGATCTGGCCGATGGGGAGTATCTTATTCGGGCGGAGCATATCGGTATGTCTTCTGGGTTGTATTGGTAAGGAACGGATACTAATTTGGTTTAGGTGTGCATGGTGCACACGCTGGAGAGGCCGAGTTCTATTACGAGTAAGTCCACCTTTCCCATGTCTGTCATTGTTCTTGAGGGATTCTGACAAAGCTTTCCAGATGCGCTCAAGTCAAAGTTGTCGGTGGCGGAAATGGAACCCCCGGTCCTACTGTCAAGTTCCCCGGTGCTTACAAGAAAACTGATCCCTCGTTCACCTACAGTGTTTGGGGTGGCTACAAGGACTATCCCATGCCTGGTCCGCAGGTCTGGACTGGTTCGTCGGGATCTAAACACTTCTCGAAGGTTGTTGACGTTAATGCTACCGGTGCTACTTCTTCTCAGGGGAATGCGGCTACTTTCGACGGCAGCTTCACTCGTCGTGAGCACGCTCGTGACTTTAGCTACTAAAGCGACGGATCACATTATATCTAGGTTTGTTGACAGGTATTCGGAGGAAGGTAGTCAGGGGATTTGTAACCAGTGGTCTGGGTCCAAGGCTTTGAAACATTTGTGGTGTTAATGTAAGGTCCTACCTTGCATTATCCTGAATCTTTCTTTGGGAGTAATTGATTGTGTCAACCAGAAAATGTTCTATAGACTATCCTACAGGGACGCCTAAGGTGTCCGGCCTTCTTTAGATAGTCGAATAAGATGATTCTGTATTCCACAGATCTTTTCTACGTAGAATTGTATTACATTAAACTTGCGGTTTCTAGTCACCCGGGGTTAATTTAAATGGTAATGGCTGAGAAGAGGACACTGATCGAAGTATAATACCTTGATAAATAGAAACTGACAAGTACTCCGGTACCGCACCAAACAGTCTATCGTAAAAAGTGCGCTATTAAAAGACAATAGATGAGATGGCTCAGTCATCGTCAAAATCCGCATAAAGCCAAGGATCCTCCAGCAATTCTTTGGCGGTGCTGCGTTCCTCTGGGCGCCATTTAATCATTTTGCTCACAAATTCAATGAACATCCTTTTGTCATCACCATGTATATTCCTGATTAGATTCTCAAACTTGAATGTTGCCGGCACACGAGCTTCAATTCTCAGAGTCCCTATTGGATCACGTCAACATGAGTTACGGAGACTGGACAAAGAATATGATGATGCTTACCATCTGCTGTATAGAATAGTCCTGCTCTCCTTCCTCTAGCCAAGATATCTTCCGGTGGAGGTCCTAATAATGAAGTTATATATGCAAGGTGGTTCGGCTCATTGTATTCTTGGTCATGGAGAGGATCGACATCCTTGAAAAGCTTTTTACCTTCCAGCAGGTCCCACAGCTGATTATCAAAAAGTAAGCAGAGTACATGTAGAGATTTAGTTGACCATACCATCACCCCTAAACTCCATATATCGGCGCTGTAAGTAAACCAAGCATCCAAATTGACTTCTGGTGCCCGATATATTTCTGCTTGGATGCAGCCGTTGTTAGGTCTATCTCCATTAACAAAAAGATCAAAATCGGTAATGGTGATGATCCCAGTAGTCTTTAAAGTGGGTCCATAATTATTCCGTGAAAGGTAGATGGTGCGACCATCAGGGCCAATCTTCTGAGGTAGGGGGTCTTTATATTCATCTTTCGCAGATTCCTCAAGGATCGATGGGTCTTCGACTTTGACCATTATATTGTCTGGTTTCAAGTCTGACCGGAATTAGTCTGTTTTCATTTTATTGCAGGTATATCTATCCAGAGGCTAACCGGTATGGATGATGTGACACTCAGAGTGAAGGTAATTTAATCCGTGGAGGATCATTTGAAGAATGATCTTCAGCACACTAGAAGGAATAACGTCCCCTATGAACCTTTCCCGGTATAGCCATAGAGGCTCACGTAAAGGCTCAAAAGCAAGTGCCAAATGCTTTCTTGAATCAAATTCCACATAAAAGGAATCGAGGAGGTGTCTGTTGAATTGCCATCCCTTGTGTTGAGGGTTTTTTTCGTCGATTTGATTTAGAATGTCAAGCTCATTTGAGCTGCATCCTCTCGCGAATGATGGGTACTGGTGTTTATCTTGATAGCTACGTACTTATCTCGCGACCAGCGCCATCTAATTAAATCAGTGACAACCAGGCCGTATGAGCGGAGAGACACAAATTGGTTAAGCTCTCGAGCAAGCCATATCGTCGAACTGGTACCATAGCCAACTTTTGTTACCAGTTGATATCTGCCGTTTAAGACACTGTCTAGTTTTGCAGGATAGAAACGGTTTGGGTCATAGTATGGCGTATTTTCCTCTTCGAAGCGCCGATGCGTGTCAAGCCGTGGGGCGATCATCGGTGACAACGACCAAGGTTGGTGTCGCAATTTAGGAAACATGCCGCGTATTCGACTTCAGAACACTTCCATTTTCGGGATTGAAGAACTTGAACGGCAGGTATTCATGTGCAAGTTTGGAGAACTAGTAGCAACAACGGAGACGTTCTTAGGAAGGGGGACGTGCCAAGGCGCTCCCCGGCGCCTAAGCGGGACCAAGCATTGAAAGGTGCCTTAAAACTGGACCGAGCTTGGGTTACCGATTCGCGATGAGTAAGAACAAATCCCCTATGAACGTCAAACGAGATACTAGTTTAGAAGTCTACATAACTTCTTTTTCCCCCTCTTGTTTCGCCTTCTAGAAATACTGTACGGAATAAGAAGTTGCGTCAGGCACAATATGTAAAAGAATTGAATTGTTTAGTAGCTATGTAAAGCTAGATTAAACAGTCAGTGCCATAAAATAGCATCAACACCAAGAACAATAGATATCACAATGGCCGGCTGAACTGCGCCCGTGCGTCCGTATTTAACAAGAAGCACCAGTAGAAACGTTCTCGCACTTGGAGCTAGTCTTACCACCAGTGATGGAAACACCGGACCAGGTCCAGTCAGTGCAGCTGCCAGATCCACAGAGAATGTAGATGTCAGTAGCGTCGCTCTCAACGGTACCGGTAACCTTGTCGAAGGTGATATCAGAGACCTTGATACCGTTGGTAGGGGTACCAGTGGGGCTGCCGTTCTCGTAATCCTGCTCAACGATGAGTCCGTACTTGGTAATACCGGAAAGAGTGATATCCTCGAACTTGACGTTGGAGACGGTACCGGTGGCATCGTAGACGGTCTTGATACGGACACCATTCTGGGAGTTGACAACCTTGGAGTTGGAGATGGTCACGTCTTCGACGGTGTTGTCGCTACGACCACCGACCGAACCGATGGAGAGACCATGGCCACCGTCACAGTAGCCGTTGGTGAAAGTGATGTGCTGCAGGGTATTAGCAGGTGGTCGAAGAATGAAAAGTAAAGAAGGAATAAAATGTTTTTAACTGGGGTGGTGCTATCTTACCGATCCAGAGTTGATGGCGAGACAGTCATCCTGGTTGTACACGGTGGCACCGTCAATGTTGATGTAGGTGCTAGAGCCGACATCGAAGGCGTCGGTGTTGTGGCCCTCTGCGGTACCAGCGGAGTTATCGATGGTAACATCAGTGATGTTCAGGTTGTCCGACTGGATGCTGAAGCCCTGGACGGGGGTGTTGTAGATCTGGAGGCCGGTGATGGAAGAGGAGTCCAGCTTGTGGGCGTAGAAGAACTTGGGCTTTGTCTTTCCACCATTGCCACCCTTGCCATCCCACCAGCGGGATCCGTCTCCGTCAATCTTGGCACCGGATGCCTGTTGGACTTTGATGTTGGTTCCGGACACGGAGATGAGAGGACCCTCCCACTCCTTGTAGCCGAAAGTGGTCTCACCCGAGAAGATGACCTAGATATGACTTAGTATACATTAACCAAGAGGAATATGATTAGATATCTATGCATACAGTGGTGCCATCGTTGAGACCGGTCAGATCAAGGGTTTCACCAGCGGGAACCTCGATGTTGCTCAGAGTGATGGTTGAGCAAGAGGTCTTGCCCGACTTAGCGTCGGCAGCCGAGGTGAAAGTACAGGAGTCGCGGGCTTTGAGTTCTACTGGGACTGCGGCGACCAGCGCAGCGCCGACAGTAGCGGCAATGACGGAAGATTGAAGAAGCTGCATTTTTCCGAAAGAATGGATAGGGACTTGGTCAACAAGACGCCTTCAAATATGGACTGAAAGAAAGACTAAGGAATGGAGGGTTGATGGAGACGATGCTGAGAGAAAGGAAGACATCGTAGGGGTCCAAGACTCTTTTCATATCCCCTTTCTATCTTGCAATACAACCCGGTGGAGCAGAATATCTCGTTGGCGGGAGAAAATGTCTGAGATTGAAACAGGTGGCTTGAGTCTAGGCTAAGCTTCCGGTTCGCGTAGGCAAAAAAAGCTTAGCTGCGATTTCATCCGCCAATCGGCACTGACAATTCATCTACGTTTCTCTCTCAGGTCATCTTAGCATTGATCTATGATATTTATCTCCTTTGTAGCTATCTAGACCATGTACAATTGACAGAGATGGGGATGGAACATACAGGATTCGACATTTCGGAAGGTTGAAAAGACAGCGATTGAAACAGTAATCCGGGTATGAAACGGGACAGCCTTGCCGGACCCTCTGGCGTGATCGGAAAGAGAGTCAGGAGTCTCCGCTCAATCTACGTAATCTGGCCCCAGGCAATAATATCCGACCCCTGAGCCGATCACTTCCACTTCAATTCAAGTGCCGGAAAAAACTATCCAGATACACGTTCCGAGCAGTGCCGGACTGACCCTGCAAATGCTATGCAATAAGGCTGCGTTGTGCGATTGGCGGGATTTCTTGAGATGTGTCCATATTATGGGGACTAGATCCTACATATGATACATGGATAAATTAAACTACCTAGATCAATGTCGGTTACTGACCCTACCTTCGTTGGTGTTTTGACTTGATATCGCTGCCTAACTGCACTTTCGCAGTGCTCCTGTCATCCTCCTGTCTGATTGATGGGTAGTGATCCAAGCAGCAGGGCTGACGATTCTTCAATCTTTACCTGGCCGTTGCAGTTATTAGCGTCCTGATTTACAGGAACCATGATAGATTATTGGTTCTGACCTGATTACTACTGTTTATCCCCTGGAGAAATTTCATCTAATATATATCATATCAACTTAGTTGCCTAGGGCCGTGCGAACGCAAATTATGTACCCCTGATGCATATGTGCTATATCACATCGACAGTACATAGTTGTTAAGTGTGTTACTACACTTGTGACTACCTCTGTATGCCGATTATCACTTCAGATATACCAACTTGAATAGTAACACGGCCATCAGTCGGTCATACCCTCAGACGGAGCACCCATTTTGGGGTATTAGCCCGCTACCCGACACCCTTCAACCCTCAAAGATTCAATTCCAAAGGGACTATAACATATTTCACTGTATTCTGTGTCTACCACTAATGAAAAGCTACTCTGCAAAGATTCGCAATTTTCAAATAGCAGGCATGTGGGGGCCGAGGTTCCGGTAGAAAAGCTATCCACAATCTATCAGAGACTAGACCAAGATATGTGGGCCCTAGATGGTTGTGCAGGCACGCGGATGGTCGATGCGATACAACTTGAAGTCAAGCTTTGGATCTAATGGGCCCAGCAGGCAGCCCTGAACCTGAAATGAACGTTGCTTCAATAACGCCCCCTACTTTACAACAGGATCATCAGCTTTGGTTCATTACTCCGGTTGATAAACGGAGTAAACCTACATCAGTTGGCAATTTCCGCTCTACCCATTGATGCTAAAGTTAATTGACCAGGACGATTACCGAATGGCCTTAACTATATGAGAGTCATCTGACACTGACCCACGGCTACACATTTAGTACATAAAAGCAGCAGACAACTATGTGAATTGTGTGTTGGTCACAGCCTAGCTATGTCTCTCTAAACAGGCAGTTCTCAAAAAGCATCGCTCATTATCACCTTGCAGCTCTTGTCGCCGTATCAAGGTAAATATTATCCAAAAGTTCACCAGCTTCTTCTTCAGACATTCGCAGCTTCAGGTATTTCTGTGGATACAAAGGGCTGTCTGGCAACCATTCATTTCTGCCATCTGGGTAAATATAGTTATGTCCTCCTTTATTTGCGTAAACAAACATGTTACTTAATCCGTCGATGGCATATAACACGGTAAGGGGATCCCATGAGCTCCGAGATATGTTGTATCCGCTGTAAGGGTCAGTTAGAAGTGATCGCATTTGTTGAACAGGAAGCTACATACGTGTACCACCGGTAAGCTGCGTTGACTGGATCACTGACAGGGCCCTCTACGGTCAACCGCGCCCCCGAGTAGACGGTCGCCCCAAGTTCACCACCAGAGAATGTCATGGGCCCCGGCCAAGTGTTTACTACATGAGCAGTTGCAGAAGCATTGCTGCCGTAGAAATTGTACTCATATCCGCACGGGTATGCTCCGCCCATGATGACGAGTTCTTTCACTTTCGCCTTCACCAGGCCATGCCCTGAGAGCGAAGAGTATGTATCCCCGGGGGATGAAAGAAGCTCAGAGAGCTGAGAAATATTTAAGCCACTTCTTCAGGTAGCGGGCATTAGCAAAGTACTCACGTTGTCGAGGAACCCGATACTGGCAATTGTCACACTGTGATCACCCGCTTCAGATAAGAGCTTGCGATACAGCTCGACGGGATCCCACGCACTACTTACGTCTCCCCATGGCATCGATGCAGTATGTCGCCAGTTGTATGCGACTTTGCTTGCATATTCCCCAAGTTGGTATGACCAGGTGTCGAGGAAAGTATCATTGGAAAACGGTTGTTTGAGGGCAACTGGAACGTCAGAGTAGCCATAGTACCCGAGAATACTGGAGGCCGCCAAGGCACTATAACTGGACGGATAATTGATCATGACGCCTATTGGCGTGGCCATTGGATGGTCACACGGCACCAAAAGAGCGGCTGCGTCGCTGAGGAGAGAGAGTAAGCAACGGGCGGGGAATATGAAACGAAAGACCTCAACAAAGACTTACTCAACATCACTAAACAGATCCGTGTCGATAATTAGCTTCGTCGCTGGTATCGATCCAAGCGCCAAAGGGGCTACGAGTAATGCGACCGTGAATATCCAGCGTGTCCTCATTCTGACGATGATGAGTCGAGAGATGAGAAACGCAAAGGTGGTGGGCAGTTCCTGACTATAGTGGACTAGATCGACTACCGTAGTAGTATACACGACGAGCCAGATATTCGGGGCCGGGGAACTCTGTGCGGCTTATATTAGAACCGTGACATATATATCAGATATAATATCAAGTCAGTTCCTACATAAATCTTTAGGAGAATCACAGGCTACCATAGCGTAGAACGGTTGTACGACGAGCCGATAGACCAATTCTTGTCCGCGTTGGGTTTCTTATGGAAGCTCCGCTATGTTACGAACATTAAGGGACTTTAGTGTTATCATAGTGATGATGCCTATAAAACCTAATGTTGTAGGTAAATATACACAACGTCTATGATGTCTGTCCCGCAACTTCCATGGGTGGCTGGCTACCTCGCCCCTTTCTTGTTTCTCTTTCACTTCGCCCTTGTTCTCCTTTTAGTTTCTTTCCCAACCCACCCCAAGTGCCAAGCGACCAGCTCGACTGCTCCTCATCCATCCGCCATGAACCTAGCCGCGAACTGAATCACGGATCACGCTTGGCGTTTCTCAGGCAGGTGCACAACACCTCTTAAGCGGGAAATATTGACTCATTTACGTGGCGTTCTTATAGCTTGCAGACATCTACGCTCTCAAGTTTGCAGCTCAGCACATTAACCCAGGTGACAAGCTCACGTGTCGAAGCTACAGAGCCCCAATCCCTATCCCTTCAATAACTGCAGACTGTTGGGCTGTATCTCCGAACAGTTGATTACCCCTGGTCATTCTATTCAGATCCCGACCAATGGCTTTAGTTCTGGTATAAAACTTCTATGGACTTGCTTTTCTGCTGCTTCATAAACCTACTTTCCCAGACTTAAGAGTCTGTGCGTTGGCTTGCGACCCAAGCCTCGTGGGCTTTTTTCTGCCGCTCCCAACCTTTTCTTAACTTTTTGCTTCTACTTTTGTTTATAGGTTCACCAACTGCGTCTTTCGTCGGCATCCCATCTTCATCCCAAGCGCTAAATTCACTGGTTCGGAACATGTCCAGGTGGCTGAGCCTTCCCTTTTCCAATCGTTCTTTGGCAAGCTTTTCTTGTTTTTCCTTCTCCTGCTGCTTGAGTAGCATTTTGCGCGCATGTTCTTCGCGAGACTGCAATAAATCCCTAGTCACAGGCCTGACTAATGCAGGTTTATTCTCGCGATCTTCAAGATAAATACCAAGGTCAAAGAGCTCAACATCTCGTAATCGATCGCACAAGGAAAGCAATTCCTTGGATGACGTTGGTGTGTCTTCCGAGTTACTTGGAGATATCCGGGCGTGGAAATCTCTGAAAACTTGGAAGTATGGCCTGGACGCCTGAGATACTAGGCGCTCATCTACAATTGTCTCCGCGGTGATAGCTTTGAGTTGCTGATGCGTTACTTCGCCTTGTGATTTCGTGGCTTCACGCAAGGCGTCACGCATCGCTGAGAGTGGATAAAGAAATTGTTTTGCCGGTTCGGGGATGTCAGTTCCTTCCCAGCCAATTCCACAGCTCTCAGGGGACACTTTTCCATTCAGGCCGAGGATAGTTACAATTCGAGTTACCCACTGGGCTAGTTCTTGCACTTCGTTGGGGTTAGCATTTTGGTCGACGTTGTTGAAAGTGGTAATCAACTCGGAGATAACGCCCATAACCTTGGGCGTATCGAAAGAGTCACAGAAATATTCGTGGACTTTTTCCTTCGCAGTGGCCAGAGCTTGTGCCAAGGATATAATGGGGTCAGATGACCCATCTGGTGCAACGCCCTGGCTAGAAGAATCTTTGACTTTGACGAAAAAGTTGTTAAGCTTATCTTACTACGCGGATGCTGTTTGAATAAGTTCGGGTGTAATCTCAACCCCATCCCGCCAACCTCCTAGGAGAAAAACAATCCGCAGGCTTCGAGGATTCCAGTCACCCTTGTCAAGGGCACTCCGAACAGTGGCAAAGTTCTTCAGTGACTTTGACATTTTTGACCCTTGTATTGACAAATGTCCCATGTGTAGAAAGTAATTCACCCATTGCTGCTTCTTCTCTGACCAATATGCCTCACTTTGGGCAAGTTCATTATCATGGTGGGGAAATGCAAGATCGATTCCACCAGAGTGGATATCATTTTGGCTCCCTAGTCGGCTGGAGGCCATTGCAGAACATTCAATATGCCAACCCGGTCGGCCTTGTCCCCATTGGCTCTTCCAACTAGGTTCACCTGGACGTGATGCTTTCCAAATGGCAAAGTCGTCAGGGGACCTTTTCTCGACAGCATGAGATAACGTCCCCTCGCCGTCTCTTTGCAAAGGTTTATTGTTTCTATTCTATGGCTCTAACCGTGCATATGGATGCCCGGCCTTCTCGAAAGACTTGATATCGAAGTAAACAGAGCCATCCAGCGTCACATAGCCAAAATCATTTGTCACAATTTTCTCCACAAAATCTGCAATCTCCTGGCCGTATTCGGTGACCCTTGTTATTTCGTCTGGATCAAGCACATTGAGGTCTCTCATATCGCGCATAAAATGTTCTTCATACTTCTTCGTGAGTTTTGTGAAAATTTCATACGCATCCCCTGGCACAGTTGAACCTCTGAGCTGGTCAAGGTAAGGAAGGATGACATCCTGAGTTGCCTCATAGAAAGCTTCACTGGTAATCATCTCATTTTCAAGAGATTTGGGCTGCTCACCAGGTCCCTGACTGAACATCTCGGCTACTCGCGAAATCATTGCAGCTGCAATGGTAACAGTCCTAACATGCATCCGAACCTTTGCTTCAGCATCTCCAGGTTTCTTGTTGCCTTCTAAAGTCCCTCCCTTCAGAACCCCTCCGTATACCCTTTTTACTTCGGTTCTAAATTTCTCTGGCTCAGTCTCCTCATCAATCAATCGCAGGTTTTTCTTGATGTAAGCATAATATGCTAGTTGTGTGGTGTTCAGTACATCGGCGTTAACATCCGGATGTGAAGAAAGAAACTCGGAGAATAAATGCTGTTGCCATCCTCGGACAATGATCTAAATAGAGGCCCCCAGGCAGCATATGAGTCAAACTTGCTAAACAATGAACATGTCCTACCTTATCATCCACGTCGGTAATGTTCATGACAAACTCTACATCAAATTTGAAGTAGTCTTTCAAAATGCGACGAATGATATCCGTACTGGCGTAATTTCTTGCGTGGCCAAGATGTGCATCATCGTAGACAGTAGGGCCACATGCATACCATGTTACTTTGCGGCCCTTTGGGTCCAGGGCAATAAAGGGAGTCTTGGATCGGGTCAGAGAGTTCCACACCGTCAGAGGTGAAATTATTCTCTGGATGTGCTTGTGGTTGCCTCCAGGAAGGCTGTTTGTGGGGATCCATGGCAATCCACGATAAGGAGAGTATGGAGGTTTCGAGTTGGTTGTGGTGAGAACACATATGTGGTCGGCCGTGACAACTAGGGATGCCCCGCCTCAAGGGAAATATGTACTATGCCCATTACGGAAGGGTTTTTGTCGAGGTCCACTCCACGGTGAGCGACCGTAAAACTGTAGGCATGTCAGGACTCTCACTTGAAAGTATGACGTGATCATAAATAAGTAGAGCATCAAAATACTACATAGCATTGCTTCAAGAGTGGGTATATGCACCAAAGCTCATCTCATACCATTGAGGAATTTCAAGACAGTCTATATGCATGTGGGAATGTGAAAGGACATTGGGTTTCATTGATAGATTCGGAACTCCTCGAGGATGCTTGACGATCTTCGGTGTTAGGCGTCAGTTTCTGCATTAACATTCAGATCAAAGTACAAGTGGTGGAACCTCAAGTCACTCATTATGAGGCCCAATCGGGAATAACGCACTAAGCCACACCGATAAGAATGACAGTTTTGGTTCCTGTGGCTCCCCGGAGTCAGTGACGTTGAATCCCCGCGAATTGTTGCGGGCGGTGACTTTCCCGCGGTTCCAGCTATTGATGCCTTGAGCTCAGCCATCTCACTGCTTCCTTCTCTCCACAACGATTTGAACTTAGTAATAGCTTAATTTGGCTTCCTATATAACTCTTCTTTCGACGGACTGGTTATTGTTTATGAGTTGCTCGTTTGTCTCGGATTCTTAGATTGCCAGGGCTGCCTTGCCCTGCCTCCGGTCTCCCAGCACCATGTGGAACGACGAGGATAACAATCCATACGGCGCATTTGATCCCGAAGCCCGTCTCTCCGAATCCTTACATTCGGCGAACCTTTCTCCAAGTAAGGCTCACTGCTCAATTCATTGGCGCGGAGTCTAACCTTTGCAAGCTCTCTACGAACGCGAATACACTCCTCCCTCCCCCTCCAGCAAGGCGTCAACCCAGGATCCGACCGACGATTACCTTTCACATCCGCAGGATTTTAGCGATGAGGAAAATGAAGGATATGACAGCCAGCCCGCCAGCCATGGCTACTACCGGAAGAGCACCTACGATAGCCGCATAGAACAAATACTTTATGAGAACCCGGAGATGCCGATCCTCATCACCGATGCCGGGAAGAACCATGAGGGTGGTGGAAGCTTTATCGTGTACACCATACGAACTGGAGTATGTTATGATGCATCTCGGAGAGCATTTACAGATTTGACTCACATATGCAGGATCTGGAAGTCCGGCGACGGTACTCTGAGTTCGCCTCTCTGCGACAGACTCTCGTCAACCTCCATCCCACACTCATCATTCCGCCCATCCCGGAGAAACATACAATGGCAGATTATGCCGCTAAGCCTACCAAGGCTAAGGAGGATACCGCAATAATTGAGCTCCGAAAGCGAATGCTGGCTGTCTTCTTGAACCGCTGTCGCCGAATGAAGGAAGTCCGTGAGGACGGCGTTTGGTGGAGATTCCTAGATCCTAATGTTAGCTGGGTATGTATTCAGCGAGCACCTGCGAGCTCGACGCTCAAATGCTGATTTATGTATAGAGTGAGGTTCTTCATTCTCACCCCGCATCTTCGGTACCCAAGAACAACTTGAAAGCACCTCCCCTAGACCCTGCCAACCCTACGGCCGCACACGCTTGGCTACCGCTACCATCTTCTTCCGCGAAGCTCAAGGGTACTTCTGGTCCTACAGCTTCGGCTGCGCCTCCCCCAGTGGACACGCCAAGTCCCGATGTTCTAGGGCGCTTCCCTCCGGAATCCCGCAAATTGAGCGAGCAAGAGTTGGACCCGTATTTCATCAACTTCGAGGCATCTACAAGGGAGCTTGAGCTGCTACTGCAAGGGAATATTGAGAAAGTCAATCGTCGAACAGTGTCACATTTGTCTTCATTGTCAGCTGACCTCATGGAACTTGGAGCACGATACAATGGCTTCTCTCTATCCGAACAATCACCCACAGTAGCCGCAGCGATTGAGCGAATTGGCCAGGCAGCAGACACATCTTACATCGAAACTGAGGAGCTCTCCAACGCATTAAGCGCAAGCTTTGCCGAGCCTATGAGGGAAAGCGCACAGTTCGCTAGCGTTGTTCGTAGTGTTCTACGTTACCGGGTGCTGAAACGGGTGCAGGAAGAAATGACAAGGGATGAGTTAGCGAAGAAAAAGACCTTGCTTGATTCTCTGGAACGGAGCGAGTTGGAAGCAAAGCGTATTGAACAGTACCTGAATCGGACGTCAGCTCAAGGATCAGGGACGAGATCGCAACGCTCCTTATCTACATCTTCCGCTACCAGCGGCCCGGGAAGTCATGGAGCAGATGTGCGCCCCAGTGGTCAGGAAGACACTACCTCTATCGATTCAGACTTTCCTCCTACCCACGGCGAGTCGATCGGCTCGCAAGCGTCGTTACCCGCAGCATCTCCATCGAGAAGGCCCGAGACATCCTCCTCTCCAGCACATCGGAAGTCAGCCAGCGGGACATTCATGACGAACAAGTTGTTTGGGCGTATCAGTCACGCGGTCCACGGGTTCGTTGATGTTGACCCGGAGAGGACGCGACGAGATCAAATTGGAAAAACAAAGGAGAGTTTGCTTCAGGTGAGTCTAGCGACACTCCATTTTTAATTTCATGATCATCCTTGCCCCCTTCCCCTATATCTATTTTGCTAATATATTATGCACAGTTGGAGCAAGCACTGGAGGTTTCGGAAAAGGACGTTAAAGACGCCAGCACGGGGGTCTTGCAGGACTTGAAGCGATTCCAGAAGGATAAGGAGGCTGATCTGCGACGTTACATGGTAAGGAGCGACAAATGCAACTCATGGTTGAGGGAAACACTAATATTGAGATATTTTCTGTAGGTCGCATATGCTCGATGCCATTTGGACTGGGCCCGGAAAAACCTGGAGACATGGACCGAGGCGAAGGATGAAGTGGACAAGATCGTCGTCCGCTAGTCCCCTTGTAGTGTGCGAGGTTATGGCTTTTATCTTTACATCGGGCCTTTTGTTCCCCCGGTAATCACACTCAGAGAGTGAGACTACTCGGCGTTGGTGGATTTCTAATTATATGATCCATGAGCTCTACCTTGATGTATGATTGATTGATATTGGGCGCAATGATTGTCCTCTATTTTAGATCGACCGAAAATCCGTTGATCATTTTGCAGATCAGTCATCCCTCGGAGGCGATGTTGTCAAATGTAGCCTCATCGATCCACCCCCTACCGAATTACAGTAGAATTCGAAGCGATAGATGTTGTATATTCTATTTTGTTGTTTCTTGCGGGCGCCATCCAACAGTAGAGTGGCAAGCCGCACATGATATACGCTACCCTATTTATTTCCATGGTTGCGTTCCGCATGGAATCTCATACATCAATTCAGGCACCCGCCCATAAAGATCTTCAGACCATTTACTAGATAAAGCTGCAGCTCTTATGTGTCCGGGAAGCAGTGCGCATCAATGGATGAGTCAAATTTTTAAAGTCCGGAGCAAGGAGACGGCTCCACTTCGTGAGGCAATTATGGGAGAAGCATCCCTTATGCGAACGTCGAAACTCTCGGTGATCACCAACGCCGACGTTACTATATTAGTAAGTGCATTGCCTTTCTGCAATCGTTTGAGTGATGTCGTAATTCCCTCTAGAGTGGTTCTAGTGCGGGTTTTCTCCTTTCCTCTCAGGGATCACGCAAGAGTTACAACCGATGAACATCTCGGTAAGAAGTCCCGTACATACACCTTCTCCCTAGACATGATACTAATCCAGGTTACCCGTGGCGATCATCCGTGTTGATCTGTCATGGACGTATGAGCGTATCCCCTGCCTATCCACGAACTCCAGGATCGACAGGGACCTGGACTTTTCCATCGGTGTCTGAATTTGGGCCTCCCTTGGAGCTATCCACTACCGGTTGCGGGTACCTTTCTGGCGCCAAGGCCCCACACCCCAGTGTTTATAGCCTGTTTGTTGTCTTGGAAGCTTCGCCAGGTTGTTTGGGAACGGAGTTACGCATTACCGATTATCCACTGAATAGTTTCCTATCGGAGTAAACTGTTGCTGATCCTGTTATTCTAGACTAGGGATGCTGCGCCCCTGGGGGCTTCCGGGCGACCCTGAGAGGCTATGTGACGCTGCTATACTTCCTGTTCTCTCGCACAACCAAGAAAAGAACTAGGAGAGAGAGAAAAAAATAAATCAAAAAAGAAATTATGGGGACGAGTCCCCCGGCCGCAGACGAGGAGCTTGCTGGGGGGCTCCATTTATTAGCATGCTATCTCTCGTAACCAGCCTGAACACTGCTGGACTTGATACCAAATGGTTGTCCGATCGTGGTTTTATTAATATGGTCCTCGTCGCGACATTATTCTCTCTTTTCACGGTCTCTTTATGCAGGAGCATACCGCGTTCTAGTCCTTCCTCTTCCCCCTACACACAAGCTACCGACCTAAAAATCCATGACCCGACTGTCATCAACGCTAATGGCGCCTACTATGCTTATGGTGTGGGAGAACACATCGTTATTCATCAAGCACCTGGCCTAGCCGGACCGTGGAAGCAGATCGGAAGTGTCCTGGACAAGGACAGCATCATCCCCAAAGGCGACCGTGCAAAACCCTGGGCACCAACAACTATCGAAGTTAAGGGTACCTTCTATTGTTATTACTCAGTCAGCAACGCCGGCTGTCGCGACAGCGCTATCGGTGTAGCTACATCACAATCACCAGGTCCAGGCGGATGGACAGATCACGGGGCTATTGTCCAATCGGGCACAGGACAGGGTTCGGACGAGCATCCATTCAATGAAGTAAATGCCATTGACCCTGCAGTTCTGGTCACTGGAGATAAAGGACATTTGGTTTTCGGCAGTTATTGGTCTGGAATATGGCAGGTCCCATTGAATGAGGACTTCAGTTCGGTCGGCAACACCACTGGACTCAATGCGCATCATCTAGCAAAGCATCCGAAGACTGAGCGAGTAAACTCACAAGATCAAAACCCCGATCCTCTCTGCCGGGATTCATCCGGTCGCCGTCCGGTTGAGGGTGCTTATATCTCTTACCACGCACCGTACTACTATCTCTGGCTGAGCTGGGGCCAGTGCTGCGATTATGACCCCAACAACCTTCCACCATCAGGTGAAGAGTAAGTCCTGCTGGCATTTTACTCGATCCCCCTATGCTTTATGGGCACTCTAGTGCTCAGTGCTGATTTGACAACGGTTCATGCTAACAATAACATAGATATAGTATCCGCGTCGGACGCTCTGAGAGCCCTCACGGTCCGTTCGTAGACAAACAAGGGAAAGAGCTCACCCAGGGCGGAGGAGAACTCATCTATGGCTCAAATAATGACGTCTACGCACCGGGAGGACAAGGAGTGATAACAGTGGAGACTGGAGATATTCTTTATTATCATTACTGTGAGTCCCTGTTCTTCCGTGGGCTTTCCGTTATTATATAGTACGGTAAGCTAACCAGCACAGTAAACACAACTCTCAGCTATGATTTCTGGGTAAGGCCTCGAACCATCTCTAAGCCTCTCATATCATGTCACATTGCTAATGTCTCAATAGGAAGCCCGACTGGGATATAGTTATCTGGGATATGTCGATGGTTGGCCCGTCATACGGGAAGTACCCTGACCTGGGAGCGGTTTAATTGGATTTTGGATACCCAGCCTTGTATAGATATTCGACTCACAGCCTTTATACTTTCGCTAATCTAGATTTTAATCAAGGGTGTACTCTATTTATACAATAAATACAGGCTGACCCTACAGCATACTGTCATGGCTAATATTAGATGAGGTAGAGCCGACCCATGAACTAACCCCAAAACTCCGATACAGCTGCAGCCTTAAGGCCTTCGAGCCTTAGGCGTGCGAGTATAAACCCCCCCCTCTCCCGGCCTTTCCCAACTTCTACCCTCTTGCACTCAGCAACCCATATGATGTATCTCATCACCCCAGTACAAAGTTCCTTCTTTAATGTAAACCCGAGGTACCCTGACCGCGCTTCCAATCCTCTTTGTTCCAGGAGCACCTATGAGTTCCACAATCCCACTCCTTCGCGATCTCGCAGTATCTATCCTCGCGGAGGGCAAACTTCATTTACATCGATCTTGGTAGCCAGCCGCTGCACTAAGTGTGAATCAATGTCACTCGGAAAGTCAATTACTCTACAATCATTCCTGAGGAACCTCACATGACTACGTCTTGTATTCACTAGAGTGTAAGTCAATACAATCTATCCCCGATGAATGCCAGACTTGATCCCACGTATGATCCTCCCCTTTTTGGTAAGTCTCCCAGATAAAAATGACTGATCAGTTAAGTGACATCTGATCCTAGGTAGGGCTACAAGTATTGGAAATGCGGGGACTGCTTATAAACAGTGTACAGGATGGGACTATCGGCATTCAGTACCTAGGTGCACATTGCAGAAATTCATTTGTAGAGCTGAATCATGTCACTATCACATTAATGGAAACGTCAGTCTCTTGGTCCGGGCCAGATC
The DNA here is from genome assembly GCF_000184455.2 of Aspergillus oryzae RIB40. Lineage (NCBI taxonomy): Eukaryota > Fungi > Ascomycota > Eurotiomycetes > Eurotiales > Aspergillaceae > Aspergillus > Aspergillus oryzae. Next base: position 420,785 of record NC_036437.1, read on the forward strand.
AGACACTGAATCAGGAGTTGGCGGAAGGTAAATAAGATGTGTAACCGGACCATATAAACACTGTACAAACGTACTTCGCTAGACCATGGTGGGTCGGTGTTCTCTAGAGTTATCACAAGTTGAGTAAGAAAGGGTACCAATCAATAGTGGATGGAGAACAAGGAACTTCTTTCACGGCGATAGACCCTCATTGTTCAAAGCTAACTACAAGGTGACTCATGTGCATTGTTGACAGACTGTAAGAGGTGTACACAAGGGATTATTTATTTGTATTCAAGCTAGAATATCTTGTCGTACACAAAGTAGTCGTTTTCCAGTTTTATTAATGTGAGGTTGGTATTATGAGAAGTACATTTTTTATATGACACGGATCGCTGTGCATGCTTAGAGAAGAATGTTAAACCATGTTCTTTTATTGTCCGATTCTATTCAGCTGTCCGTCGCCGCAAAGTCAAGTGGGAAAAATGAATGTATTTTCGCTGATATTGGATAAGGCTGACGGAGCCCAGGTTGATGATAACATTCATGATAGAGGTCCAGCACAGTATGCTTTAACATTTGCCCACTATGTGTACTTGTCGGACGTTATACAAATCACCACATGATCAAGGCGCAAGTCCACAGAAAAGGCTTTTCTGTGTCGATTGGTACCCATCGTACTGCTGAGTAGTCAAGGACGTGGCTATCTGCTGCAGCATTAAACCAACCAGCTTAATTACTCTAACTTTAAGAATGTCAATATAGCTCCGACTAGGTCGAATCCAAGACCGAGTAACTCTTTCGACTAATGAGCATGTGCGTTGTAGCAGGAACGGCACAATCCGATGCACAAGGTAGGAATGGCGCAAGGAAATGGAGAGAAAAACTTGGCTATTCATCCGATCTCTTTTTCTACCTCAATAATAGAAATGGTTGGCCATTATGTACGAGAGCCCTTTCCATAAACAAGCATGACTGAAGTGACTAGAGATAGCTAGTGACTAAACTCTCCAGTTCAACGACATGCTTCTGCACTTGTGCTTATTTATCTAGTTTCATTATTCCCCCTCTGCTCTTCAGGCATATCGCTTTGTTCGTTGCATTCTAAATAGCCTGCTTATGAGATGTCAGTACACTTTGGCTTTCCGCCATCATCACTCTTCATGCTTGATCAGGCTCAAACAAAGCCGACTATTCCAACTCGCCAATTGGCAAAGCTCGGCATATCACCTGCAATTTACAGCATCACCTTGCACCCAGAGTTCTCCCTCATTGCTATTTTTCTGTATACAACTGTTGTCCTATTTCTGAATGGCATAAACAGAAGGAGACACGGACAACCATGGGCGATAAACCATACCAGGTGGTTCCGACATGCGGTTATCGTACATGATGTCCCTCTAGCTCTTTGTTCAGCCTGGATGTTTTTCAGGGTTGTTCGGACATTCAGGAACGCATGGCCCAAAAGACATGATGCATTCTACACAGTTCTGGTGGCAGACCTCTTCTGTCGAGGTGGGCAGATTCTACCTCATCAGGAAACAATTCAGGAGTTCGTTTTTGTGGGCTGGGCATCTTACATATCAAAGTTTTACGAGGTTCTCGATACTGTTATCATTCTTGCAAAAGGAAGACAGGCTTCGCTACTCCAGATTTACCACCATGCAGGTGTAATTCTCGTCGCATGGGCGTCAATCCGATTTGAATACCCGCCTGCATTAATGCTTTTTTCATTTAATGCTGGTGTCCATGCGCTTATGGTAAGCTCCAATAGAATCTACCAGAGCCCGCAGGGGTAGGATACTGACCAAAAGTTGCAGTATACCTATTTCGCATTGGTGTCCATTCATGTGGCAGTGCCTCGATCAGCTAAGGCAGCAATAACCTCTATCCAAATCGTGCAGTTTTTCATTGAGCTTATTGTGTGCCCAAGCTACCTCTTTGTCTATTATGATGTTCCTGCGGACTACACTCGTTACAATGATTACAGGAAAATGGGAGATTCTTTGGACGCACCGGCATCTAGAGATGCTGGACTTAACGGACAGTCCTATTGCAACACACGAACAGTCAGTTGTATGAACAAGGCAAGCCATACCTCTGTGACATGGCTTGAGATTCTTTTCATTCTTTCTTTGACATGGATGTTTCTACAGTTTTTTCGGTCTACTTATCTTCAAGCTGGAAAGAAAGAGGCTCTTTAGGCTATACTTGCCCCTAAGCTCCTTCGTCACCTCAGTATTGAAAACGACCATGTACGTGTTCAACAAAATGGTGTTGAGTCGCCAAGATTGCACAAGCTGATTTATTGATTTCTCTCTGAGCCGATGCTTAACTATTATTCCTACAACTCATGATCCCAAGTGTACGATCGATGCATTCGGATTAAAGTGAGGAAGCCTTGATATTCCTCTATAGTTTGTTACTGAATTGTGACTGTCATTTTTTGGTTAACTCCAAGTATCGATGCTGAGAGGTAAGCTTAGTAATTGTAGGATCTAGTTTCCCTGCTAGTAAGCCGTTGCCTAGGAATATTGGTATCTCAGCCTAGAGCAGTAGTTGTGCCGGACATTTGGATCCCTCCGACTCCGAATGCCGTTCCTCGGGCGGCTTCTTTTCCCTTTCGCGCCCAACCCCGTTTCTTCACTGTACGACTTTTAACGTCATTCAATCATGACCACTGGTCATCGCGAGCTTGGTCCTTATGGGCGTGCCTGTGCTACCTGCGCCCGCGCAAAATGTAAATGTATTCCTCGGGCTGGTGGAAGCAGTTGTGAGAGGTTCGTTCCTACGCATTTCATTGCTTGATCCGTACAGCACTCTAAACTGGGATAGGTGTCACCGCTTGAATAAGAAATGCATCCAGCCAGTCCGGCAGCGAAAGCTTAAACCTCTTTCGAAGAGAGTGCAGCTGGAGCACAAGCTAGACGGGTTGATGACTCTATTGGCATCGGCGGGGCAGTCACAGCCCCAGCCCCAGCCGCTGTCTGATTCGGTGAGGGACATGAACACAAACATCGTCACTTCTGGGACCGAGCCCCCCTATAGCGATTCAGGATTGCTAGGGACTGTGATGTCAGGGCCAGGTCTAGACCAAGGCTCGGAAGAAGAAGCTTGTCTAGCTTCTTTCCGTACAGAAAAGCTCCCGGTCTTCCCAGTTGTTCATATCCCAGACACTATGTCTGCAAAAGATTTTAAACAACAGTCGCCATTTCTGTGGCGCTGTATTGCTACCATCCAATGCAAACACCCGTCCCGCCAGTCTGAACTTTGCATGAGTATTCGTGAAGTAGCAGCGAAGAGACTGCTTGTGGATTGCGCAAAGAACCTGGACCTTCTACAGGGAGTCTTGATGTATCTTACCTGGTAAATTGACCCTTCTATGCCAGAATTAGTTAGCTGCTCACATTGTGATAGGATCACATACCTGACTCAGCCGCAGAAGTCTTCGCTGTGCATCTATACACAGATGGCGATTGGATTGGTCTTCGAGCTCGGTCTCAACAAGCCAGCTCCTCCGGATATATGTATGGCGACCTCAAATTGCAATGCAGTCGGCCATCTGCCACATCTAAAGGCGTCGCTTTCCACCAAGCGAACAATGAATGAACGGCGAGCCGTGCTTGGTTGTTACGTCCTCAGTTCGTTGTAAGCCTGGACTGATCCAAGCTCGCGATGACTGATTCACTTCGCTGACTGTCACGGATAATAGAATAGCACAGTTCTTGGGGCGGATGGATCCGCTCCGATGGACGCCTCATATGGAAGAATGCCTCACTACCCTCGCCGAAAGTGACGAGTCACCTAATGACACTGTGCTTGTGCAAATTACACGGTCACGATTGCTTGCAGATTTCATCTCACAAGGGCCTTGGAGTCAGAATCTCTATGATATTGATACCGCTTCCCGAGCACCGGCATCGTTTCACATGAAAGCTATGCAGACACAGTTACAAACCTTGAAATCTAAGATCCCTGTCAATCTGGCTGAAAATAGTAAGATTATCCTAGTATTTGTTTTAATGTATACTCATTTGACCCTGGTCATAGGGTCCATCCTCTTTCATCTCATTCATACAGAGGTCAGCCTCTACGAGACAGCCCTCAGCAAACCAGCAACAAACACAGCATATACGGACCCGCTACACCTTGATCACCTCTACGCATGTTTAAAAGCGCTAAAAGCCTTCTTTGATCTATTAGTAGCTATTCCCGTCGCCGAGCTTACGTCAATTGCCTTACCAGATCTGATCTACACATCACACTGCCTTATGACTCTCTTCCGTCTTTCCACTTTCGATCACCCTGGATGGGACCAAGCTACCGTCCGGGGCACACTGGATATCGTGTCTATTACTGATCAACTGGCTGATCGACTGAAACAAGTGGCGCAAGTTGTAGGCATTCAGAACGAAGGAGAGTCACAGGATCCGTATAGTAGGCTGGGCATGATGATGCTGAAGATACGTGGTGAATGGGTGTCAAGATTGTCAGATTTGGAAGCCATAGACATAGATTCCATGTTGGGGCTGCCTTATTTCAATATGAATCAGTGGGACTTAGATAGCTTTCTGAACTGGTCGGGAGAGTTCAATTAGATATCTAACGAATGAATGATAAACGACTCAATCTATGATGAATTAATAATTACTATCACATACCGAGTAAGAATCTCTATGAATTATAGACAATTAAGAGACATTTATGCCAACAATACAAAGAAATATATAAGTGGTGGCTAAACGGAAATAAGCAACATCTTGTCAGCATATCCGCTACCTCATAGTTTGAACCCCGACGGAGTTGGATCTGCAGGAACGGGAACGGGTACGGGAATGCCCCAACTCCGTGTCAACGGAGGAGATATGGAGAGATATTTAACCAATGTAGTACCTACAGTAGCGGTCAATCTCTATGTCTATACTTCTCAGATTATAATTCTTCATCAGTGGCTATCACTTCACCTTATTTCTTTCCTTTCAAAGTGCTACTCCGAGCCCTAACCCGACTACCAAGATGAGCGACGGTAATCAACCATCCACCCTCGATGAGCATCTAAAGCCCCAAGCCAAACCGGAAGATGAGCTCAGTGAAAGCCTTGCAGTGCCCGAGAAACACGAGCCTGAATGGTTGGAAGGGGTACCTCTAGTCATGGCCGTGAGCGGGACTACGCTTGTCGTTTTTCTCATGTTGTTAGATATCTCGATTGTTTCAACGGTATGACAGACTACTTATATACGAAAACTCATATCGACGTAGAAATAATGACTAAGTTGTCCATAGGCCATTCCCCAGATCACAAACCAGTTCCATTCCCTCGACGACGTGGCTTGGTATGGAAGTGCGTATACAATCGCGAGGTACAGTAGGAATGGAAATATTCGTTTTAATAAAGTCAATTATCACTAATCGCAGTGAGTCTTTTCTATGATAGTGCCTCTCTTCAACCCCTCACGGGAAAATTTTACAACTATTTCCAATTGAAGGTCAGTCGATTCCGAACTGTCTCTTATCTTGATACTAACCAACGTGCAGTGGACATTCCTTTCCTTCTTCGCATTTTTTGAAATCGGTTCATTAATTTGTGGAGTTGCCAATTCCTCAAAGATGTTGATCATCGGCCGTGCGGTAGCCGGAATGGGGTCCTCGGGGATGTTGAACGGAGCCATGAACATTCTTGCTGCTGCTGTTCCGATGCATAAAAGGCCGACACTGATGGGAATCATCATGGGGAGTATGTTTTAATTCCACAGATTAGGAATGCCAGTCGCTAATCTGGTACAGTCGCACAGCTCGGATTGGTTTCTGGACCGCTAATTGGCGGTGCTTTTACGACATCTTCGACATGGCGATGGTGTGAGTCTAGAGTAACCCTTGCTCCCAAGAGTGCCGTTTATATACTGAGAATATTCTAATTAAAAGGCTTCTACATCAACCTCCCAATCGGCGCCCTAGTAGGTGCTCTTCTGATATTCGCCCGTATTCCGGAACAGAAGCCCAAAGAAAAAGCCAGTCAAGTAGTCCGGTCGATGCTTCTCTACAAATTCGACTGGATTGGCTTCGTTCTTTTCGCCCCAGCCTGCATCCAATTACTCCTTGCACTACAATACGGCGGAAACCAGTACCCCTGGGACAGTGTGACGGTAATTGGATTGTTCTGCGGTACAATTGCAACATTGCTAGTCTTCATCGCATGGGAGCGCCACATGGGCCGCGATGCAATGATTCCGGGATACCTACTCCGTGACCGGATTGTTGTATGTTGTTGTATGTTCTTCATGATGGTTTTCGGTATGACAATGATTCTGTCATATTATCTGCCCATCTACTTCCAGTCTGTTCGGGGGAAGTCGGCTTTAGTCAGCGGTGTCAATCTACTACCGAATATACTGTGCCAGTTAGTCATGGCCGTTATATCAGGGGTTCTTAGTGAGTTACTTCTTATACCTCAGGTATCCAAAAGCAGCTTTGCTAATTGTCACAAACAGCCGGGAAACTGGGCTACTATCTCCCATGGGGAGTCTTCGGGGCAATGCTAAACTCAATCGGCAGCGGCCTCCTATCAAACCTCACACCGGATACCTCAGTCCCTGACTGGGCTGGTTATCAATCCTTAGTCGGATTCGGCAGAGGCGCCGCAACCCAAGTAGTAAGTCCTTTCCCCAACTATCCAAGTATGGAGAAGACACCCGGTATCTAATAGAGAAACCAGCCCATGGTCGCAATCCAAAACCAAGTAACAGCAGACGAAGTCTCAACCGCACTGGCTCTCATGACCTGTAGCCAAACTCTGGGTGGAGCAATCTTCCTAGCTGTTGGACAGGTCATCTTTGCCCAGGCACTGCGGGTGAAGATTCCGCAACATGCTCCTGCTGTGGATCCGGAAACAGTGATTGGCGCTGGTGCGACGGGGTTTCGGGATGTGGTGTCTTTGCAGGATTTGCCGGGTGTTTTGACGGCGTATGCGAAAAGTGTGGATCGAGTATTCTATTTAGGTGTTGGGTTGTCTGTTGCTCAGTTTGTCTTTGCCTGGGGGGTTGGGCTCAAGAATGTGAAGAAGGATAAGGGAAAGGTGGGCGGGGAGGTGGCCGATGATAAGCCTTGATCACATACTAGATTGGTTATATAGAATGCTTGAGCAGTTACCTAGTTTTTGTCTCATCCGACATCCTTCAGGCCTATACTCAACCTGGATATCACGTTAAACAATGAGACTATAATACTTGCTGGTATGTCTGTTGACTAGAATGTAGCGCCAGCCCTCCGCGGCCTACCGGCAGGTCTTTCCCGGCTGATGCCCGTGGACCACAATCTATTCCCCAATGGTCTTCGCACGAGTGGTCAGCATCCACCAATAGATGGCAAATTGCGCCACTTCGAGGAATTCCCGCGTGAGATCACAGGGCCAACACCACAGCAGAGAGTCGATTATCCGGAAGAATGGATTCACAAATGGACCGAAGTAGAGTTTGAGGAGCTCCTGCAGGCCGTTGAAGGTTTCATCGCGTCAGGAACCCCACTTATCAGCATCAGCAAGGTAAAGGACAAGTATATCCCGCAAACGGTGATCTATATGCTGATATCAATACCTATGCTCTAAGAACAATTTCTGGCTGCCTACTCTCGAGAGCGCCTTACAGGACATTCAGGACGACATTTTGAATGGATGTGGATTCATTATGTTTCGTGGCTTGCCAATCAGCCGATGGGGGTATCTGTGCCCTTCGGGTACCTGTTGCCTCAAAATAAGCTTAGTCTGATCCTCAGCCATGTCGAAATCACAATGTTTGTTTGGTTCTCTACCAACCGCACATGAGGTTCGCATGTCATGGTAAGAGAAAATTGCAGCAAACATCTTGCAAGTAGTTGGGGTTGCAGCGTACGTAGGAAGTGATGGACCGGGGCAATCAGGCGCCATAATGCTCAAGGCGATCGACAGTTTGTTCATCTTCTCACCTGCCATATGGTTGAAGGGAGTGGCTAGCTGGTTCAGACCTCGCTATTTGGGCCTTTATGGCCTGCTGCGGCAGGAAGGGAGATGGGAATTCCACACGAAAACCAATCGAGGGTGAATCTCTGTGAACATAATTTCTGATCAGTGTGAGATAAGGCTCTCGGCAATTGTTCGAAGTGAAATTACAGATCATGATTGCGTAGTTACAGGGATTCAGGATCCTGTGGGATGACTAACCTTTCTTTGTTCTCTCATACTGATATAACCCTCCCCTCTGTCTGCATCAAACATAGGTCATCTTATCTCATTTACCACGGCCAAGATGGCAAATAATGACATCGAAACAGCTGTGAATCGCGAGAAGAAAAACAACCCACAATTGATAAATGCTCCTGTCAGCGATACCTCAGGCGTACTACCGCCTCCCGACGGTGGACTTCACGCCTGGGCTCAGGTTGTCTCCGGTCACTTCGTCGTAGCCCTGACTTGGGGCTATGCCGCCAGTTTCGGGGTCTTTCGAAACCACTATAAATCAACAATACCGCAGACCCCTTCCGATATATCATGGATCGGCGGTGTCCAGGTTTTCTGTATTTATTTCATCTCGACGTTATCTGGTCGTGCAACAGACGCTGGAATGGCAAGACTGGTGGTAGGAGTAGGCGCGGCCCTACTGCTTCTCGGCACCTTCATGACTAGTCTGGCTACGAAATACTGGCAGATCTTTCTGGCGCAAGGGATCTGCACTGGTATTGGTCAGGGTCTCATGTGGTTGCCCAGTATTACATTGATCTCGACGTACTTTGTGCGCCTGCGTGTCTTTGCTGTTACGGCCGCTGCCACGGGAACAAGTACGGGGGGCATGATCTTTCCGGCAATGATTCAGCATCTAACCCCAAAGATCGGTGAGGCGTTTTTTGTTACATTAAGCGTGCTATAGCTGATCGCGTACATGAATGAGCAGGGTTCCCATGGGCTGTCCGGTGCATGGGATTTGTTGTCCTCTTCATGGTAATAGTTACCCTAGCGCTTCTGCGTCCTCGCCTGCCACCGCGGAAGTCAGGACCACTGGTCGAATGGGGCGCCTTTAAGGAGCCTGCCTATATGCTCTTTATCTTCGGGGTCTTTCTGTTATACTGGACCCTATATTTTGCCTTCTTCTATGTTCGCTGTCAAACCCAAGATCGACGATGAACCAAGCTGACCGCATTCTAGATACAAGTGTACGCCACCGAGGAGCTCGGACTCTCTGAAGAAGCCGGTGTCAATTTAATCATTGTCACCAATGCCCTTGGAATTCCCATCTGTCCTGCCTTCGGCTATCTGGCCGATCGCTATATCGGTCCGCTCAATTGTCTAATTCCTTGGGTAGCCCTGTGTGGCATTCTGATGTTCTGCTGGGCCGCCGTCCATACTGTGGCCGAGCTATACGTCTTTGCGGTATTCTATGGGCTGGCATCAGCGGCAGCCATGGACTTATTCGCCGGCACTGTCCCTTCGCTGACAAAAGACCTCGACAAAATCGGCACTCGAGTCGGCATGGCGCTATCAATCATGAGCGTCGGGCCATTGACCGGCCCATCCGTGGCGGGGGCGTTGATAGCGCGCACAGGGGGCGGCTATCTGGCGTCGCAGATGTGGGCAGGGGCAACCTTGATCGTGGCAGCTTTGGCCCTTGTGGGGGCACGATTCATAATATCGGGACCACATCTCCAAGCTAAACTTTGAGCGTCAACAAAACTGTATATACTATGCCCACGCTAAGGACGGTGGAATGATAAGTAGGTACTAATAAACATCTCTGACTAAGTAAAGTGACAATCCTACCAGTACCCTTGATAAGTTATAACCTTGTTCTAAATCTTATCCCGGGGTAAAACTCTCTATGTTTCCCTGCATCTATGACACTGATAAATAGCATCTCTATCTCCAAGTCTTGCAGCAACGGGGATTCCAACACTATTAATGTTACCCCAAAGAAGATATCCACCTTTTTAGAAGCTACAAAGAATAACGGAAGGTTCAGTATAGAGATATCAAAATAACATAAATCTTTATAGATGAATACTAAAGATATATTTTCGGCTTTGTTTTCTAGTATTGAAACGTTTTCTAAGACTTTAGCGCGAAGTAGTACTATTTAATATCAAAAATTGTCAAATCTTAATCCTAAAGAATTTTTTCAAGGTTGTTGAATTGACTTCAGAATAATGGCATGATTTCCACTTCACGCGGCCAATAACAATGTCCTATTAGCCATATGTGACGGTCCTCTTAAGAGAGTTTTGACTTTGTGGTGTTATAAAAGATTAACGAATGGATAACGACAATGTCGTTGATGGCAGTCAAGTAGTGATATGGATCCCTGACACAACGGAGCAAGCAGCGTGCGAAGATACAATGCTCATAGTTGTCATTTATACAGGCAGAAAAATGATCGAAATCCAAATCCTTTTAACAGATGAGAGCGCCAACAACTCCAAGTATGTTTGTGGGCTACGCCATGTGAAAAACTAAAATGAACCACCACGGGAACAGAAAGACAAATGCCCACAATTAAACCGTGAAGACTAGTCTCACAGCCGCAGGAGAAGCACATAACGTGCTAAAACATTTAAGGTCCATTATTCTTAGTATTTGCGGCCCTTTGTAGGTAGGCCTGTATAGCACCAGCCTTTGCATTCCCACTTAGGAAGTATCTGTAAAGCCGTGTCAGAACACGTGTAGCTTCCAGCCAATCTTTCTTTGAGTACAAGTCGTAGCCTCGAGTGAATTTTAAATCAAACGCCTCATCCTTGGAACATCCCTGTGAATGTACCCTAGCGATTGTATCGGCCGGAAAAAGCCCACGGACAACATGAACATAGCGCCCACAGAATCCCACCACGTAAACTTCCTAGCCCAGAACTCCTGTATTACCATTTTGTATGGAGGTGGTTTTAGCAAGCTGTCCTAGCATTATGCTTAGGGTTTCCATAAGAAATTAATCCCAAGTCATCCCCTCGAACCAGTTGGCAAATCAGAAACCTGACGATAGCAGTCTAGACATAGGACTCACTCCAGTATAGGAGATGATTGGCACAAGGCCTTCTTGAAGCCTCACCATCGCAGCACCCTCTGATTTAGAGGTGAATCGCTTTCCACCGATGATATATTTCTGCTTCAGTTGCGGTTCAAATCTTTGGAATCGTTAGAATGCCGATGTCAAAGTTATGGAGACTCGCAACTCACATAATTCTAGGTCTCTCCTCACGTATACCATCAAGGTTATTGTAAATAGTGTGCATCAGCATATTCTTCATCCAACCCTGTGTGCGTATGAAGAACCTGAAATCTTCTCGCTCAGGCTGCTTCCAATTCCCTATCGGTAGACTGATTGTCTCACATGCTTTTAAAGCATTTGTAATCCCTACCTCACGCTCATATACCTCATAGTAGTAGGAACTGAGCCAGAAGAATAGATCTCTGAAGTTCATTTCTTCTTGTGGCCATTCCATGGTACAGTCATCTTCCACAATTTCAATACCAGTCTGTTGGAATATCCAGGGAATGAGACTTGCCACATCCAGGTCTTCCCTGAGTTGTCAGTATTGTTGATTATGGAATGACACAATCTATAGGAAAATTGATACCTTCACGATCATTATCGACACCTCTGGGGATTAACTCATCAAAATCAATGATATCAGAGCAAACCGTTACCGACATGCTAACGTGGCGTTCAAGGCTTGAAAATATGCGATCACTATGTTTGACGATCAGATGACAATATATCCTCTAATTTTTTCTTTGCAGAGTGATCAATTCTCAACAACATCCAAGGGTCTCGATAATGAAGTAAGGGAACACGTTCCACTCTAGTACTACGTATAATTATATCATTCTTCCGCTCTACGAATCTTTACTTAGTGTTTAACACTCGAGCCGAACCTTTCCTTTCTGCCCAAATCTGCAGCCCGAGATAATGTGGATATAGCTGTGTACAGTACTCCAGACCGACAGTCCTTGTACTTTTGACTCATCTTGGTTATATCCTTCCAGAAGTAATGGTTTCGGGATTGCAATATTGGGAGCCCCAGACCGACTATTCTAATCATGGCAACCCCTTCTGGAGTTCCCACAACCTTGCATACTATCATTGAGCTCCTCAAGCACCCTCTTGTACCTATTGTGTCAAGCATGGTGGCCATTAACATTTCTGCTGAATTAGTACCCCTCATTACTGTTCTTGTTCTCTTGGGAGACATAGTTCCAAGAGGGTACTATTGTAAGTTTTTACACAAAGCAAATTCCACTCTTTATAGACTTGGACGCATCTTACTCGTACGCCTTGACGGGATCACTTCCTCTAACTCTATATAAGCTCTAAACAATTGAAGTATTTCAATAATCAAGACTGAGGTTGTTAATAATTACCCGATGACACTGCAAATACCCCGTAGAAACTCCCAAACCAACGCTTGATCTTTGGTACGCACATCCAATTAGTGGATATAAAACATGGAACAATTCCTCGACTTGACGATAAACCTTATTCCTACGAAAGTCCACTTTGGTATCTTATCCCAACCTGTGGCATCAATATTCAAATGCGCCTATGCATCAACTGCCCATACCCCAACTCCCCTAACGCGGTCCATCAGCAACCTCCACCAATATCGAAACAAGCCACTTAAAAAACGCAAAATAGTAGCAAAGGTTCAGTGAATAGACGACCAACGCCTCAAGACCCCACCACAATAGTACTTAACACCCAAACGCCCATTCCCAATATCAACCCATCCATCCCGCAAACCCTCCAATCCGAACAAAGACGCACTCCCCAACTCAACGCTCCAAAGCACCCCCAACACCTCTGAACGAAGTCTTCGCCCGATTAACTCCCGGCCTCCCAACCTTCCCAGTACCACTTCGCAATGGCGACAAAAGCGGCGACGAAAAAGTCCTCAAAGCACCCCTCACAGACCCGGTCCTCATCTTGAGTTTCTTGGGCGTGATATCCGCTCCCTGTGTTGTATCTTTCAGTGACGGGGATGTGGGAGTATGTCGAGTATTCATGTCTTGGGCCATGATTGGACCGTGTCCATGCCCAGTAGTCGGTGCGGTGAGGTAGGAGGTTTGCTTCGTGTCTCGGGCGAGAGTTGTGTTGGTTGTGCTGGGTGCTTGGTAGCAAGAGGTGTTGCGGGCGGAGAGGCTTGGACCGAGGTCGAGGATGCTGATGTCACTGTCGCTGAGAATGTCGCTGAGGTTGTCTCTGTGCGTTTCGGGGGTTGTGGGAGGGGAGACGGTTGGTCCTTTTGGTTTGAAAGGAGTTGGTGTGAGGAATTTGGGGTGTGGGTTCAATTGAGGGGGCGTTTTGAATGGATTCATTTTTTTTGATGAGAGGAATTGGATTTCTGATTGTGGGTTGTTGATTGCGGTTGGTGTTCTTGCTGTGGGGTTGGTGATACTGGTTTTGTGGATGTTGTTGCTTTTCTATACACGACAAGGATGGAAGGTCAGGTGCAGAGCCACAGGGAAGGAAGGAAAGGGTGACCAGTCGGGGTTACTCAAATTTTGGGTAACTTATAAATCTGAGTCGAATTGAATTGGGGCTTATTTATTCACTTGCAGCCAATCTTCTTAGTGTTGTCAATGACAAAGTAACCTAATGTAGGCAGGAAGTGGACTTTTTTTATAGTTGGTGTACTCTGTATGCCTCAGGTACCTGACCACCTCAGATGATAAAGAAGATATTGCTTGCGAATTACCTTTCTCACCTGCCCTGCGGTTTTAAACAGTAGTAGATCGTAAGCAGGTTATGTATTCTACTCTAGAACTTGAGCAAATTAATAGAATTCGAGTTATGAACAACTCGTTAAGGAATAGTTGATTCCAAGTCAACTATTACTCAGTCTGGTCATTGAAACCATGTTAGAGCAATTGAATCACGCAATATCGCTCACACCTTAGTCTATCGATTCTTTCAAGTTGTTCCAGGTCGACAGATGCACGACAGATGCACCACGCATGGCGCCAATACACACTCAACTGATTACTAGATCCGCCTACCTGAGTCAGGCTCAAGGTACCAGATCCGGAGTATATGTCACAGTAATCCTGCGGATCATCCAGACAGTCCACGCATCAGAATTCACAACAACCATTTCGATGAAGGCGAAATGGCTCAGGTCTACATTTAATGCGCTGAAATGTCTATTGACGTCACAGGGTTAAGTGGACATCAGATGACTGGCCCAAGTCATCGGAACTGCAACATCTGATAAGAGCCTCGGACATCATCACTTGCTTCGCTTGGCGCACTGCCCTAACCGTCAATAAGTAATATACATGATTACGTCTTTGGTCTCATGTCCCCTGAAGTAGACACATATATCAAAAGTCTACTGTATTATTACTACGATATCGTTGGTACATCACGTAGATGGCGAAGAAAACGAGTACATTTCTTCATGCAATGCAGCCGGGCTGCTCTACCATGACCAGCAAAAGAAATGCTTTTAGAGCGGTGTGGAGGCCCGAAAAGAAGTCCTCCCCAAAAAAACAAAATGTAAATGCAAGGACAGCTTGATCCCGCCGTCCATATTCTCTTCACAATATGCAACAAACCCACCGAAGATGCCACCTCCGAGCTATGGAAAACGTAATCCCTATACAGGGGGCGTGCATAGGGAACTCTTCAAAAACGAAAACGAAAATAAAGTGTAATTATAATAAGACCACAGACTCCTTCATTGAGATCATCAGCCACACAGGGAGCATCTTGATGTCGCCGACAAAGCGACCAGATTACCAGTATCGTTCATGTCGCGTTTCCAAAACAGAATCTGCCTGTCTACTCAGGCACTATCCGGTCTTCCTCGTTCACTCGTAGCTCCACTACGGGTAGCTCGTCGTCGTCGTCATCTGCATCCAATGGAGGAGGGATATCCTGAATTGGTGTCTCCTCCATCGGGGTCCCCGGGTATACCGCTCCGTGACCTCCGGGGCTGTCCGCTAAAGAGGCCAGCCGTAGGTCCGAATCGCTGAAGTCTCCTCCACCAACTGCCTGGTTGCTAGCATCGTCGTCGAGCAGGTCATCGTCATCAGAGGTGGACCCCGGTAGCGCTGTGGTCATCTGTGAACGGCCGTGAGCATCCGGGACTCGGTTGAAAGACCACGAGGGCGGACTCGGGAAGCGGAACGGATCGGATTGCGCTCCATCACCGAACTCGGCTTCATCAAAACTCATACCTTCCAGTCGGTGTTCTTTACCAACGCTCTTTTCCCCAGAAGTGGGACTATTTGTGTACCCAGGGGGCGCGGTCTCATCCCGGTTCTTCGCTTGGGTTCCGGTTCGCGAACCACCATCTCCCTCCTGGTGAGCTGCTCCGACTCCGGTTAAGACGCTCGACGACCCATTGCGGGATGAGCCGCCGAGACGCCGACCGTCCCCCGACGGTGATTGCCCACGAGATTCGCTCGGCGAACCAGCCTCACTCACAGGTCGGGTAGATGACTCGGTAATTTCCTCAAGGATCTTACCACCGAGCGGACGATCGGACCGGCGGCGGTAGAAGAGGAGGTAGGCAGCCGAGGTGACCACACTTTGGGGGTCAATAGGTCGTGAGACACTTGAGTCTACGTACGTCAGTCATGATACTATTATGCGTGTTGGTGCCAGGGACATACCATTGTACTCGTTCCACTGGCCAGTAAAAAAGTTCTTGGCATATGCAGTATAGTGACCACCACCAAGACCACCGTAGTGGTTGTCAACCGCGAAAAGGTCATAGACCAAGCTCTTACCCTCTTCCGGAGCTTCCACTCTGCCACTCATATCGAGGCCTTCCACAGGGAAGTCAACGAGCACATCCAACTTATCCCGGAAACCGCGGCTGGCACTGAATCTCTTGAGGTGCATGACGAGGATATCAGGTGTCCTCCATAGTTGGAACTTCTTGCTAGCTCGGCGGTGCTCCTTGCAGCGTGGACAGTACCAAGCATCATTTTCGGAAAGTATTTCCTCCTTGTTGAATTCGTCCAGACACTCCTCAAGGCTGACACCCCTCTTCTTGCGAGTTTGGCGGAGTTGACGGCGCTTATTCAGTTCGGGGTCATTCACCCGCTCAACGTCCTGCCATGTTGGGATACCGCGGAGGGGATCACGGTCTTTCTTACTACCGCCAAAAAGAGCGTCGTACACATCTTCATTCCAGTCCACAACAAGTCCCTCTCCTGGTCGAACCAGGGGCCGAATCTGAACTCTAGCAACTGGAGCCGGGGTGCGAGAGACTTCTGCAGAGTTATCGGCATCACTACCTGAAGCTGATCCACTCTCAGCAGCCTTTGAATCTGCCGGGTCGGATGTCTCGTCAGACTCCTCTGGTGGAGTGACTGGCTTTGTCTTTATACGGAACGACATCTTGGGGTACTCTTTATTGTCTTCCACCGAAGACCAACCGAGAGGCACTGGCTCGTTACCCTTCATGATCTTCAATTCGAACAGGTCTCGGAAGCGAGCTGGAATCGAGCTTCCAGAGAGAGGAGCACCATTCTGGGAGGCGGAGTCTGCATCGCGCATGGACACATCTACCATACCATCTTCGCCGTCCACGGAAGATGTCTTGATCTTGGAATCGGCGGACTGGGCGTCGTCATCGTTCATAACAACAGTATCCGAATCTTCCTGTGTCGCCTCTTGCTGCTCCTCTCCGAGAACTTCCTCATTCAGGAAGTCACGGGTGGTCATCGTGGCCGCCCTACCAAGCACCTTACCATAGATGGCATCGAAGTCATAAGCCTCCTCCCGAGTGACAACGATGTACGAGGGCACACCAAAAAGGTCCCGCTTTGACTTTGACCGTTCCACACGGTTGAAAATGGGCACCAAAATGCGATCAGCCTTAGGAGAGTCAATACTTGGGATCTCCTCCTGATCCGACCTGCTGAAGGAAAAGTAACTCTTCTGAGGCTTGTCCGGGTTGTAATTAGTCGGCACGGACTCGACTTCAAAAAAAGCAATCTCATCATTTCCAGAAATTTGGCACTCAGCGATGAAGCTTGTGTTATCAAACATTCTGTAGAACTTGCGCTTGAAGATCTCGGCCATGATCAGGCGTTCAGGGTCGGTGCCTTGCTTCTTAGCAACTAGTTCCTTCAAGGATTTGACACTAGAATTCTTGTCGATTTCTACATCAAACCGAACTGGTTTCTTTTGTAGACCGAAGTAGAATACCTCTTTACCCCAGAGATTCTCGATGGGGAGTTGGAGGGTGAGATTGTTGAATGGGTCGAAGATGATGCTGACCTTGTCGCAGGCAGGGCAAACAAGAGTCGACTTGTACATGCCAGCGAAGAGGTCCGTAATGACGGAATCGTTGCGAGCTTTGTAAATATCCCAACATTTGTCCGCGAACTCGGTAAGTGCAGCCTTGTCATGAACCATTTCGTCTGTGGAGTCGGGCTTCTCGATGTAGGGTTTCTTGAGGATCCTGTTCAGATCCTCCTGGAGCCCGTCCAGAAGGAAGAGCAGGAATTCTTGAGAGTCCTGCTGGCCATACCCAGAGAATGCTGGGCCATAGCGACCAATAGTATGTTTCAGCTGCCTGGGAGCAAAGGAGGACTGGCCTGCCTCGTCATAGATCATACGTAGCAAATTGGCATACGCCTTCGCTACATCACCATTGTGAGCCAGCGGGTTGCTAGGGTTGAGATCCTGCTTATACACATCATCTACGGGCCATGGTTGTCAGTAATAGTCCGTGTGGAATGCTATAGGTGACGATGAATACATACTTAGGAAGTAATAGGTCAGCTCCTCAACGCTTCGTACGCACTGCAGGGCAGAGTTCATGTAGCACGTATTTCCAAGATTGCTTAGACCCGTGCAGCCGCGAGGCTTCCCGTCTTTCCGTCGTCCCCTAACTGGCTCTGGTACCGGAGACGATCGGCCACTGGCGGTAGGGCTCTTGTTCTTCAGCTTAGACGAAGCGCCATTCTTGAGACTACCCGAGGGAACACCAAGGCGATTAAGTGTCTGCTTGGACGCCTCAGAGACCCACTCCCCACCAGGTATACGTTCCTCGAGCACCACGACATCGCTGCCGCCGAGTCCAGCAAGATCCAACGTCATCCGACCGTTGTAATTTGGGTTGGCGGTCTGATCTTTAGCGTCCTCAAACAACTCCCGTTGGGCACCCTCAGAAAGCGAGAGGAACGTATTAAGATCGATCACGAGATTGTTACCGGCGTTAGCGACAATTGAGGCTGCAGGCGCCGGTGAAGCGCTTCGCGATGCAGCTGGGGTCATTGCGGCGGATGCTGTCGCACTGCCCAAACCGCCCAAGATTCTCCACACACGGACCTTGGTTGACATATCGATGTTGGCCAGTGTTTTAGCTTCCTTCAGCCACTTCTGGAAGTTAGAATGCCTGCTAGCTAAAATCCGTACGGGCTTCATGTTTTTCTCCTTCAGGGACTGAGGGGTAGTGCCCCCGGACAGGCTGGACAGTTTCAGGATCGTGAAAATTGGCGGATTAATCTCATACTGGATATTCTCGGACTCCCCGCCAATGCTGGTGTTATGGGCGTAGCGAACAATGGCTGGTGACTGGTCCGCCAAGCCGTACCATTGCATAATCAGATCCCATCCTTCTTGAGGAACAATCTCGAAGTCTTCGCTCATCTGCAAGCCTGGGCGTAAGGGTACGAAGGGCTCTCCCTTTTCGTCCTTGAAGGACGCATTCGCAGGATCGGTAACTAGAACCAAGTCAGAGTTGTCCACCGGACCAACCTCTCCTTCTGTGGCAGTCTTGTCCGTTTTGTCTGCATGCGTTGAGCTCCTAGAGAGCACCCGCTTTAGCCATGCCATTGACACCACATACCCCTTCTGTCCTTCCTTGAGGGGTTGCATCATGAAACACGTTACTTTCGCGACCTGGTCATCGTAGGAGGGTCGCTCAGATGTGGTAGAAGGCTGGGCCTTGGAATGGGCCCTGGTCGCAGTAGGGGCGGTGTAAGTTGACATGCTGGAAGGGGTGGGATAGACGTTGTCAGATCCGGAAACATCGTTCGTAGTAGAATCGTCGTCCTCCGTTCCGGTTGTATCCATTTTATCCGACTGGGACTCCTTCCCGGTCGGAGCCAAATCCATTTCCACATCTTGTTCGGCGTCGGGAGCCGCCCGCTTCACACCGGGGGAGGATGAGCGGGTGTCACGCCCAGCGGGCGAAGCACTACCATCTCGCTGATCGGAGCCAGGCATATCTGTGGGCGGATCGCTGGCGAGGGAGAGTCCAGCGCAAGCAGCGGAAGGGAGGTCGACGGGGCTACCAGCGAAATCCGGGGTAGAACTGGTCCCAAGCACTTCCTCCTGCAAATGGGCGGGGATATAACGTTGCGGAGGAGAGGAAGAGCCTTGGCGTTGGGTCGCACTAGGATCGGAGGACAGACGAGGGTTTGGTGGCGAGGACGTGGAGGTTGTATCGGAGTTGTGGTGTCCGTGACGTCTTCCGGCCTGCGAGGCAAACGACAAACCCGGAAGGGTTCCTGGTCTGCGAGGCTCTGCTACCTTACGGCGCTTTGTGGAAGACGTCGTGACGGAGAGCTGCGCACGTCTCGTGGCAGCTCGAGGTAACACGATGGAGGGAGTTGTATGTTAAGGAACACGCCAATGATAAGCGATCGAATCGGTGAGAACCTTCGACGAGAAACGCAACGACAGGGAAAAGGGAAAAAGAAAAAAAAGTGTAAAGCAGCGAGCCAAAGGGAAGCGAACTGAATGGAAAAGAAAATCCGTTCGAAAACCCGTTTCGAGAGGCGGAGGAAATCTCAAGTCGTCAAACTAGGTTTTACGATCGCTGAGTGGCCAAGGTGTCGGGCGGTGTGGGGTAGGGAAACGAAAAATACCTGTAACTTAAGGTTAAATTCAGTCGTACAAATTTAGGGTTCAACTGGGGAAAGTTGTTATCGTTTCTCTCTCCCTCACTTTCTTACCTGGTTCTCATCATATAACCAGTTCCGATGGTTATCCAGATCTGGGGAAGAGCTATTTATCAGATCATCCCATTGTATCTATTTTAGTCAAATCCACCTCACCTTAGCTGAAGACAATTAATCAGAACATCTCGATTGATTCATTGTTATGGAAGGGATAGGTAATAAAGAGAGGGGGGGAAGAAGGGATGAAAGAATTTGAAAAATCAAAGAAGAAATTAACAGTCCAGGAAGTCGGTACCTAGATTAACTAGGCCACAAACCAGGGATCACTGCTGACCTTTCAACCAGCTTCACCCTTGCTGATACTAGTAACAGTAGTCGATGCCTGTCATGTGTTACTTTGGCAGTCATCTGTGTTCCCCCGTGATCATGCTTCGCCTGTGACATCACGCTCCCTCAATACATTTTACACTACGAGCTATCTATATATAGAGTTAAGCTCTTTTGAGTTACTTGGAGCAATATGTGTCAATTCAAACTCTGATCTAGACCCAAGACTGTCCGATATGTCATAAATCTGCCCAACCCACCATCCTATCTATATTATAGTACCTCCTTCCTAAGAAAGCAATACAGTCCCTCCTAGGATCCGATATAGGACCGGTACATGTCATTTCCCGGCAGCAAATACATCGCATCAGCGCGTGTCCCAAACGCAGCATCTGTCTCTTCATTCTTCATAACAACTCTCGCCAAGTCTCCCTGGTAGAGACGCATCAGCCCCTCACATTTCTCGCAAAGGAGCAGACCACACCCAATCGCATCTTGAGAGGAAGCATCTACAGGCTCTTGAAACTTATTGACCGCCTGTAAGGCACCGCATCCGAAAAATGCCGGGTTCGGACACAATGAGCACCACGGATTGATCTTCTTCGGAGCCTGTCCTGGCTTTGGAACCAAGCTATTGTACGCACCCGTCAGATCAAATGTGTCGACATCATATCCTTTGAGCGGGACAATTCGATGAGCTACACATCGTATGACATGAACACGTTCAAGCGCGCAAACAACGCACATACGACTCGGCTCGTGACCTTCAGCAACTTGACCACCACCAATCTCGATGTATCTTCCATCGCCAAAATCCAACACCTCGACTGTTCGTCTGCCCAAACCCAGCAGTCCATATGTGAAGTTGTCGCACCAGTGACACGGGCTAGATCCATCCTCCGGCGGCTCATGGTTAAAGATTACCGGATGCGCCAAGGAGGTGCGAATAACGCGGGTGACGGGGTGGTTTAAATCGCCGTCAATAACTTCATTTGATGGTATCTCAGGCGAAGTTGGCTCTCCGTGATCATTGTGGTTCGCAAGAAGTGAGGAAAGAAATGCTCTTCCCCTATCGGATTTGATGGGGAAAACAACGACGAGACTCTTCTGTTGCTCTGGTGTATCTGAAACCACGTCATGTGGTCGGGATGAACGCTTTCGCCTCCTGGTATATCTGGCCTTCGGATCATAGTTATCGTCATTATCATCATCAATCCAGGTTGAGGTGACCGTCTGCGTACTGAAGCGGGATCGCTCGCGCAGAGAGTACCTGGGGCTGTCACTGGTCTTTGGGAACCCGCGAGATCGTCTGGGTTTGAGAAAGAGCCTCTTGACCCACTCTAGTCGCTCGACGGTGTATGCCATAGTGCGGTAGAACGTCTGTTGTCACTCGACGTCAGTAACTTCTGTAGAGGATGTGATTTGTAGATTGGATGTCTATCAACGGAAAGTGGACTCAGAGTAGCCACGTTGTGGCAACTAGACCGACTCTGAGTTATCACGACTGTCGTTCATGACCCAGAGCTCACCACAAGGGGAAAGTGAGGTTTGGTATGAAGTCCTACATCAACCTAAGAGTGTTTACACCTTCGGGATATTGTTACCTACTAGACATCAATCTTGGACAGCTTACAGTTGATTTAGGATTAAATTGGATGAGTTCATCCTCATGCCACCCTCGCCCGGTAATAAGTCAAACCATGAGGTCAATATGATTTCCTACTCGGCAATTTTATCGGCACAGCTTGGTGTAAACCCCTCGCCCCATGCCAGCGCTCAGTGACCTCAAACATACAGCAGTCCTTTATATCTGCGATGGGTTGTCGATTCTATAAATCTATAGAACCACCATTGAAAGTCCACATGTCTTGTAGCCGTGTGAAAACGTAGGCAGTATATGGCAGCAGAACATCAAGGTGTCATAATTGAGTGAGGTTTTTGAATCTACCATAGAACCCAATTTATGAACTTAATGATACAAGCTCCTCGAGTATCTGTCATATATTGAAGACGTTGATATTAGATATAAGCCGCAATACCCACCTCAAAAGGTAGAATAGTTAGAGAACGGCACAGACACTCGTTGAGTAACGGACGAAGGATATATTTTCAAGGGCGATGATTCACAGCAGCATTGGGTCAATCTTACGAGGCAATACAAACTGATCCGATGAGTGGTACCTGGGCCAACTATAAAGCTTTCCATATTGAGCAAACATGTCTTGAGTCACGTTATGCAATGCACGCACATCAGTTCAGGAATATAAACAGCTGTAGCAGCTCAACCGTTGGCTCTTCCACTGATAATATATCCACAGACTTGATTTCCTCGAGGCTAAATCGCTCGCAACCAATAATGTCACACATTGGACTTGATTACAGACAGCTATGGTCTCGCCCTTTTCAAAGTCCTTGTTATCAGGAGTGCAGGCAGGTAAGCGGCATTGTGTACTGTGCAGACGAAGATTAATAAGAGACAAAGGAACTTTTATTATGATTAAGCTGTGTAGCTAACTTAAGTACAAGTAGCACCAACTCTCAGACAACAAGTCTCTCGGTCGAGTGTTCAGAGGAGACCCGAACAACGATGTCGGTCCGAATCGTGACACCATCGGAAGGCTTATTATGTGAATTTCCGCGCTGGTGGGTTCGCTGCACACTAGCTCTATTCCAGTCAATTTTGTCATTGACGGTCTCTTCATCGTCATCATCATCATCAAAGACAGACATGCCTACTGCTCCTTTGCTTTGTGTATGAGGACGGGAACCAAGTTCGAGGCCCGGATGAGTACCTTTAGACCCACTATGGGACCAGTAGCCACCACTTTGTTCGTTGTCTTTCGACACCATGGAGACACAGAGCCGGATCATTGGGGCCAGAGTTGCGAAAAGGATGCTGTAGTTCTCAATTCTGCAGACTTGTCAGTAATGGGTCTTGGCACAAGTACTACGTAGGAGATCAGGTTTTTTTCACGCACTTCACCCAGAGAATAAAAGGGGTGATATTGTCTGTTTTGGAGCGTCAGAGCATAACAGATCGGAGTGTTTTAGTAGTATTTGAACTCACGGGTAATATCATTCTTGTCCCCGATAGATTTGAGAAGCTATAATCGAGTATACAGGTCAGTGGGATTCTTCAACTCTTGAGTGCTCATTAAGAGAGTATGGAACTCACATATGTCTTCACTATAGATGCAATTCCAGAGAGCAACAAGGGTCCGCTAAGGCTCACTGTCTGCCAAACACGACGAATACGAGCTTGTTTTGGCATCTTGCGTATTCTAGCGCACAGGTGTAGACGGGGAACAGGTCCACGGTCTGTTGCACTGATTGTGAATCGCCAGAGCTGGACGGCGGAGAGTATAGTTAAAAAGAAATCAATAGTAGAATTAAATCCTATTCCAGCGTCAGTATCTTGATATAATGTAACGAGAATTGTGCGAATGTCCCATACCCCCTTGAACAAAGCCTACCGTAGTCTGCACAGATGGCGACTGGCATGTAACAGAGCCATTGGATGGAAGATCATCCCACATGTAATGGAAATAATTGACTCGGTTCGACTGTTGGTCTCACAGGGATTAGTACCTGGACTCTGTTTATTCGATATTACATTCGTCTGGTTACGTACCGCGTGGTAAGGATTGGGCCCACATTGGACAATAATCTGAACAACTGTGACCATATTTATGACGACTTGAATAACCATACAAACAATGATAGCTATCCGTATTTGCTTGTCGGCGCTGTTGAAACAATTATACAGAAAGCACATCATCCCTGATCGACTGATCATGGAAGCAATCACAGCTGAAAACATATTAGTTAGCTTTATGCCTCGGCCTGACAACGAAGAAATAAGCAAGCTTCACAATTATTTATTTGCGCATACCTAATGGCTGAGAAGTAAACTCATTCTTCAGCGTCCCTTTTCTCTCATCGTTAGACAGGAACCACATATGTCTTCCTAGGCCATCTTGATAACTAAAGTCTAAGTCAGAAAAGGTTTTCGGAAGGGTACGAGCGACCGTCCGATATCTGGTGCTCTTCAAACGGACCTTCTCTGGACGAATACCATATGTGCTATATCGAACCCATATGCGACGGCATAGAGAAGATCTTCTGCGCCCCACACTCGCTCCGGAGAACCAACTCGAGGCAACGTCCAACGGATCCAAGTCTTAATCACGTATCGAAAAATCAGTGCCACTGCGGCGATACCGGTAAGGGCCTATAGACACTCCATCGATTAGCCAATTTTTCGCGTTTGTAAATTACCGATTGGTCACGGTCAACGGGAAACTTACCCAGCAGGCATGTATGTAGGGGCCAGCTGTTATGGAATGATTAGTTAATACTCGTGGTCTTCCATCTCTGTTGGGGTAAAACTGAGATGACCAACCGTAGTTCGTATCTTCCCCTTGCGGGGAGGACATTTTAGAGAGGACGGAAGAATACAGAGATTCCTCGCAGCTTTGCGCAGTGTTGCGCTGGAGCAGTAGAAGAGTAAACCTTAAGAGTACGATTGTATGAAGAGATAACCTGAGAAAGTTCTAGTTTCGTGTGAGGAGATGGAACTTCAGAAACCTCTAAAGAACATGGGAGCAAGCCTGTGTGTCTAATTCCCGTTCATAATATGGCCATTCATTGGGTTAATCATTTCATAAGCAACAAGTGCATATTGAAGTAGGCTTGGGGGACCGCATGGCCACAGTTCCGATGCCACTAGATGCAACCAGAAGGAGAGTGTGCATACTAAGCGCTATAGAATGGAACTAGGATCTGTAGACAGGGTTACGCATCCATTACAAGGAAGCATTGCCTCGAAAGGATAAACTGGGAATACGATATCTTCCAATCACACCTGCTGGATAAAGGACTAGCAGGTTAACTACTAAGAGATTTTGGTTTGATGCAGCGAATGAAGCAATTTACATATATTAGCAAAGCTACTTTGTACGGGAAATCCTTTCAGAAGAGGCGTTAGAATCGGGTTAAACGAGCTATTGATCGAGGACCACAGGGGCTAGAAGAGCACTCAGCCAGCCATCACCCAGACCTTGAACGTACTCATTGGATTATAAATTGCGACGGGTTACTGAAACAAATTTTACTTGACAGGGATGTGTCAGGAACTAAAATCGAACCATGATCCTAGTTTGTGATTTCGGATAAATACCCCATCTACGGAGTCCTTGCTCCCTACTTCTGACATGGGGCTGACCGTATGATTCTGGTGGATCTACGATCGTATCGGACGCTACGGAGTCCATCCGGCTACTGGCTAACTCACAGACCACGGAAAACCCCCTGTCGGCCAACAAATTAATGACTCGCGGCCCCATCTTAGCACCAGGCTAACTCCATATCAACGGCTTGATATTGGACAACAACCCTACTGGGGTACAGTGCTCCTATATTAATTTTTTAGTCAAGCCGAAACCAAGCACAAAATTGTGTTATCTAAGTTCATTAGTAGGTACTAATGATGCATGACTCGCAATTATTAGTCGTAATATAATACACAACTACGAAAAATATTTCTTTACCTGCCTTTCAGGCTTTTACTACGTCTTTTCTTATTTTTCCACAAAAGCCAATTCATCCAGATGAACTCCGAGTAGACATTTTACCGCTACTTGAGCAAAAAGGACTTATTAAAGGGGAAATTGCCTTTTGACGGACGCAATACTCTCATCTTAGTTCGCCGGTGTACTTAATAACCAGGAGGTGCTGCCATGGTGGGCTATCATTTGGTTTTAACAAGTACACACCTTGCCTCTTGGCAGTCGCAGCAGGCGTGAGCGATTTAATATGTCACGGTATATGAAGTATACTAGCCGAATATCGAAGGTGCAAATGTCTGGAACCTACCTAATTTATAGAGATAACATGAAATACTTGGATTATACAATGACCCTAGTAAGAAGCTAGGTATCGAGGTAGAAATAAAGATAAGTTGTCCTGCATATCGGAAGAGGTCAATGTGCAACTCTAAGCACAGCCTTTGACGAAGCAGCAGTAAGATCTTGCATATCTAAGTTATTTAGCCAGGCACCTCAAGCGTTAAGATTACGTCCGACCACATCCCTGGTAGATAAACTGCGGTTATCCCGTGCTGCAGTGACACAGCCAATATCCTAATGCTACTACTAGTGCTTATGCCCCTAGGCATCCGGCTAAGCTAATCGGGAATATAGGCATAACATCCCTGTAGCTATGAAACTTTAGAGGCCATACTGTAGAAACTTACGCATTCGGCCAAGACAAGTAGGTGAGTCTACACGATAACTTCTGTGCTAGCTAACAGAACTGAGCCAGTAATATGGAACATACAAGCCACCTCAAAGTTTCCTCATCTCGATCAGTCCTTCTCCAAATTCCGGGTAAGCTTCAAATGTCACCTTTAGTCCTGCTAATGCAGCCATTTGGCGCCACTCGACCGCGCTTCTCTCCCGCCCCGCGTATAATGCAATCATGGCTGAATGCATCTTGGCATAATTCGCATTCTTCGCAAACTCATGAATCAGGATACGAGAATGAGACCCCATAGCCTCAGATATCTTCTGCAACAAACGAGCAGCTTCTAGATCCGACAGATTGTGGAGAATATGCGCGAGGTGATAGACTAAGGCTCCTTTGATGGGTTGTGGGGTGTCCTCCTTGTAGTTCCATGTGGCTAGTGTAATTCCAGGAATCTCTATGATGTCTTGGTTAAACTCTTGTACCACAAGGTCGGAGGCTTGCAAGTCTGGGTATGCCGCTTTAATATCCAGCAACAGCTCTCCACGGCCCCCACCAATATCCACCATGGTAGCCGGAACACCATTTCCTGCCTCGTTCAGCACGGACTGTAAGTCGTATCCGAATGCCTTGAGGCGATCAGGGGCAGTATTTGTCTTCATGAACTTGCCAACCATAAAGTGGTTGAAGCTGTCCATCCGGCCTTCAGCAGCCATAATGGAATAAGTGTGTTGCTTTGCTAGCTCCTCCTGGCCCATTGAGTGATAGGCGTACTGATAAGGCGTCTCCAGCTCCTTAAAGGGGTATTCAAAGTTGTCTGCTTTCAGTTTCTTCATCAAGAATGCAGCGCCCAGGAGAGCTTCAGTTGTACTATAAGCGGTTAGCATAGTTTCGTGGGGTCGAGGTTGTAGAGAATGATGTTTGTTTTACACTGACAAACATTTTACGAGTCTACTTTGGGGAGATCTTACAAGTGAAGTGCACCATGCTGGGCAGAAGGCATGGTAGCCAAGTGTTTGGTGATTGCATTAGCGCTGTACAGATCGTCTCCGGCAATGTCAACAAAACCCAGACCGGACATAGCATATAGGGTATCCTCTGTAGGAAAGTGGGGTAAGTCGCACAGTCTCATTCTATATTGTAGTTTATTTGCAAGGGAACAGTCTTACGAACTAAACGTAAACCTATAGACCAAAGTTAGAGGTGACTGCTTTTCAGGGTGGAGAAGATATGAGACACACATGGCACATTATCTTCAGCCTTATCACCCTTGCTACTTCTGTAAGCGACCAGAACATCTTCTCCGCTCGCTGGGCCCTCGATCTTTGCCAAAGTGTCAAAGAGATCAAAATGCACGGCAACAGGTACAAAACCAAGTGCAGCGACCTTTACATCAGAGGTGAGCATTGTGATCGGTGAAAATGATGATTTGGAGACAAACCGAAGTAACTGTGCTTGCAAGAGCTGCCCCGGGTGGAAGGGAAGACATTTTGGTGCTGTTGCTTAATGTAATGTCCGCGACCGATGAACAAATACTTTTTCGTATACGAACCGTGTCCGACGCTCGACAAACAAGGATCACAATCAATCCAAATTGAATTCCCAACGACAGGGTTTAGATCGTCATGGGGCTAGATTCGCGGTTATATTATGCTGGCGCAATGATACAAACTAAGGGTAAATTACCTACGGTATACAACAACCGGAACATGCCTCAGGTTTTCCGTCGCCAACGCTAACCACCCGCTAAACGTCTCTAGACTAATCAATCCCTGCCAGTCATTTTTGAAGTTACCAATCAGCCACCTTCGTCTATAGTGGTCTTACGCGGTGCAATGCATCTCGCTTTTTAGTTTTTGATCAAATTCTGTGCATGGTCTAGTTCGGTCGAATTCGCGGAAAAGCCGACGGTGGTTGGGATTTTGACGGATCAGGTAACATCCTCTTTCGTGATCGTCTCGCTTGATCATTGCTGAAACTGGACCGAAGCATAATGCAAGTTAAACTACTACTGCAAGGAGTTGGGTAATGCATTAACCACGTGGTCTCGCCTACCTCGTCTAACGTTCCTACCAATCTTTCTCTTGAGAATCCTTCAGCCAGCTCCCCTGGGACCATAATAAGTTTTCCAAAGTCACTCTAAAGTGTTCTTGACCTGCGGTCTGAGTCACCGTACCACGGACAATGAGCGAACCAAAGGTTGAACAGCCAGCATTTCCGATGGACGGGCTTGACAGGGCTGTACCACAAAAGATTGAGACTCATGTTACCACCCTTGAAGATGATGAGGACCGCAACCCTCGGAGCTGGAGTCCAACGAAAAGACGCTTGATGTTCATAACACTCATGTCAAGCTCTATCCTGGCGGATGGGTATGAGCTGGTGTTATAGATTCCGGGAGACACACCACCTACTAACGATTTCCGTAGTGGAATGACATGGGGGTCGACTCTTATTGTTCCCCAGGCCATGGAGTGGGGTATCAGCGTTAATCATTCAGCGACAAGCATGAATTATGGTATGTTGTTGCAAGGTATTGGTGGTCTTATAGCCATCCCCTTGATTGAAGCCTATGGACGGTAAGTGCTATCGTGCTGGCTTTTAGAGGCATCGGCGTAAAAGTTAAGATCAAAACAGTCTTCCTGTATGGTTATGGCCACAGTTTATTACCACCTTCATGGTCCTCGGTGCGACACTTTCAAATGACTACGGCACGTTTACTGCATTTCGATCTCTTCAGGGTCTATTTGGCACGGTCCCGCAGGTTGTCGGTTTGCCAATCATTCATGACATGTATCGTCCCGAAGGTATGCAAAGAAGCAGACCGGTCTAGGTACACTTTTAGAGAATCTTAACTCACAAAAACCTGCAGACTGGCCCCAGATGATCAACATTTGGTACGAGTCACACATCTAAGAATTAACCTTGTCGGATTGTTGATTAGCGATCTAACAGACTATTCCAGGGGAACTACGTTCTTAATAGGTCCTTTTATTGGTCCTGCTCTAGCTGGATACATTGGTGCAGGCAGCAACTGGAAGGTTTCCTTTGGAATTCTAACGGTATTCTACGGAATATCCACCATTTTAATATTCGTATTTGGTTACGAAACATACTTTGTCAAAGGACGGCAATGCCAACGCAATTCCCGCTTACAATCCATTCTTGGAATCAAGAACCACAACTTGCCTGTTGGCCGAACCCTCGGCTACTGGACTAAGTTATTGGCCATCTATATCTTCAAGTTACCCCTTCTCTTGACTGGCATTGCAACTATGGTGAACTTTTGCTGGCCAATTGGTATGCTAGGCTTTTGTTCCCATTTGTTTATCGAAATTTGATTCTGATCTTGCCAAGGTATCACTGTTACTGTTTCAACATTCGTTGCCGAACCTCCTTATCTCTTCAATACGGTTCAGTCCGCCTCTTTGCGATGGGCACCCATCATCGGTGGCTTGATCGGTACTCATTCCCCACACCCCATGATTCTGTTTAGTTTCTTCTTTTTAGAAGAAAAAGAGAGAGAGCGTATGAACGATATCTGACAAACGGAGCAGGCTATGCCTTTGGTTATTGGTTCAACGGATGGATTGAGAGATCTCGCCGAATCAACTGGCGCTCTGAATACCGTCTGCATGGCGTCTGGGTTGCTATCGGAACCATGGCATGTGGTCTCTTGACGTACGGTTTTACTCTAAACTATGGCAAGCACTGGATTGGACTTGCATTCGGTTGGGGTATGGTTGTAGCGGGTATGATTGCTAGCACGGTGTTAGTACTCCCCTACGCTCTCGTTCTAGGTCGTACATACTCACTTATATCGCCTTGTGAAGGTCCATCACTGCATATAACCTTGAGAAGTATCCAGATCAATCCACTGTTGTGTCTGCCATTATCAACGCATGGCGTACGGCAAGTGGGTTCTCCGTAGGATATTTTCAGCCTGCTTGGATCGCGAGAAATGGCATCTCGGCTGTGTTCGGCACTCAGGTTGCTGTTGTCGTTGCAGTATTAATCCTTACTATTACTCCTGTTATTATTATCGAGGGCCGGAAAACTAAGGCACAAGTGGCCCACGCATGATCCTTCTGAAAAATGCATTAATTCAAGGTTTGTCTTAATTTTTAGTATATTCCTAATATTGTTAATGCCTTCGCACAGTTATGTATGAGAAGCCATCATGATCCGGACCTTGCCAGAGAGGACAGGCGCTGTTCGACGGGAGATTGCGAGAAAATAGATAAGGCGTTTTCATATGAATTATTGTACTGTTAGCAGTTTGATTCAAGATACCTTATATTTTATAATATAACCAAAAGCTCACGTCGATAATAAGATTAGTCCCATATCAAAGGCGGTTCCTTCAGTAGGCAGCCTTATAAAAATGTGTTGAAAGCCTGTCAGCAGGTCAAGCCACTAGCAAGGCAACTGCATTAACACAAAACCTGAAAATCGCGATTGTTCCTTCGATCAACCTTGAACATCATCATTAACTGATATCTAATATCTCCAAAAAAAAAAAAAAAAAAAAAAAAAACCCCAGGAATAATCATGTCTGCAGACTCTAATTCCCCGCGCGCCATTGCACTTCGCTACATCTCCAACTCTCGTTTCCACCGTCGCTACACACTCCCCGCCACGGCGGATCATGATAGCCTCACCTTCACCTATGCGGATATCGGATCCACTCCCAGCTCGGCGAATCCGAATCCTCAAACCATCCTCTTTATGCCGGGCATGTTCGCTACCCGGTATCTTGGAGTATTTATACATGCAATCGCGGAGAAACTAGGCGTGCGTGTCTTGGTTGTCGATCGGTTGGTCCATCCACAACATCCTTAATCTTCTTCAATATTAACATCCAAAACAGGCCTGGAATGGGCAACTCCACCGACGTCCCGCTAGACCAACGACTCTCCATCTGGATCGAACTAGTGCCCCGTCTCCTGGCGCATCTAGAAATCGAACATGTAGCGCTAGTATCACATTGTGCGGGGACCATCTACCTATTGAATACCCTGTTTCATTGTCGTGAGCTTCTCCATCCGGAAAGGCCGTTCGTCGCTTTTTTAGGTAATTCTTTCACCTCCATTGGTATTCTTTTCGCTCCAAGTACTGACAAGGATAGCGCCTTGGGTTGACCCCTCTCATTCCCACGTCACGTCCATGCAAATGGCCCAATATGTACCAGTAAAAGCCTTCAACGTTTGGAATCTGATTCCAAAGTTCCTCCTTTTGAAAGCGGGTCCGGCTTTTACATCGAGTGAGGCTGCTATCACGAAGACCTCAAATGTCATCTCCTCCGGCTCTGGATTCAGTAGCGGTGGAGAAAACTATACGGAGTTAGAGAGGAACCGACGACAGATTGAGTATGAGTACGGACTCTCTCGAGATGTGCAGGCCGAGATCGATAGTCTGATATTCCAGTTCATGTTCGAGGAAAGCACTGTCGGTGCCAACAGTGAGGCTTTACAGTGCTTGCGGAAGGGATCTGATAGTTCAAACACTTGGGGAAAGTGCGAAAACTACGAAGCCTATGTGAAAGAGTTGGTAGATCTTGAAGGAAGGAGGCATAGACGGACAGGACAGGAAAAGCTGAAGGTAAGGGCGTATTTCGCGGGGAACGACTCGATGATTGGGAAAGCTGGTCAAGATTATGTAGAGGAGTGTTGGGCGCGTGATACGAGGGAATTCAAGGACGCGCTTGATTTTGAGTCGAGGACCTTTACACAACTGGAGCACGACAGTTTAGTTCAGTCTGCTGAGGTTTTGAAGAGCATTTTTCTCCATGTTGGAGGAGTCATGCCCAATGATACTGAGTAAGATTAAGCTTTGCTTAGACAAACATGGCTCTTTGTGTCAGCTGGAATGGACTCTGCTGGCCTTTGGAAGCCACAGCGTATCTGCCGAACATCTACAATGCTCAGCTTCTCTGCACTTCTCACTGCAATATATACTCAGCTTCAAATCTCTCAAGAGGTAAGAAAAGAAATAGGATCTAATAATCACAGATATCTAGATAAAGCCATTTCTGGAAAAATCTGTCATTTTTAGTGAGCAAACAGCGACACAAAGCAAATAGTGAAGCTTAGATTTTCAAGCGAATTCCGATCAGCAGAGAGTATCCCTCAAAGCCACAGACGCAAGCAAACACAAACAAACTCATCCATTCTAATCCATTCAGTCCCTCGAATCAAGTCGGGCAATGTGGGTAAAGATAGACCGAAAAGGCCTTTGCTTCACCATTCGGGTGAAGCGTAATGTGATACCAACCTTCGTGGATAACAAAGCTTTTGTATGTAACCCAAAGCCAGTGGTAGGCAAGGCTTTCGGGTCCATTGAAACCGTTAAAATACCAGGTGCAGTTCTGGTCAGGGATTGTGGCGTCCACAATCCAAACCCATTGGTACGAGACAGCCCAGTAAATGAAATATCCAATCCCCCCAAGAAACCCAAGAGGGACCGCGGCCACAACAGCACCAACAAGAACACACCAGATGATGATAGCTATCCACTTTATGAGGAACCATATCGCCTTGATAATCACTATCCCTGCCGTGAATATTCCGGTGGCTATGCATTTCAAAACTTGTTTAAATACCGAGAATACTGTGCGGAGAATAGCACCAGTGGTCTTGACAGTCTGGTCCCCGACTTTGCGGGCTCCGGCCACGACTTTTCTTGGTATTTCCCTCATATTAGAGCATCTCGAGGACTGGGGCTCCTGCGGATCTGGTGACAAAGATTAATTTGATCATGCATGTACATGAACACTGCCCATGTGATTCTTGTAGCTCTTGAGCTTACCTGTCTGTGCTTCGAGCTCTCCTTGGTCCTGACTCTTGTACGAAGGCGGGCTATGTAGAACCGGACATCTTTTTAAATATAGCGGCGGGGGGGCAGAGGTTTGCATTATTGATTTGGGAGAGTCCGATCTCAACACCCTGACCTCTCTCGAGGTCATATTGGGGTAGTGTTTCCGTAGATGGGGACATGATAGAGTCTTTTGCGATGTGCTATTCGGGCCGTATATTGGGAAACTCGCAACTTGAAGGACATCAGAGTGAAGAGAATTTCAAAGTTCACTGCTATGTGACACATGGTAGATCCATGGTTGACTCCATATGTAGCTGTCATGCGAGAAGGCAGAATTCGCTTGGTTATGACATAATGCTTCGTTCTGGCTGATACTGCATTGCTACACAGTTGTTGACATATAAGAATTCTGGCTTGATATATGGTTTGACTTGTTGAAGCATGCTCTTGAAATAGGTAGAGCAGATATTCGTGGTTTCCAGTAAGTACTGCTTATCCAGACCACTGTGTGATCAAAACCCTGACAGAGCCTCTAAAATTTCCACTCGAGACGTCTATCAAGTAGCCACAACGAAAGGTTAAGCAAGTGGCACGTGAGGACAAGTCCTTTTCATTTACAGTCCAAGTGTAAGCTTGAGCTTGAGAAATCTACTAGTTCTTTGGAGACGATGTCCTGAGCAATGCTTCTAAATTCTAAATCTGATATAATGAAAACTTTCATAATGTAAGATCACAACAAAGTCCACCACCAACATTTAGCCAAAGCGCCATGAATAATGCCAAAGGCCCATTAATCACCTTGTTTCACCAAGAGGACGTCAGCAAGCCCCCATGAGAACACAAACTGACAACCATCCTCCGAAGAAGGTCCAACTGATGTCCAAGCATCGCCATCCCAAAACCAGAGCTTATTTGGCTCTCCCGAGCAAATTCGGTAGAAGAATAATGAGTCCTGCCACAACCATGATAACTATAACAATGCTGAGCTCAGTGCATGATACAGATGATCTCTTCCGGGTGAGTCCCGAAGTATTATGACAGCAAATAATGCGGCGCTGCTCAGACGCTTGTTGAAAATTGTTGGTTTCTGGCTTTGCCTCGTCTTCATCTGTATTGTTCTTAGTTTCCATTCCAAGTCTGGGTCACAGTCATGTCTTACCGATGTGCCGCATCCATTCATTGTCCGACTCTGAGTCCTCAAAGGGATTGTCGGGAATTCCAAAGATATATCTCTTCTTCTTCGGGGCCAATTTGGCTTCGTTCATGGTAAGAGGCTCAAAACCATTCCCTCTTTCCAGGTCGATATCCTGGAGGGCTGTTCCCAAAACCGGGCTTCTCTGACTTGGCTGTTGGTATGTGGGCTCGGGGATATCGATCGTAATATGCTGCCTGGGAGAGTTGTCTCTTTCCAAGACTTGCACTTGCGGTAGTTTGGTTTGTGTATATCCGGACATGGTGGGATATAGTCTCGAGCGAGATGTACTTGTGAAAGTGGTTAAGGTAGAGTGTGGCTGTTTTTTGTGGAGTTCTGAAGAAGAGGGTCTAGGTAGAAGATATGATGACTAGTTTCGAGGACGTCATGACGAGACGTCGACACACTGAGGTGTATAGGTGACATAATATTTAGGTGATGTATGTCGTCAAAGCAGATCAGGCTTCGGTGTGCCTCAATAAAATGGCGACGGGTGATGCCTACGGATGGAGAAAATTTTCATGGAGTATATAGGCTTATATTTAACGGACCATGATCAATATGAAAATATCTCCCTGTTTTGATATAGGACTTACGTTGTAGTATGTAGTCCTGACGTCTTCTATATGCAAAAGGATCTCTGATCAACGTCTGTTCGCCAGGTAATAGAGGTCTAACAGGAACACGGTGGGTTATCTGATACCCAGACTTTTTGAAGTCGTCCCAGTCCCGGCAATGAGATTAGATACAATGGAGAAAGGTCTATATCAGAACCACCAGTATCCGGCACTTTAGAAATCGAGGCACTCACTCGGTAGAAGGTGTGTGGCTAAATTAATAGGTGAGAATAAACTATATTAAGCAAAGATATAAAAAAGGAAAGGGGGGGTGAAGAAAGAGTTTCCAGATACTGGATAGGATCTGAATATATAGTGCAAGTGCAAAAAGCAATGACCAGACTGGGGCTCGATCCCAGGACCTTATCGGTGTTAACGATACGTGATAACCAACTACACCATCCGGCCAATTGTCTGATAAAAGTTTTGACTTTTGGTTACAAAAGCAAAAGTTGATATTTAAGGGGATTACCATCCATCTTGCGGCAGCAAATGTAATCGGTAAGCGAGCCGCACAACCACCACACTCATTTTCAACTCGCCTCAATTTCTTGATGATTAACACCAGTCATACTACCAAAAATGCCTAAATCACCAAAATTACGCATTGAGCAGGAACGCAGAATCCTACTGGCTATATCGGCTATAAAAAGCAATGAAATTAGTTCTGCTAAAAAGGCAGCTCAGATTTTTGATATACCTTGTTCTACTTTACGTGGTCGCCTAAAAGGCGCCTCTTTTAGAGGCGAGACTCGTGCCAATAGTCATAAATTGACTGCTAGTGAAGAGGAATCGCTTAAAAAATGGGTCCTATCACTGAATAAACATGGAGCACCTCCTCGGCTTGCACAGGTACGAGAGATGGCCAATATCCTGCTTTCAAAGCGTGATACTACTTCTCCCCCTACTACTGTAAGGGAGAAATGGGCATACAATTTTATCAGTCGTACACCTGAGCTTAAAACCTGCATTGCAGGTCGCCACAACTATCCACGTGCTAGAGCAGAGTATCCTAAGCCCTAGGTGGTCAAAGAATTCAAAGTTTCTATTCTTCTTTGTCACGAAACCAAGAACAGCGCCGATTACGACCTAGAATTTCGAGGCTCGATCTGGCCATTAGTAAATTTTCACCTTAAATTGGTCAAAAGCATACACCTGCTCCCAGCACATATGTAGTGAGGGGTATGGAATCCAGGATAAGGCTAAAGTGTCGGATAGCCTTGTGGGCAACTCTTCTTGAATCGATTTTCCATTCTCTTTCGAGCCTTGCGATTCTTCCTTTCGATAATTGCTGATGCTTGTTGTCCGATTTAAACATCATTTTACTGTCCAAGGAGCCATTGTTGAATACGGGTCATATACCACTAAGGACTCTCGATTTAGAGGATCCCAATATTGGTTTCAAACCCCTCTCATTGTCCTAGTATTCTGTGAATTACGAAGGGTCTCGTTGAGCACCGCAAAAAGAAGGGGTGTTCCAGGTTGCTCGTCAATTACGTTGAGTTGAGCGTCATGCTTAATAAGATACGCTTCATGCAAGAAAGCCAACTCTGGAGCTTGTCCATATTCAACAATCTTGATGTCAGATGCGTGTTCGCACAATTTCTAGGCCATCTTCGTGCGTCCTCTCCTGCATGCCCAGTACAATGCTTGACAGCCCGTGTTATTATTTAGCTGGATCTTCTCACAGGTCTAAGAGTTCTGCCATCCGCACATAGCCAAAGAGAGAAGCAGGATGGAGCGCGGTGGAGTGCTTATAGATGCACACACCCGACGAATTAAGGTTTCCGCTGGGTTAGGTATAGTGTTCAACAAACTCCGTCTACACTGTACAATCGACTGCAGTACCTACAAGAGTTCATTAATATCTAAGGCTTTGACAATATTGCTAGTGGCTTCGAATGTACTTAATATACTGCTTCAGTAAATGCCAAGGCACCTCTTTCTCCTCCGTGTCATGGAGATCAGAGTCCCAATAATCTTCGTCCTTGCTGACATATTTCTCAGGAGTCCCCTTAAGGCTCTCGTCAACGTTCACACTATGTAGCAATTTGTCATTATTCTGTCGTAGCAAGACGTGCTGCAGCCGCCATGGTAGTTTCTCTAATTTATAGTCTTCATCTTCCATAATAGAATTGAACACGGTCAAGGCATCGCAGAGCCATAACATCGTATTGAATTTTTTCGGGGGTAGTTGGTACGGTGTGATGCTTTACGAGACTGGCTTCGCTGTGTCTCTCGGGTAGTCCTTTATCCCAGCCAAAACGAAAAGAAGGTAAGACAGGACGTGATGAGCCTCGAAAAAAAAAAAACAATTAAAAAAACTAATGACCAGACTGGGGCTCGATCCCAGGACCTTATCGGTGTTAACGATACGTGATAACCAACTACACCATCCGGCCGATTGATAAAATCTTTTGTGCTTTTTTTGCATTCTCAGCCAAGCATTGGACCTGTACGCAACCATTCTCCAGTAGAAGACCACTTATATACTACACCATTGAATGTTAGTGCTGTATTGGCCTACCAACCCTGGTTAATTTATATTTTGATACATACAAGGCTATGCGAAACAACTGCTAACAAGTATTTCAATCACGCCTTACACAGAGTCTCACACGCTGTAATGGCTTTCCCTGTCCAGCGGCACGGCTAGGGGTGTGCCAGAAATATATATCGTACTTTCGACTAGCACATTACAATCCCCACCCTGGGTACCCTCGGCTATGCTATCAATGCCATGAACTTGATACATGATGGCCCATGGATCTTAAGTCTATGTCCAAGAGTGGCATCCATATAGCTCGCCCTAGCGAAAAGTATACAACAATACCCTCTTAGACCGACCAATCAATCACACACATACTCCGTAGACCTGATATGGCCATTGAGTTTCACGATACTCAAAGTTTCGGGACGCACAATAAGTGACTGACATCTCCATATTGTCTAGCGATTACAAGGCGTTACCCACTGATTGAGTGATGGCTTGGATACTTACCCTTCGCGGAGACTCGACGTTGCATAGTTACATGTCTAACCTACTCCGCTCTCCTCAGGAGAAGCAAATTTCCCGGATTAGACAGTGCCATCTTGATTAGCCTTATATTGTCAAATACTGGCTATATAACTTCATCAGTTGGCCGGATGGTGTAGTTGGTTATCACGTATCGTTAACACCGATAAGGTCCTGGGATCGAGCCCCAGTCTGGTCATCTTTTTGCTTTTGTACTTCCCAAGTCAGCTTGGAACGAAAGCAAGTTATTCTCTTTTTTTCCTTGCTTGATCGTACTACTTTGAAGTCCCTTCGTATGCCGAACCTAGGGCTTGTCTGGCCCAGCCTCCATCTATCGCAACATACCATGACTTTCCAGCTCGGCATCTTCCATATGCGAGGTGTTATCCTTTGTCTATACCACTTCCTGAAGGCTGATGTCGCATAAATTTCCTTGACTCCTCACCCCCCGCATATACGTTGTTGATAACCACTATCTACTCATTCTTAAGAAGCAGCATACATCTTCCTATACTCCGTACTTTAGTCAATTTCCTCCCCGGCGGGCCGGTGGTATTCATGGATATCTACGACGAAGTCCTGATACCGCAGCGCTTCTCTGACATTGACGCACCAACAGACCCTATGACACATACATGTTAGAGAGTCAAAACAATTTAGCAGAGTTTCTCTCATAGTGAAGATGTTGTCAATGTTGTCTTCATTGGTACCCTGGTCGGACTCGTATACAACGCCCTGACTTGGAGTACCACTTTATGCGGAACAGCCCTAGTACCTCTACGACCCATACCGGGAGTAGACCGCCTTCCATATGAGAATTCTATACAAGGTTATCCTATCATTCATGATTGCTACATAGCTTGATTCTCAATCCATGGATGTGCAAGGACATAAGCCTACTGAGTACATACATAAGCCCTAGTCCACTGAAGCACTTTTGAGGTTAGTCGCGGCTAAACCTAGACTTCGCCTCATATTGTTAAATACTGGTTGCAAAATCCATCAATTGGCCGGATGGTGTAGTTGGTTATCACGTATCGTTAACACCGATAAGGTCCTGGGATCGAGCCCCAGTCTGGTCATTGCTTTTTGCTTTTCATACATCCAAAGTTGTTCTATGATGAGAATCCCCCCTTTGCTTTTTGCTGTCATCAAATACTGAA
Source organism: Aspergillus oryzae RIB40 (assembly GCF_000184455.2). NCBI lineage: Eukaryota > Fungi > Ascomycota > Eurotiomycetes > Eurotiales > Aspergillaceae > Aspergillus > Aspergillus oryzae. Next base: position 460,014 of record NC_036437.1, read on the forward strand.
GGTAGTGTGTGGGTGGGTACTTTACGTCTGAATTAATGACCGAAAAGTTGCCTTCTTATTCGATACCAGCTGAGCTCTAATCTAAGATTATTCAAATGCCGGACCTTTAGCTTTCCTATCTCCAGAAGTTGCCCTTCAGTTTGCTGCGCTGTTCGCCCAAGCAGCAGTATCCTCCTACCCTCTTCGAGCTCCCTGATTGTCTTCTTCAGGTTAATTCGTTGACGTACAGTGGACGCATCCTCGCCAGCTATGTCCTTAAGCTCATCCCTAGACAGTCTGTTGACCAAAGAGGACGAGAAAAGCTTGAATGGGGTCTCTGGCCCAGTGACGAGATGATAGTCTGCTGCCTGCATGCAAATGTTGTCCACGAATCGTTTCCGAGCTACCTTATAATAAGACTCGAGAATATCATGAATATCGTGAACGGTGTATTCAGTGTTGCTCATGTGATTTAGCACAGTAAGGTCTTCCAGTCGAATGACCTCTCCACCATAGCTGTTGTTGATGACTTTACTTTTAAGCTTAGAACACTGGCGTTCCTGGCGGCTAAATACCTGTCAGTAGATGCATTTGTATACATAAGCCATGTCCGAACCAACGTACAATCTTTGGAGATTTTCATTGAAATAGTGATTGAGTGTCTTGGGTGCCTGGTTACGTTCCACATGGAGCAGAAAGTCGACTTGTGTCAGGGCACGCTGGTACTTGTCCAAAAGATTGTCCATCATGATTGAAAGAAGGTGGTTGAATACGCGTTTGTCCACACAGGCAATCTCTAGTGCCTTAACGATAAATCCATGGACAATTGTAATCACATCACTGATGTACCCCTTAGCAAAGTCAGGCCATTTTGCTGATTGCTTTTTCATACTAGTAGCAAGCAACGACGCGCTGAACGTGCCAATCTCGAAACCACGAGATGATTGGTATAGCTCCTTAAGCCACTCGTAGATATCACTGTCAGAAGGAAAAGATTCCCAGGTCTGCTGGGTAACGACATCCTTAAGCTCTGGTATGCTACTGGTCTTTCGAGTGAGGAATTCGTTCATATCCCCCGAATCGTCTGAAGGCGCTGTCGTAGACTTTGTGTTAGATGAATCCGGACTCTCTGTGCCACTAGTATCAAAGTTGTACTCATGGCCATATCGCTCAAGATCTTTGGCAAATGCCGTGTCTCGGGTGACAATCCTAGTGGCAAGTCGAAGGTCCATATGTTCGTCGAAGATATCATTCTCTCCGTAGTTCGTGCTCAGCGCTTGGGAAGTGATTTCTTGGAATTTGTTCATAATGTCTAACAGAAAACCTGCTTGCTGTTCTGGCGTCTCTCTCTCGTTACCAAGAGCCTTTAAGAAGCTCTTGGCTTCCTTCAGCCTCTTGCTGATTTCCGACCGGACCTAGCTATAAATTAGTATGGATCCTTTAATTGAGAGTGCAAGTAAGATATACCAAAGGAAACTCCCGTCGTGCATTCTCAGTAACAATTTCTTGGAGACGAGATCTCAAGGACTTGATGCCAAACTTATCTTTAGCAATAGTGCTCCAAGGTGCCTGCCGACTGAAAGCCTCTTCTGCCTCATCACGGTCAGTCTCCCTGTCCGTCAGCTCTTGTTGGTTTAAGTTGCGGACTACTATCCAACCATGCCGAAGAAATAACTTGTTCCCCGCAACAAGGTCAAGGACCTTATCTTCAGCTCCCCTATCTACCAAGTCTGGCTTTGTGAGAACTCCAATGCTCCTCTCCCCTTCTGCATCATACTCGCGGGCCATCTCGATGATTTCCTGAGTAGCGATATCAACGTTGGCAGGAACCACAGTAAGCATGATAGACCGAGGGTTCTTCATGTATGTTTCCACCATATCTCTGACCACAGCAATATCAGATTTAGAAGTTAGCCCCGCAGTAGTATTTTTGAAGATTCCAGGCACGTCGATCACACTCAGATGATCCTCTTCTGGCCCGCTGATCTCCAAGCAGAGGACATCTTTAGAGAATGTCGACAGAGCACAGTTTCCAGCGACTCCCATAAATTCGTGGACCTTTTATAGAGTTAGCTTAAGGCTTAGGATGAGCTCAAAATTGCTAGCTTACTTCTTGCATGACTGTGGAAAAGTGACTTGGCTCCAAGCTGCCGATGCTCTCAGTGTGCCATGCTCTAAGTCTAGCAGGGCGGTCGGGATCTGAGTCGGAAGCTGGGATGATAGAGGCACTGACTTTGCGAGTCGATAAGCCTCTATCTCTGCGAAAAATAATTTGTGTGGCGAACCGAGTGCAAAGTCCGCTATCGCGTGGAAAGGGGAGCTGGGTAAGGCCTTCAAGGACCGAGGACTTTCCACTGGACTGATCGCCCACAACTACTAGTTGTGGGAGAGCAATGTGCTGACCCACGTTGCAGGCGAACAATTTGTCGATCTTATCCAGTAGTGCTGGGTCGGCTAGCATTGAGTTTTCGGACGCCTCTTTCTCCATGATGAGAAGGATTTAGAGCCAATCTGCAAAGTGTATGTTTTGATTGAAAGTATACAAGCAGAGGGCTGAAAGACAGGAAACAGAATTTGATGGAACAGGAAATGGAAGGGAAAAGGCTGAGTTGTTGAGCTGTCAATAGGAGGTTGGGTTAAAGCATTAATTTATGTCTATTGGGAAGTTCAAACGAAAGCAGTGCAAACAGTCGGCCTCAAAATGATTGGCAATGGGAAGATGGTGAATGAATCGGCGGGCACTGATTGACGCAAGTTGCCTGCGCAACAAACAGCACTCAACAGCACAAGGCTGCAAAAATCCCTCCCTGCTATCAAATGAATATTTTTGGTATCGGGCGCCTGCACACATCTCTAGACCCTATCATTCCATTGTAGGAGTCCGCACTAACAGCCAAAATGCCATTAGCACTCTAAGAAAGCATCACCACGAGTGATGCTGTATTCCTCACAAGCCCAATTACGTATCAATGCCTTTGTTGTTGGTTCTTTCTTTTCTCAATTCAAGAGACTAATCTTCCCTGCTGTTAGGGCAGTAGCGATAGGCATATATGCACCAACTCCAGCCTCTTTCAGCACCTTGAGATGATTTACTCGTCTCCGACCCGCAAACTGCGCCTCCGATATTTCTTTGCAGTCCCCAACTGGTCCGAAGGCGAATCTTCGCTCTGAAGACCAGGGGCTACTGCCACTGACGAACCGAATCCAACGTTTTCTTGTCTCTTGACCCACGATTTCCGCAGTGGGGTTAAAGGACAAATCAACACCCGCGAAGAGATAGAGAAGGTCAACAGCATGATGAGCGCGGCTGGAAGCTTGCCATGGGTTGGCTTGGTCAAACACATACCTATACACTCTCTTGTTGGCTGCCGCAAGCTTTTCAGAAATGACCTCAACAGGGAGCGTATAGCGAATGTCATTGACCAGATCTAAGGCACCCAGCTTACAGGCTGTAGGGCGGTCGGCGACCACTTGGTACAGCTTTCGCAGTTTGGTACCCCATTCCTTCTCTTGTTCAAAGGCAGCAGTAATCGTCTCCCCGTCCAGTGTTTCTACTCCGTTTCTCCAGATGACGGACTAAACATGGTTAGGAAGGTACATCCAACGGCTGGAATAGAATATCTATCAAACGCACCTCATATTCTGTGTCACCTATCATAAGCTCGTCGACCTGTTCCGGCTTCGTTTCCCAATTCTCAAGCTCTGGCTCCTCCTGGATCCACATCGTGTTCACGTTGCACTCCTTTAGTGCTTGTACGAGAGTAGAGACGGAGGCCTCACGAAGAGATGGCTGCCCAAGCTCCTTCACCTTCGTCTGTAAGGCCTGTATAAGTCCGTTGCCGCGCTCCACGGGCAACGGAGACGAGAGGTAAAGGGATCCAGATGCTAAAACTGCTCTCTTAACAGGGGGGCCAGTGACCAGATGTGCATGAACATAAACAGCACCTGCACTTTCACCGGAGAGAGTGATATTGTCCTAGAAGCAATTGCGAACTTAGTATAAGATCGACCATGAGCAAGATCTACTACGACTTGACACATACCGGATTGCCCCCAAAAGCGGCGATATTCTTCCGCACCCAATCAATCCCCAGCCTCTGGTCCTTCAGTGCGAGGTTCCTCTCTTTTCCATCTCCGAAGCTGAAGATGTTGAGTCGATAATTGATAGAAACAACAATAATGGGCTGTTTGGCCTCAATCGAATCAGCCACAATCTTGGCGGGATCTGTGACCAAGTCAATACTGGACATTAGATAGCATTGCAGACTCAGATTACTGACCGCAGATCTTGGATGCTCCCGAACAGAAGGTGACAACTTGAGAACCACCTGGATGATAGTCAGCCGTGAGTGTCCGAACGCTGAGGTCAATGTCATCAAGTCTGTACCATGAATCCAGATCAAAACGGGAAGGGGCGCCGAATTGGCTGACAAAGGCGGACATGTGATGTCCAGATTAAGACATTCGAATTCGTCCTCAGGCTCATCCGGAATCTCGAAATCTTCAGGAATCCGCAACAAATGGCGCACGTCTACAGCTGCCTGAGGGCATCTCGGTCTGCCTCATACATTAACAATTACCCATGAACTCAAAAACTTCGATGGCAACAAAAAGTGCACATACCCGTATTGAGTGGCATCGACAGATGCTCCATTGAAGTTATCTACAGGTTCGGCACGCTCAAACCTGGCGGGAATATTGGCATATTTAATTCCTCGGAATTGGTGGATATCAGTCTCCCCAATCTTGCGCGCAGTGCCCTTGAACTCTGCGTTTAGGGTTTGATGAGAAACTTGCGGCGCGCTCATGGTTCGTGATGGCTGAAGAAGATGATTGCGATGCCAGTGATCTTCTGATATGATCCGACCCCCCACTCTTTTGTATTCCCTCAGTCCCGGCTGATAGCCTTCAATGTATTGCCGATGGTCATCATCATAGCATGTGGGGCCGTTGCGGGGAGTTCCACCGCTGAGAGTTGGCCTGTGGAGGATCTTTCGTGCTCGGCTGATGAGGACGGATGAGAAGGCTTTTATCTTGTTTTAAGGATCTACTCAAAATTCACATATCGAATTAGAGTATGGTATAATATTAATCTAAGCAGCGAGCTTTGATCTAAAGTATGTACTGTACTACGATGATATATCCCCTATATATATGACCAGCCCTCGCGAATCACGCAGCAGACCGAGGCTCCACATTCTTCTGGCTTTTGAAAAAGAATCCACCCAAGAACAGCAGCACTGGTACGGCCGACACGCCCGTCAATAGTGCAAGGGCCCACGACATCGTCGCCCAACCGGCACTTTCTCGAATGAAGCCCGCAAAAAATGGCCCGACTATACTGCCCGCGGCAAAGGCGGCATTCAAAATTCCATATGAAAGAGCCATGGCTCCTCCCTTACCAAATATATTGGGATTCTTCTCTTCTTTCTCTTGTACAACATATGAGGCTTCCACCAGGATGGGGGGCATGAGGAAAGCTAGACAGGCCCCCAGAAGCGCTAGTAGGGCGCAAAGCAGTACTTTTTGTCTCATCGAGTCCTCCGTGACGAATCGAAAACAGACAATGACTGGGACAGTGGCGAACAGTGCGCCTGCTGCAAGGTAGCGCCGTGCATTCGGGAATTTGTCGTTGAGGAATCCCACTATGGGGTCTATGAGGTGCGGGATGGATAGAGGGACGAAGATTAATCCCTGGCCTGTCTGCCCCCAGTGAAAAGTGTCTTGCACATAAAGGGGAAGCACACTGTCAAGTGAGGTCAGGGCGAGCGAGAGGATAAAATATGCCCATATAGTGACTAGCATGCGATGCGACGCTAGTAGAGTGAGTATGGCCCTCGCTGGGTGTGGCCCCGTGGTTGTCGAGTGATTGCACTTGTTGAGACCTTGGTCATTTGATTTCTCGATGATTTGTGAGCTTTCTGACAATGCAGGTGCTACGGCCTGTGGGTGCCCTTCTCGATTGTGATCGCTTTTCCGTGTAGAGGGGCCCGCGGACTCTGTGGTGCCTTGAGAGGCAGCTTCGTTATTCAAATTCTCGCCATCGGAGGATACCTCTGCAGGAGGGAGCCATTTTGCGGCATACTTCTTCTCAATCATGATAATCCGGAACAAGATGTCCAATCCAATCAACGCGAAAGCCAACGCAAAAACAGCATAATACCCTCCGTGTTCGTAAATAACACCGCCGAGGAGGGGACCTCCCATTACTCCAAGGGTCATCCCCATGCCGATATAACCTAACGCTTGTCCAAGCTCGTCCTTACCAACTGTATCGACTAGGAGTGCACATCCTACTGCCCAGACAACTGCCGCCGATGCTCCCTGGAACAGGCGGCCAGCGATCCAAAGACCGATATGGGTACCGACACAAAGCAACGCTGTAGCGGCACCCAAGGCAATCAAGCCGATTATTAGAGGCCACCATCGTGACTCAATTCGATCGGCTATGTATCCAGCAATAGCTGACATTTGACATGCTTGTCAGAATGATGTTTCATGGTGTTGGAACCAGAATAGTACTTACGTGAGAACGCCAGCAGAGCTGCTCCGTAGAGAGCCAGCAAGATAGATGTCCAGCTCTGCTCTAAAATGCGGCGTAACTATTAGTTCGCCTTGAACGGTTATCACAAAGTAGGCAAAGAAACTAACATACCATTATCTTCCGATAGGCCAACTCTCTCATGAAGAGCAGTTGGGGTCACAGGAACTATCTATGAAACATGTCAGAGACCATCTGATATTCAAGGTCATACAAACTGATCATATTACTTACTAGTCCATATAGCAAGATGTCCTATGATCGTCCTTATTAGCATATTCCGTTTGAGTTTGTTTGATATGGCATGATCGATAGTCGTACCGTGAAAACTGCAAACACCACCACAAAGATAATGAAAGACTTCGATGATCTCCATTCCAGGAACACCGGTGGCTCCGATGTCCCGTCACCAGACGGCCATAGGCGCATTTTTGTAGGAGTACCACGTTGATTATACCGGAAAGCAGACTTGATCTCGCTTTCCTATGACGTCATACAGCGATCGAAATAAAATTATAATGGGAACTTCTGAAACAGTTAGGCAGGAAGTTAAGAAAGGCCAAGGATCTGATAAGAACTTGTCTCGGTGTTTTATTCAGGAGGAAAGGTCAAGGGAAAGGCGGTTCAAAATATTCCTTCGGCCTCGGGATCCGCGGGCCCCGTTAGATATAATACTAGTGTACGGAATGTATTAATTGTCTTCTTTAAACCTTACAAATGCTCTGTGAGCGCTTCAAATTGCTAACTATCTACTCACCAAGGACACGCAGCTACTCCAGCCACTTATACGAGAATATGTACGAAAAGGATGGGATGGTGTGACCGAGAGATACAAACAGAGTATCCTTAGGCGAGGATTCATACTGTATTGTTAGTTGCATGCCTATGCCCCCGAAGTCCGAATATAGATAGAAATATGATCTAGTTTCCACACTGTTAGGTTCCCTGGGTATGCCTTTAGCTATCAAGAAATCGTCAATTCAACAAGCAAATTGGTTTTTGTCAAAGTCGCCCATATCGTATCAAAATGGCATTATCTCATCGAAGGGGGGCAAAAAGGCCGCCCACTCCATACTAAATATATCTTGATTTCGATATCATAAATATCAAACCACGAAAGGTTGAAAGAGATATGATCATACTACTCTGTAGATTCAATCATGACGCCGCGATGTTCATGGGTTTAGCCACTTCGTGTAGTATTCGTTACTTCCTGCCCAGCAGTCACAAATTTCTGTGGTGACTGATTTGCGGAGGTTATTGGAGATTCTTCGGCCTCGATGCTCAATGCCTACGGTGACGGTGTATTTAGTGCGGGAATCCAACCTAGGACACGCCCCGGTACTGACACAGGTCTTATATCGCCGTTATGACCCTCCAAGCGGGAATCCTGGTCACTGAGTAAACCATAAGGCACTCATAGAAACGACACCGGCAAGGCGCCTGGCCACTTCAAGCAAATCAAAACTTGCCAATGGAACTCTGACTGGGTCGGATGTGGTGAGTGTAATAGTGCTTCCTGTGACTATTTTCTCTCCTGAATCATTGAAAAAACAACATCTGTCGACTGCATTAATACTAGTTCAGTCCACTTGGCTAGTTGAGAAATAGCTTCATTTTGGTATATGACCGAGGGACGGTCTACCCAGCTCGCCATCATATCAAGTTTAAACTGTCACAGCAGAACTGTTAGCCAACTATCATTTGTTATTCGCAGGGAGCTACGACAGGGGAAAGGAGTTTTCGAGAGGGAATAGCATAACCCACTTTGCCTAGCTTTTAGGGCTCACTAACTAAGTGGTTCTCTTGGTTGAGATTTATTGTGATACATTTCTGGAAAGTTGCGCCCAGAGTTTCCGACCATCCTCTCACATCGATGGCCAGTCGCGGCGCAGATATGATGCTCCAACTTCAAGAACGACTGTCAAGTTATCTGTCAAAGGGTATGGGTCTAAGAATCCAGGATATATGTTTCAGTGTGGACGCTCCAACTTCTTACTTTCTGTTTTGAACCTATCTGGGCTATTTATAATGTTGAACAGAAGGACAAGTCTCCGTAGATTCGCCATTATTCAGCCCTACTTCTGATTGTTTCACCTCACCACTGATATTACCTACTCAGTTTCAACTTCACCCCCAAAACTGGACTACCTCCCTAGTTGACGAATTTATTATTCCTCTATAGTGGTGAATTGTGAGGTTGTGCTTACTCCGAAGGCACATACTCCCCCGGCGGGCCACCTTCACAGTGACGGTGATAATAAGTTCGTCTTGTTTGTAAGCTTAGTGAATTCTCGTGTACTTAACATATTAAAGATGTTATTTCACATGTAGTAGTATTAATTATATCAATATTTAACTCAAAATTATACAAAGGATGGCTATCGAATAAGTAGCTTCATGTAATGAAGCCAGCACGAGATCATATCCACAAAAGTCTGATTATTCGCTAGGCAAACCTCTATGAAATATGTACAGCTTCAGATAATTTATGGAAAGCTATATTGTAGCCAAATAGACCATTGCTGTTTCTACGCGCTTGAGGAGCGCTTCGCGAACTGACTTTTCTGTCGTATCCGAGGGCCGTAATAGAAAAAGATATATCTATGACCATGATGGTTAGTCCACACTCATTCCAACATATGACCATGCTACCCCCGAATGGAAACTATAAGTTGCTAATGAAGAGGTTACTTACGGAAACGGAGCCATGATGAGCGTTAGGAAGGCTAGTAACGTAGTTGCCCAGTGGTATCCAAGACGGTCATACACTGTAGATTTCGTCAATCGTCTGATACTTGACTAATGAGGAAAGATATTGTGAACGTACTTTGAACCCCGAATAGTGGGAATGCACCACCTAGAATGCATCGCGCAAAGCTATTCGCTGCCAATGCGCTGGCTGCATAAGTGGGATATGCCTCAACCAGAAATGTGAAAATACCAGAGAATATCAGAACGGTGCTAACAGGATGGAACGTTAGTTGAGCTCCATATACGACAGCACACCAGCATAGATAGTGTTTGTAAGCTTACCCAAAGCCGAACAGGGCGCTTCCGATGATCGGCGCAATCCAATGGACATCGGGGTATATTGTCCAAGCAAAGATGAATAAACCAATTGTAACCGCTGGGGCCCCGGCGATAGCTGGAAATCAGTCAGTATGTATTTCTAAGGAAACATTATTGATACTTACCAGGCGGCAAGCGCCATTCGGGGAGAAACTTCTCTGTATTGTCTGTTCGTTGTCTATGTTTGCTTTCCAGTCTGGCATAGACTCGGCGCCATATTGGATCACTCATCACGGCAAGCATCATTCCAACGAACATACCGAGAAAACAACAGCCGCATTGCCATAACGTCATTCCATAGACATTGGTGAAGACTTGGTCGAAAGCCCCGAAGAAAAGGTAAATAATACCCAGGAGAATCGCGGAAAATATGCAGAGGTTCAAACACATGGGCTCTAGAGCGAGCAGCATTAGAGGTCTGTAGATGGACTGCAGGATCATTTGGGATAAAGGCCGGTGGACGGCTTGTCTCTTGGTTTGCCATCTATTATCGCCGGTCGCCCTGCGCATTTCCTTTGCCTTCCGCCCTAGTAATCTGTGTAAAGCCTATTAGCGGGATGTGAAATTTTCTCGTATGGTTTTTGTCAGACTTACACTGGATGAAAAGTCTCAGGTACCAGGAAGAATATAAGAGCGAGTAGAGTACCAGCCCACATCAGAAGAACATAGAATGTCCAGCGCCTAGTAATACGTTAAATAAATCTAAGGTGTCCATGGATTGGGGATGTGCGTACCAGTGACTGAAATCATTGATAAAACCACCAATCCTAGCCTTCAAGTTAGTGGAAAAGAAGCTTCATGGAAGCTAGCAGCCAGCACTCACAAAGGCCCTAGCTCTGGTCCCACGAAAGGACTAGCTGTGTAAAGCATCATTGGAGCTGCCAACTCGTGACGATGAAAGACATCACCAACCGTTCCACCCGCCACACTAAGGAAGGCACTGCCCGACAGGCCATTGAAGAACCTCGCAATAATCATAGTTTGGATGTTTGTTGCCACGGCGCATGGAATCAGCCATATCAGGAAGAGCGTGAATGAAGTCAAATAAATTATCCGTCGACCGTAAAGCTGGCTATGTGTTAGCTACAGCAGCAAACATATCACAATATAACCAACCTCGGAAAGAGGCCCCAGGACCAATGGGCCAACAGCTAACATTTATTTCCATTAGCGAATATCTTTAGGTACCTAAGAAAAGTAGATCAAGCCTACCTAGGCCCCAAACGAATATTGCAACACCCACAGTTGCTACTAGTGTCGAACAACCGAATTCTTTCGTCATCTGATGGTACGTGGTAGTGTATATCGATGAAGTGCATGTCCTACAGTTATGTTAGGACTAGGGTTTCTCGAAGAGAACATCGGTCCAGCACATACACACAGAGAGATCCCATCGATACGATCAGCACGATAAGCCATCGCCGTGCCGGACTCAAGTTGCGAGGGTTGGAAGGGTCATCTTTTGACCATTCCACCAGGAATTCCTCCTCATGGTTGACACTCTTCTCAGGATCTGGTTTACTCATCTTTGCCAAAGCCACTGTAACCCTTCCCTAGAATAAGAGCAGGTAGTGGGTGTATGGTGTTGATATATCGTGGAGCGACGACCAATGCTGGAACTAAGCATTCGGGAATCCGACAGTTAAATCCGCTATATCCTTGTCCAGAGTCTAGACTCCATAGGACTTAGGCCTGTGGAGACCAACGGACACACTGAGACACTATTGAAGAATCCTTTCATCTGCAATCAAGGAATCTACACCTACTGGTGTCATTCTAGACTAGGTGTTTGGCCCCCAATCCACTAAATCTTTAGTACGGCCTTATGGCTTAGAAATTTCAATATGTCCGTTTCCCTCTGTAACCCCGAGTGTAATCAGACACAAACAAGAGATTGTAGATAAAAATCTGATATAGCCAAGGTTGATGGGGGAATGCCTTTTCTCATGTTACCCAATGCTAGCAAGAAGGTCCCCATACCATAAAACCATGCCAGCCACTGCCCTTGTTTTGTATGCATATTGGCCTGATATCTTGTTCGATAAGAGGTACTACTTGAACACACATATTTCTTTGGCTGAGAAGACATGGACTATTTACGAGCTACCGGGCTGGCATATAACGAGATTCACCAGCAACCCCGGCGGATTGAAGCCGCCACATTTAATCTGTGCTAACTTGGAGGGGAAAAACGGTGCTATATAAGCTACTCTTGCGGGTCCTAAAATCGTCGAGTTAAAGAAAAGTGATTCGGAAGCCAGTAATGAAAGCCCTATTTTCCTGATTGGCAAAGCTCTCGGCTTCGGGGTTAGGTGGCTGTCAGTCTGGAACAGGTGAAGATGTCTCAATTGACGGCAATGAAATATACAATATCTGTGATAGTTCATTAATAAACTACGTGGTGTAATAGTATCATGGAGACTTTTGACCTTTCTTTAATTTTATGTAGAGTGTTCTAGGACTATCTAGTGGGTACCAATATGTATATAGAGGCGTAGAATAAATTGGTGCAACTCATGGGACCAAAACAGACATCATCAACCTTGGTAATATAGTAGACTTGATTGTATTTAGATCAGTTTTTCCTGGAGATTTAAACAATTTTTAACTAGAGTCGAGTATTCTCTTATACTGATGGGATAATCGACCTATTTATCTATGGTTTCACAAATTAGCATCGTGCATATGTTGGAATCTTGGAAGACACATCTACCGCATTGATAGGAGTCTTGCTTACTTTTTGTTATTGACAGGGCTTTGGAGGTTAGATGTGTAAAAGACGATTGTTCATTCAGCTATCTAATAAATAAAGGAAGCATTTATATATCAATTTTGTTTCTCCGTAAGTTTATAGGAGCACTATACATTGAGGAATGGATAGTTTCAGGGCGACATCTATGGTACCTTAACATTTCTAGGACGAAATTGTAGCGATGGACCTTCTCTCGCGGACACAATCCATGTGCGCAGCTTATACTCAGGACTCTGATCCCTAGGCACCGAGCTGCAACAATCTGGTTCAACCTCACAATGATCAGGCGGCAGTCGGACGTCGTACGAGAATAGTACACGAGCGAGTGTAAGAGTGAGCTCGGCCCACGCCAGGTTCTTAGCCACGCACGATCTTGGCCCTATACTAAAGGGACAAAATGCCGCCCGTGCTCGCTTGAGGCCATCATCCGTGGACGGATTTTCGCCATTGGCCTCATTCTCTAACCAGCGTTCCGGCTCATATTTGAATGGTCTCGGAAAGTATTCCTCATTATGGTGCAGGGCATAGATTGGTGTCCCGATTATAGTTCCTTCTGGTATATAATACCCGTCTACCGTTATGCCTCCAGGTAATACACGGCGAGGAGGCATGTTTGAGACTGCGGGTGAAATGCGCAAGGACTCTGATATGCATGCATGTAGATAGCTACACGATTTCAACCGAGTGCCCAAGCGAATATCTTCCTCCCGTTCGAAGCATGAGCGAATCTCCGCTGTGGCCTTTTGCAGGGCTTGCTGGTTATGCGCGAGGTTAAAGAGAACCGCACTCAGGCTGGTGGCGACGGTATCTGACCCTATGGTGTTCATTAGCTCTATGCCGGTGGGAGTCTCCACCAAGGGGTTAGAATCAGGATTAACATACCCGCAACGATTAAGAGCAACAATTCAACTCTTAATTCCCTCTCCGTTAATCCTTGACCGGTCTTGGGATCTGATCCACTGAGTAAATAGTGGAAGCAATCTTTCCGAGGGCCATTATTCCCTAGACGAATCCTTTCCTTGCCCTGGTGACGAATCCAAAGACCAAAATCCCTCAAGGCCTTTAAGAAGCCAGCGAAGAATAAGCGATCGAGCTTATAGCGCCACAGCTTTGATTGGGTCATGCACTGTATAGTCGATGTTATTTGACTGTTAGTGCCAAGATACTGCGTTCTTGTTCCAGACGATGTATAGCTTACCGTTGCATTTCGACGAGCTAACCTTCTGGTTAACTTCGGTACATAGCGATATCTATCGCTTTTTAGCATGCCAAAGCTTCGACCATAGCTGAGGTCGCTAATGACATCAAATGCAAGGTAGTCACATAAGGGTGCGATGTCCACACTAGGTCCCCAGACAGAGCTTTGGCCTGCTCCGTTGGAAGGAGGAGGATTGAGCATGGCACAAAACTCACTTATGTGGGACAGAATTTGATCCTGCACCCCATTCAGCGCATTGTCTGTAAAAGCTTGGAAGAGAATCTTCCGCCTGAAGGCATGTGTCTTTTTGTCTATGAAGCTAAATGTATTGGGCGCATGGCTTCCGACACTCATCACCACGTAAGACTCATCCTTACACACGTTGGCCTTTGTTGAATATATTTCCATCAGCCCCGTCTGAGAGCACACGGATACTGAATTAGGGCCACATCTACCGATACTTCCTGCATTGGGATTTAGCTAGGGATAACAACATAGCTGGAAGTCATATCGAGAAGCTCACCATATCTCCGATGTCCTTCCCAAAGTGCGGTATGGGAAGAACCTCTCCATACACACCAGGCGGGGTACCAGTCAGTTATCTTTGGTAGTAGTGGCCCAGGGATCTTGGACAATGGGTGAAAATATATCCGATACACGATAAGTGAGACAAGCTAGAGGAGGTTGATGGCTGTCGGTTAGCCAAGCGCAGATAGCATGAAGGGTAGACGCTGTTACGAACATAGGAAACAACCAAAAGACTAGTACACAAGAGTAAGATCATTGTGGCACTGGATAGCTTGCCAACCGAAGCTCTTGTTGTATGAAGCTTGATATCCTAGTTGATGCTAACAAAAATATCTCACCAAACACCTTCGTTTGCATAGTTTGCGAACTCCGATTTTTTAAAATAGATGTTGGCCTTTCGTGTCCTAAAGCATACACGTATTTCCTGTGGTAGCATTTGAAATGGAGACCTTATGGAGCATTTGCGTAGTCGTGACTTCAGGACATTGACCCTTTTATCTTTTATGGGGTGCGCGTTCTGGGACAGGACTTAGTGACTGGGGGTCACTGGGGGTCACATCTACCCTGACCCCCCAGCCACTAAATCCTCACCCTCTGAACTGGGACCCCATCTTTTATCTAGCCACGAAAAGATTGCCGGATGCAGCCTTTTTTTACCCTATCGTGAAGTTAAAAAATAAGAAAGAAAAAAAAGAAGGAAGGACAAAAAAAAAGAAAAGAAAAGAAAAGAAAAATAGGTGGGGTGGTGGGAGATGAGGAAAGAAAGATGAAGAGTCATTCTCAAGTGGACAGGAGAACGCAATAGGAAGAGGGTCCATAATTCCATCAACGACACTGTTCCGTAAACAGGCATAGCGATTGAGAGAAATTTTGAATGACTGTGGGTATCAGAACAAGCCTCGGGGTGGATCTGAATCCAAGATCTGCTGTGATCTACATTCCAACCATCAATGCAACGATACGTATAGTAGAGATCCGTGCTCGGTCGACATTTTCGAATATCGTGACGTACGTTGAAAAAGGGTTTCCATTTTCGTTCGAATGTTAGATTCGGTCCCTGGAAGTTTATTCCAACTTCTAAACATAGCAGTCCTTTTCTGGTCAAACTTTGTAACAGTGACCTCTCTTACCTGAATGGCAACCAGAACAGACACACGCGAGCGTAGTCCTCCAACCTGCATGATGAGAAGCCCCCTGATCACAAGTTATTAATCCGGGGACATCTCTCTACTCGAAGATTGAAGAAGTCTATCATTGCCACGCTTCTCTTAACAAGATGGTTCGGTTTCTAATAGGTCTACAGTTTTACGTCAAGCTCGGTGTTTTAAACCAAAAATTTCCCTGTAGCCTTCTATGATATAATCATTTTCTAGTGCTATTGATCTATAAAAAGAGAATTGAAATGAAAACAATTCAGACCAACAGGTTTTGGCTCTAGAACAGCCTTAAACAACAACTTTTGATAGTGACTGACTGTAGTAACCCATAACGACGGCAATGACATGTTCCTCAACTCGACTTCAGTACGCAATCGTAAGCGGTACAAAAGGATGTACGTTTCTCATTTCGCAGTCGATGTTGATGATGCCTTATGTTGCTTTCTTGTGCTGTGTCAAATATGTCCGAACGAAAAACCGGCCGAACAGATATGTAAGGGGTAATAGGTAGGCAGAAGAGAGCAGGATAGCAAAAGCCTTTCCGCTGTCAGGTATGCAGTGCGTTGTAGTATAAGTGGCCATTCCTTGCGACCCAACATTTGTAGTTAGTGTCGCGGGTGTTTTGGTTGTGAACTGGACATTTTCCATTTGAGAGGAGAAACCTGCTGGTCTGCTGTTCTCGATATCATTATGCTCAGACAACACAACATCGTACGCAGCAAAGAGATAGCTACAGGAGAGCCCAAGACCAAGTATAAACTGAATGATCTGAATAGACGTGAGAGCACGTTTGACACGAATAGCGACTGGTATGGCAGCCGCGGCCAGAGCGAAGTACGTGTACTGGAAGGGGAAGCAGCTGTTAATGACATTTCTTAATATTGGACTTTAAGAGTGCCCCTACCATCAGAGTGTGTACACCGGAGTTGAGAAACACACCAACTATCGCAGCTGGGCACTTATATCTGATCCCAGACCATGCGCAAATCATAACTCCGGCATGGTGATAAGTTTGTAAAGTCGAACTCTCCTTTCCCTTAGCAAGGATGATTAAGGTATCAACTACCTCATAGAACTTTGATAGGTACATGAGCCATCCAATATACCCAATTCCTTGGTCCCAGAGAGTGTTTTCATACATCGGGACTAGTTTAATATGCGGTCAATATCCAATATACACACGCAGTGCTCTGTAACCAAGAGTATCTCACCTGGCGGTTGGACCAAAATATCTGTTTGACACATTGCACGTGCCAAGTGAGCTCCATAGTTCGAATCTCCCCAAGCCGGCCAGGCGCGCCATACAGCCTGGCATGCTCCAATAAGCACCCATGCGGAGAATATTGCCAGAAAGGAGTTATGCAGGATGACCAGCACTCTGAAGAAGTGTGTTTGGCTGAATTTCCATGGTTTGTTGTGTCGTCTGCGGTTTACCCCATTGAGAAACGCAATGGCCGCCATGTATACAGCGGCAGCTGTTATGGGGAACCTGACATCGAGAGTGAGGTTCAGAAGATCATGGTTTAGTTTAAACGGCACACCTAGAGTCGAATGTTTTTCGGTGTGGTGTAATATCGCGGTCCGAGGATCGCTTGGAGGAATTGACCACACTTCTAGAGCTGGCAATTTAAGATGAGTTGAAAGATGTTGGATGGGCATGGCAGCGTGTGACGGCTAAATTGGAATAGGTGATACCTCCCAGGCGATCCACGAGGATTTACACCATGTTTTATACTATTAATACCTCCGATATAGTGTATTGAAAAAAATGGTTATTTTAGTGTATCCTTTTTCTCTTTCTCTCTTTTTTTATTTGGTTAAGTGTCTAGTAGTCTTGAATGATGATATCGACGCATGCAGAAGGAAGTTACATCCATCTTGGCGGGGCTGTTGCGGAATGTTGATCAGCTAGTGTCAGTCTCCCTGCCAAAACTGAGGGAATATTTGTCTAGGGGAACTAACTTTTAGCTTTCTATTGGTATTAACACCTCAAAGTACGGAGTACAGTAGTATCTTGCTGTTCTTGTGCTACCAATTTCTCTCCTCCTCCTCCTCCTCCTCCACCACCACCCCACATCATCTCCACTTAGATCGCACTCATGGGCGCCACGGATTCTGTTCAATAATAAGTACGGAGTATGTAAACTGGAAAAGTCTTCCGAGCTACATGATATCCAATATTAGGCGTTCCTTGGTTGTCTTGACTTCAGCAACCCACCAATATAGACCCGTGGTTTTGATCCTTTATACGGATGCATCATTGGAATTTTGGAACTTGACACATTTTCATCAGAGTTTTTTCTTCCTTAAGGAAATGATTTATGGTTGGTCCGGTGGGGTATTTCTAATCCTGATGAACATGCCTCCTTCTTTTTCTATTTTTTCTTAATTTTTCTTGTGATATTGGATCCTTTGGGCATTGAGCGAAGAAAAACAACATCATGATAAAAACTACAAATGATTGGAAACTTGTGGTTATATTAATAGATTAGATACAGTGGCCGGCATGGTAATAACTAGTCTTTACCAGAGACAAAAGATATCGACCTCCATCAACGGGGACTTCGAAAACCTGAGCTCAAGTTTCCTTCATGCTATTAGACTTAAGTTACAGCCTGACACGTCGCACAAACATGGAAATAATGAGACCCAGTACAGCAAGTCCTGTCAGAACTTCGGCCACGTTGCGGAATGCCCTAGCATATGCAAGTTTGAAAGCCTCCACCTGCTCTGCAGTAGCCGTCATATTTTTGAATACTTCAATACCTCCCTCCACATTCCGTCCTATCGCATCAGGGAGTCCCAGGTTGTGAGCATGATATTTCAACCTATTGCTGAATATCGTACCGCCCACTGGCACTCCAACGCACATTCCCACAGTACGGATAAAGGCGTACATCGCGAAGGCATGGCTTGTGTCTTTTGGGTCTGCCAGTACTTGCACACATGAATTCAGCGAAGACAAAGTGATCCCCTGGCCGACACCAACAGCTATAAGGTTGAAAACCCATTGCACTGTAGTTGTACTTGTATCCCATGAGATAAGGCACCCGGTCGCTATAGCTGTGATTATCCAAGACAGCCACAGTGGCCAGTGAATATAGCCAAACCTTGTGATTAAAATCCCTGTAACAGCTGCTGCTGGAAGAATTGCAGCTGTAATAGGAATTAAGGTTATACTGGCGCTGGTCGCACTGCGGAGCTTGGCCGATTGAAAGTAGATTGGGATGCAATATAGCTCGCCCAAGCTCTGATATTATTAGTGAACGGACTTGATATTGCAATAACACAGATACCTACCAGAAACCCATAGAGAAAGACTAACATATAGGCCGCAATTGACCGGATGCTTCTGAACAGGTGGATATGGAGAATCGGGTTAGAGGTCATATATCGTTCCCAGAACAGATTCGCTATAAGCCCCAGACCACCCAGAACAATTGGAACATAAGTTTTCCAGCTGTTCCATGGATATTGAACGCCACCCCAGCTTATACCGATAAGGAAGCTTCCTGCGCTTGCGAGAAATAGTATGCCACCACCCCAATCGATAGACTTAAGCCGATGGGTAGAATCCCATGTTTGCTTTGGGGGCAGAGGTAAGAAAATTAGCTGTCCGAAAATGACAAAAAGAAATGGGAAGTTGATATAGAACGCCCACCGCCAGTTCAGATGGTCGATAAATAAACCCCCAAGAAAGGGCCCTATCACTGCTCCAACTGCACCAAAGAGAATAAGAAGACCACAATACATAGGCCGCTCTTTGAGCGGTATCAGGTCTGCTAGTAATATAAACGTTCCCGACATTATACCTCCTGCACCGATTCCTTGGATCACACGACCGGCAATTATTTGCGCGAAATTGTTCGAGAGACAGCATATTATAGTCCCAACAGTGAACAGCCCTAATGCCAGAAGCATTTGGTACCGCCGCTGTACGAAGCCGGACAGTGCAGTGAAGTAAGGTTGCATAATAGCGCATGGAAGTAGATATCCCGTCCCACACCAAAATGCATCCGCTGCGCTCATCTTGAGTGACGCTGTCAAGGACTTCATCTTCGTCAGACAATGTGTAAAGCTTGACGCAGAGTATTTGACAAACCGGTAATATGGACACCAAGATTGTGCCATCTATAGTAATCATCATGGAGAGCAACAATAGCATGAGGATATTTAACCAGTCCACAAAACTTGGTCTCCACAAAGGTTCATTTTCTTCTCCTCCACTAGAGTCCTCGGGCTGCACAACCCATCTTTGTGATTCTAGGTTGCCTCCTCCTGAGCCAATACACTCAAAAGATGAAGCCTCAGTCTTATGAGTTGGAGTGCTGTTGTATATTGAGTAAGGTGGGGGTGCGTCTGTAGAAGCCATTGCAGTTCTATGGACTATGATGGTATGGATAGGGCTTGCAATACTTAAAATTAGATATCCTCATTTATTAGCGTCGATTATTTACTTCGTTCTAAAGTGCTTGGGAAGCTGTAGAAGTAATAAGCCGACATCCATGTCTCAGGACGTACCCATCCAGAGATAAGTCATGCTAGTTAGCTTTACTCATTCCGGCATGATACTCCACCACTACCATCAAAGTAGAGGATCAGACTTTTCTAATACATATTCTAATACGTTTTCTCCCAAAGCTGGACTTTTAGGAGCGCTATTGGGACCGGTGGGTGTTCGTATATCCTTTCCTCTTTGAGAATTTTGCCAGCCCTGCAGCCAAGATTGAATCTGTTTGCATCCACACAAGATCTTTTTCGCTTTAAGTTGGGATCATCTGTGTAGAATAAGTAATCAGGGGAAAATATTTTCATATAGAAGTAGTTCCGTGGATATTATCGTTGACGAAAAATGTGATCTGTAACCACAATTTAAATGCCATGGCTCCATGCTTCCTAGGGTCGTATTGAAGCCCACTGGTAGGACCCACCGATTTCCTGCAACCGTTTCAATTATTCATGCTGTATACCATTACCAAAAAAAGCTTGAGAAAGTGATGACGTCTAATCCGAATCGAAATGTCTGATTCTCAAAATTTTACGGAGTCGAGGAATCCCAACTCCGTAAAAGCTGGGGCCGGAGAGGATCTCTCTAACCAAAAGTTGTAGTGCAGGGCCCTTCTATATGATGTTGTAGCACATAAATAAGATAGATATAGCGTCCATCTTCTGCGGCTCTTCAACTAATAATACTCCATTTACTGTGAGAAACCCATAATGGCGCTTTTTACATTCCGGCTTTTGCCCCTTGTATGTACCGCAAGCATTGCAATATATGTGCTATCACGGTTTATGCACTTTGAAACAAAAAGCACCGGTGCATTAACATATTCAATTACCTTTATCATTTATTTGCTGTACTGGCTATACATCTACCCCTACCATTTGTCTCCCCTCCGGCATGTGCCTACAGTACCAGGATGTCCACTGTGGGGTCATGTTTTCGAGATCTTCAATGCTGAAATTGGCGCAGTCCAACAGAAGTGGCATAAGACACATGGCCCTATTGTCCGATACTTTTACCCCTTTGGAAAGGAGATCCTGTCGGTCGTGGATAACTCTGCGCTCAAGCATATCCTGGTCGAAGCTTCATACAACTATGAAAAAACTGCCAGCAATCGGAAATTTTTGTCTCGGCTATTTGGTGAAGGTATTTTGACTGCAGGGGGAAAGGTACACGCCCAACAGCGAAAAGCTCTCAACCCTGCTTTCTCTATAAGCGCAATTAAAGCACTTGCTCCCGCCTTCTGGGACTACTCTTGCTCGATGTCCAGTTACTGGGAGCAGGATATCAAGGAGAGTAGCGATGACAGTGTATCCCTGGATATTTCGGACTGGGCATCGCGAGCTACCCTCGATATTATTGTCGCCGTTGGCTTTGGGGCCAAGATCGACACACTTCACAATTCAACTGCGCCTTTGATAGAGGCCTTTCGCACGGTTTTCCGATTCGATGCTGTCGCAAAACTCCTAGCTGTGCTCCATATACTGTTCCCGATTGTTCGGTACCTTCCTATAAAAGAGAATCGTGAGGTCGATGCAGCTAAGCGCACCCTTTTCGAGTTTGCATCAGGCCTGATCCAGGAGAAAGAGGCTAATATAAATTCGACTGGTAATAACATATTGTCACAACTTGTTCGTGGTGACCGGAAGCCTCAAGCCGCGGGTGAGGACATCTTCTCTCGGGTAATTTGCGATCAAATTGCCACTTTTCTTGGAGTAGGCCAAGATACAAGCGCCACCTGGTTATCATGGACTCTCCATCTTCTCAGCAAGCACCAACACATGCAGGTCAAGCTGCGGGAGGAGATACGTTCTCACTTCCCCTTTCTATTCAGAGGCGCCACGCACGAGAAGATTGATTTCACTGAAGTCGATGTAGATCGCCTACCTTATCTGAATAATGTCTGTCGGGAGTCCTTACGATTTATTCCTCCTATACCCTTTGTGTCACGCGAGGCTGCAAGAGATGAAAGGCTTGGCGAGTATTTCATCCCCAAGGGCACCGTTATCCACATCCCAATCAATACGATCCACCGGATGCCCGAATATTGGGGTCCTAACTCCAATGCCTTTGACCCAGACAGATGGAACTGTCTCCCGGCCTCTTACACGAATAACGCCTTCTTACCATTCACTCAAGGCCCTCGTGGCTGCATAGGCCGCAAATTTGCCGACACAGAGGTGAAGACAATACTATGTTGCCTCTTGAGCAAATTCCAGTTCTCTCCTGACCCCGCCGTCCAAGACCCAGAAGAACTGAAAAGATATCGGATCGTCCAAAAGTCACAATACGGAATCCGACTTAAGGTCAGTAAACTTGATGGATAGAGATTAATACGGACCCTACATTCTTGAGCACTGGCAGGTGCACGGGCTACCAGCCAATGAATCACTTCAATGTCTTCAAAAATTAGATTTGACATACTACATGTACCGTGTTAGGTTTTGTTTTATAGGATTAGTGGGGCATTCTTCTGCCTTCCATACGTCAAAATGACAGGCAAAAAGCGTCGCTTTGCTATCCAAGCTCGAAAGACAGTCCAGCAACTCTGTCTTTTAGATTATATATGTATACAAGTATTGAAAGTACGTCGATTGCCATATAGAATCTCTAATCCATCGTCACATCTACACAAGCATATCTCTATTTGAATTGCGTAACTCAACTCTGCTCGTTCTCTAAAGACAGTTTGGGGGTTCTTGCAACATATCTCTCGCAGGTATTGATTGGTATCGGAATAGATCAGACGAACCAGTATAATTGGACAATGTGACCTTCCGCAACCGGTGGTATGAAATCGTTCTAAATTCCCATTACGGAGAACAGAACGAGAGGAATTAATCTCCAACATTTAAATTAAAACCATGGAACCAAAGCTTGCTCCACACTTTATCTCAACATCTGCCATGAGTTGTAAGACATACACGCGTCTTTTGCACCTTCAGTGAGGAATGCAAATCCTACATAGTAGGGTAATATAGTTTCATGTCGAAAAGAGCAAAACTAACCCGAACCGGAAGTAAAATCCCCATGCCCAGCCAGGGGGATCAATTCTAACTTCAACTGGCCGGAATTTGGAAATCCGTGGTTTGGGACCTATATCACTGTCATGACACAGTATTTTGGGCCTATTTCGTGTATGACATTACATGTATATAAACTTTCGGAAAAAATAGGGTCTATTCTGACAGGGCACCCACCTACCACCCTGCCTATATAGAGTTTAACTACATAAATTTCTGTAGATTTCTTGCCTGTCGCTCCGGGGGGTACCGGTACCCACGCTCATTTCATTGGCTCCTCAATCCCCTTCAGAGACATCAGGGGAACTCTAACCCCCTACACTCGAGGGCGCTTCTTCCTATAGAAATAAAATAGAATTATAATCATTAGGCTGAGGTCTTATTCTGCTAGACAAAAATTCTATGTAGAAAGGCCGTAGGTGGGTGCCCCTGTCAGAATAGACCACCCAAATTATCATAGTGTGATCTGTTTAGTCAAGAGCTGATGTATAGATTAGCCATAGATTAACTACAACCGGGCGTAAAATTATAGTATCACACGTAGGAATACTCTATTTTCCTTGATATCATTATAGCGTCCACCCCGGCCAATATCAAATTACTATACTAATTATAGACGAAAAGTAGGATCTGATTTGCGCATATACCTACAAGGACTATGGTTCAATTGTCATTCCACCATAGTTGTCCAATGTAATTATAATGCCACAGAGTCCAAGTTGACTATATAGATATCACAGATACCATAGTTATCGGAAACTACCAAGCTTCGAAATGGAATTTTTATAGTTTAGGTCATTGTACCCGTAGACATCGATGACACGTCAATTGCGTATAGTATTAGTTATTAGAAATTGTACCTCATGCTAACTTTCTACCAGCTTATCTGGGTTGAGCTCATGAGTATCCGGTGGAAAGATGTTCATGAAATCATTCCTTGGTGAAGTTGTGATAGCTTCAACCAATGGTGGTTTATACAACAACTCGATAGTAGCTATAAATATCTTATTGGCCAGCAGGGTTGCTATTATTCGAGGTGGATGTGAAGTAGAGGTGTAGACATGAGAGGGTCTCAAGTGTCTCTTCGCTTCTCGTGCACCCGCAACATCAAGACAGCACTCAAGGATATTGCCAAAGTTCTCATTAGTGTATTCCTCACCATATTTCTTAGTAGAACCTCTCAGCTCCACCAATGATCTTCAAATTAGGCTTCAAGTCAGGATAGCTAGACATTTTGCACGTTATGGCTTGCATAGTAAGATTTGCATGGATTTGACTCTCTTTCTCCAATGAACGAACAGGAGTGCGGATTCATTATTTAGAACCCTTGGGTACCAGAGTGGATATTGGTCTCTACGACTAAAATACACATCAGTCCGCTTCACAACCATCACATTGTCCTGAAAACACCGAATACACCGGCCAGCTCGTCGAGCGAGACTGCATGGTTGCAGTCAAACAAAATGCTTCTGCGATGGCTCTCCCCCTTGTACGGCTCACTCACTAGCCTAGAGTCATGTCCTTCGGAGCTTGGCCCATACACCCTAGCCGTGAAATTGGTAGCGATATCACCATCTGTGACTGCTGGCCACGGGTGGATGCCGTGACAAAACTTGAAGAAGTCTTCTGCAAAGGCAGTCGCAACACGTTGTTGGGAGGGTGTCATGAACTCTTGAAAGTTTTGGGTTAGATATGCAACGTCAAGGATGTGGGTTGCCCTTCCTTTCCAGGGTCCCTCCCATGGATTTCCTTCATTGAAGTAGTAAACGTGAGAGTTCCCCCTCCAACCCCGTGTGAGAGTCAGAACAGGCGCAAAAAAACAGATATCATTGATGTAATCAAGTACTGCAGGTAATGCTTCGTCGTCGGACATGCCCCTGCTGATACCATATTCGCTCAGGATGCGTTGCGCCACATCAGGCTGTGATGATAGTACGTTGTTCATCGCTGTGGTAAGTTTCTCCACACAGTTTTCCTTTAGGTTTGGCATGATCAATCCTACAATGCTGGCCTAAATCGCATAACAGTGTCAGCTTGTGATAAGCATATCGCGACTTCTCAATGAAACAAACTCACATCCATCTGGCAGTCACCGATCATCAGCTCAGTGCACCAATTGCTTTTCTCTGACAAATCAGAAATTCTATCAGCTGTTTGAGCATGTGTAGCGGTCGATGCCACCAAGTAACCGTCCACTGCGGGGGCAGCCAGAATTGAGGGAGGCAATGAGGCAATCAGCTCTTGGGCTGGCTTTTCCAGCAGAGATTGGATCCTCTCCTCTGTGCTCGCACTTTCTAAACCCAGTGCCAATATCGCTTGCCGATAATTCTGCTCATGAATGTCATACGGTAAAGCTTGAGTGAAGAGGTAACTGCCACTCATCGCAATGGCTCTCTTGAAGAGAGCAACTTCCGACTTTAGATGATATGTCACCGATGCTAGCAAGCGTTAGTCCTAGTATTTAAGTCGAAGTGCATCGCTAGCCATACCTGCACCAGCGCTTTCTCCAGCTGCTGTAACATTGTCTGGATCTCCGCCAAAATCTTCAATGTGCCTTCGCACCCATTCAAGTGCGACTCTTTGGTCCCGAAGACCGTTGTTAGCTTTATAACCGGCCTTTCGAAGCTCGTCGGAAGTCAAGAATCCAAACACCCCCAGCCGATAGCTTATCGATTTGAGTTACTTCAAAATATTCCCTGAAATGTGGGTTTCGGATAGCCTTACTTGATCGAGACCGCGATAACGGGCAAGTTCTTGTCAGCGGACAGTTTTACAAAACGCTTAAACTCAAGTTGCGGCCATGAATTGGCTCCAATCTGCAGACCTCCGCCATGAATAAAGAAAAACACCGGAAGTTTCGACGATGCGGTAGTGCCCTCGGGAACAGCGATGTTTAAATTGAGGCAGTCGATGCCCGACTGCGTGAGCTCTTTGGCGGGCAGTTTATGCTGTATGGCGGCCAGCTCTACATCACATCCAAACGAAGGTGAGATAGCTGTTGGTCTATGTAAGGTTATTTCATGTTAGCTTTAAGGAAGGAAAAGAGAATATAGATTTCTATTTAATTCTCGTACCCGTCCTTTGTCGCATCGAGAGTGTCGCCATCGCGCTTCTCCACGAGTTGTGCATCGGCAAGTCTGTCTTCTAGGGTAGCGTATTTGATCCCCAGGAATTGTGTTACGCCTTCGGCGACCTTGCCCCGGATCTGCCCCAAATGCTTCGTTTGGACGGTTGTTGTAGCCATTTTTGAACTATTATGGTGGGATGAGTAACTTTACAAAGAAAAAGTAGGTGAAGTGGGGGTTCAGGGTCAGTTCAGATTAAATTTATAGTTGGTCCAGAGCTAAATAAGTAGTATGGATCTAATCAACTTAGACTACTTATGTACCTTTGAGACCACATCGGAAACTAAATCATACCCCATGTTCCGGTCTTCCGATTACTAAAGTTCCATGTCAATTAACGTAATCCACGGGCGAGCGGCCATCCCGGGCGAGCGGCCACGTCAACCAATTTCAACCACGCTTGAAGAATCTATATATTTCAACCACCAACTATGCCACCAAAAGCAGCCAGAAAGCTAAAAGATTCTATTGAACAAGAAGGTAGAATTCTACTAGCAATTTCAGCTATTAAAAAACAAGAAATTCGCACTATAGCTGAAGCAGCACGTATCTATAATATTCCACGTACTACCCTTCGGAGACGCCTGAATGGCCATACTTTTCGAGCCGAAACGCGCGCCAATGGCCATAAATTAACTCAAAATGAGGAGAATTCGCTGGTACACTGGATTCTATCGCTAGATCAGCGTGGAGCACCTCCTCGACCTGCTCATGTACGAGAAATGGCCAATATCTTACTTTTAAAGCGTGGTTTTAGTGATACTCCTACTACTGTTGGTGAAAACTGGGTATATACTTTTATTAAACGCCGTGAGGAGTTAAAAACTCAATTTTCTCGCCGCTATAACTATCAGCGCGCTAAATACGAGGATCCTAAGCTTTTACATAAGTGGTTTGAGCGCGTACAAATCACTATAATGCAGTATAGCATTCAACCGGACGATATCTACAACTTTGATGAAACTGGCTTTGCAATGGGCTTGATATCTACTACTAAAGTAGTTACTCGAGCTGAGTTAGCTGATAGACCTTTTCTTCTACAGCCAGGGAACCGGGAATGGGTCACTTCTATTAAGTATATTAGCTCTAGGGGGCCTCTTCCACCTTGCCTTATCTTCAAAGGCAAAGTCCATATTGAGGGCTGGTACGAGATGGGTCTACCATCAGACTGGCGTATAGAAACGAGTGCAAATGGCTGGACTACCGATGAGATAGGTCTACGTTGGCTGCAGCAGCTATTTATACCTTTTACTGCTGGCCGTACGGTTGGTCGATATCGGCTTTTAATACTCGATGGTCACGGTAGTCATTTAACACCTCAGTTCGACGATATATGCAGTCAAAACAATATTATACCACTCTGTATACCTGCGCACTCATCTCACCTACTTCAGCCGCTTGATATAGGCTGCTTTGGCCCCCTAAAACGCGCGTACGGACAGCTGGTTGAGAATAAGATGAGATTAGACTTCAACCACATCAATAAACTTGACTTTCTTGAAGCCTTTCCTCAGGCGAGAGCTCAGATATATACTACTAGTAATATCTGCAGCGGTTTCTCAGCTACTGGTCTTATTCCTTTCAATCCTAAGCGTGTATTATCTCAGCTAAATATTCAGCTAGAAGCAACACCTCCAGGTAGTAGACCTAGTAGTAGGTCTACTAATTCAGTGCCTAAAACGCCTCATAATCTAAAGCAACTACAAAAACAGGAAACTACACTGAAGAAGCTGCTTAGAGCTCGTACAAAGAGCCCTGATTCGCCTACTAAGATTGTGATAAAGCAGCTTTTCAAAGGCTATGAACGAGCTTTAAATAAAGCTACTATTACAAAGCAGGAAGCCAGAGAACTACGCGCCGCGCATGAAAGAATACTTAAAAAGAAAAAGCGCTCTACTAGACAGCTGCCTATAGAATCAGGCGCTTCAGTTCAGGAAGCTCAGGAGCTTATACAAGGCAGAAATTCTACTATAGAGCCTATAACTACTGCCTCAGTAGATATAGGCGCTCCGGTAGAAAGCCAGCGTATACGTGCTCCACCAAGGTGTTCTGGCTGTAATATACTAGAACATAAAATTACTCAGTATCCTAATCGTCAGACTATTTAAATTTTTTATAGAAATGCACATTTTTCGGTGTTTTGAATAGCTTCATTTCTAGGAGGTGCGTAGAGTTCTGGTGTGGTGGCCGCTCGCCCGGGATGGCCGCTCGCCCGTGGATTACGTTACCCCGGGAGGTGGAATTAAGCTTATTTGTACATATTATATGATGCTTTGATTTCTAACAGGTTTCAAACAGGAACAAAGACTATGGATGACACGTTCGTCAAACAGCCAAACTCATTAATGACTGAGTCGGCTTATCCGATTACAACTACCGTTCAGCACTCCAACCTCGGGCAATCAAAATGTGGGGATTATGTGGGAGGAAAAAGGCGGGGGGTTGACGAGGTGATTTTCATGACACGAAAGTTTTATAGAGCTACTAAAGCTGGAAGCATAAAGCCTAATTTCTTGCATGAAGAAATTGTGCGATACTTGTAGCTCTACAGACTCGCTGGGAAACCATCTATTAAATTGCTTAATGTTCCTCTCCAACCACCTATTCAATAGGCGGATTTAGGCAAGTGCCTTGGCCCGAATGGTTAGGAAAATTGCGAAGGTACGCAGGCTATCCCTGGCATGGGTATCAAGCACCGAAACTTAAGACTCGGCCGAAGGTACGGAACGGTCGTATGTATCCATCTATTTTAGTCACTCATTGATTCCCTGCATATAGATTGTAAAATGTAGAAGCGCAGGCTTTACTGATGTTGCGTTAGCTGCTAATTCACCAGGTAGGTTAGTTAACCTTTTTCTGGAGAAGATATCCGACAAATTGGAAGGCACCCTATCTTCCGTGTGATAATTCACAAGGGATACATTCGATAGACATAAGTGTCGTAGTAAAACCCTCGGATGGACTTTCGGCCGTAAGTTCTTGGGAGACCGTAGGATGACAGTGGCGTTTGTCACCTATACCTATACCTTGTGACCTGCCATGCAACCAAATCCAAGAGTGAAGTTTGGTATTGGAGTTCAGAATTCAGTATTCCCTGTAGAGATGCCTCATCCGGTTGTGGTGCCAAGCTGATCATAGATGACGCTCACTGTGAAGGTTAAATGTCTCAGAATATTCCAAAAAAGAGAAGAAGAAGAAAAGACAAAGTTCATCTGACGTAGACAAGACTCTTCGATAATTCAATAAGGTCCATCTTCTATTTCCCTCGGTGCCACCAACGATGCTATAGAAAGAAACGCCTTATTCAATGCAGAATGCTTATAGTTTATAGGGTCGAGATGCAGGGATGAAACGCTAGTTTAAGATTGGAAGTTCATGCTATATCCACCCGTATTCGGATCCTGGGTGAATTTGAAATTATCGGTCGAAAGCCCAAATGGTTTAAGGATCCCGTTACCCAGCTAGAGTATTGGTTAGCGTGAATGATACCGATTTTAATCCGAGGAAGGTCAGGCTCACATCTTTCAATTTGCCCATCATCTCCGCCATTTCTTTTTCTCTTGCCTTGGCTATCTTATCCGGAAGCTCCCGGAGAGCCTTTTGCACAATGCGCCTATCATCGAGCGATAGATTGTCCATACTGGCAAGTAACTTGTAGTCTTCTTCGGCTCCTTGCAGGTTCCCCCATCCGCTAAGCTGCGACTTTGCTCGTGCACGTCGCATAAGTGCCTTTGCCCGAATCCGCATAACGTCATTCTTCCTTTCGTTAACCTTCTGCAACCGCTTGAGCTCTTCTTGTTCTGCCTCTTCATCATCACATGTTATCTCCACCACGGAATCTGTCGAGCCCGACTCTTGCTGCTTTTCTTGGGGAGCATCCGTCCTCTCAGTCGCCGATGGGACCACTTTCTCTAGACAGTCGAGACATGCTGTTGCTGAATCAACAGAGGCTTTCCAGTCTTCCAGCTTCAGGTAGCACGCAGCCATATTACTCCGTAGCACCGCGACTTCGTAATCGAGGTAATTCGGACACGAGGCAAGGGCACGATCGTAGCAGGATATCGCTTGGTCGTAGCAAGCCGCGGTAAATAGTTTAT
This sequence comes from Aspergillus oryzae RIB40, assembly GCF_000184455.2. Lineage (NCBI taxonomy): Eukaryota > Fungi > Ascomycota > Eurotiomycetes > Eurotiales > Aspergillaceae > Aspergillus > Aspergillus oryzae. Next base: position 489,990 of record NC_036437.1, read on the forward strand.
TAGCTTCAGCTTTTATAGAGTGAGATTCCTCTAGGAGTTGCTATTGACGATCATATGTAAGCATGATAGCTGCTCCATGACGAAAAGACACAGTAAACTCACAGCTTCTTCCTCGGCAGGAAATCTAGCATCATGAAAGACATCCTCTTCTTCACTATCGCTCCCTATATTGTCCGCGCGTTCCTTAGGCGTACTGCTTGACATTTTGGGTATATACAGCTATTCGCACAACCCTTGAGATGAGCGTTCGGCAGTGTTAGTAGATCAACTACACCGCTGCCGTTCCCGCAGCTTATAATGAGATAGGCTTCGGAGCGGGACGATAACCCGTTCACCGATTGGCTCGGTCATATCAGTCTTTAGCCTCAGGCATCACATTCCATTGTTATCCCCTCCATCCTTGCCCCGCCATTGTCAAGAATCCTTCTATCAAAGTGCGGAGTAGAGACAATTGATCTACCACACTTTACATCCACATCGCAGTTCGCATATAGGCACTATATCCCGGTCGCAAAATGACTAACTCTACTCCAAGGTAAGTTCTACCTACCATCGTTAAGTAAACAGACAACCGAAACTAACAAACGCAAGTCTGCCCCCCGTGCGGGCATGTCTCTTCGATATGGACGGGCTCCTCATTGACTCGGAGGACAAATACACCGCCATTACAAACTCCATTCTGCACGAATATGGAAAGCCCTCACTGCCATGGTCCATCAAGGCTCAGCTTCAGGGCCGCCCGCAACCTGAGGTACGTTGAATCGTCACATGCGACGCCTTCAATCGCACGGATTACCCCACAATGCCCGCAAAACTATACCAATATCACTCTAGCTCATACCTTCGAAACAACCAGGCATTCAAAATCTTCTACGACTGGGCGCAACTCCCCATCTCACCGGAAGAATATGCCGCGAAACAAGCCGCCCTGCAGAGCAAATACTTCCCCGAGTCGCAACCTCTGCCCGGCGTGCGCGAACTCCTGAACAAACTTCTCTCAACGCAGAAAACTGATAAGCCCGTTTACATCGCATTGGCTACCTCGTCGCACAGCAGGAACTACAAGCTGAAGTCGGACCATCTGCAGGATCTCTTCGCGGCGTTCCCCGAATCCCAGCGTGTTCTGGGTGATGATCCTAGGATTGGGAAGGGAAGGGGCAAGCCCTTGCCGGATATTTACTTGCTTGCGTTAGAGACTATTAATTCTAATTTACGGCAGAAGGGGGAGAAGGAAATCACGCCCGAGGAGTGTCTTGTTTTTGAGGACGCCGTTCCTGGGGTTGAGGCGGGAAGAAGAGCTGGTATGAGAGTCGTTTGGTGCCCTCATCCTGGCTTGTTGGGGGCTTACAAAGGCCGGGAGGCTGAGGTTTTGGCTGGTTTGACTGGTGAACATAAAGAGGAGGAGAAGTCTACGGCTGAACATGAGGCGGATGAGCTCGTTGCAGGTAGATTGGGGCGGAGCTCGGGGAAACCTGGCCAGCTTAACGATGGGCTTGGGGATTTGGTTCCTACTTTGGAAGACTTCCCTTACGAGAAATATGGCATTCAACCTGCATAGACTAGTGGATAGAAGCACTAACTTGATTACTAGGGCTTGAAACTGTACATGAAATCCAAGATACCCATGTGGTGTTGCATGAATCATAGTTATCTCCAGAGGATACCAAACGAAATAAAAGAAAGCATAGCTTCAGTAGGAGTATCCTTAAATTGATATCGTCACAAGAGTAAGACGACCCTGGGAAGAGTTGAATCAACAACAACCAAGTTTTCACACCAATCGACCGGCAGATGACAAGGTGATGCAGATCATATGGTTCCCAACTACTAGGCAAGAAAGTCCACTGAGAGAAAGAGACGTAGTTAATGATGAATTCCAGTCAGCGTATCATTCCGTCATAGAGGTCCTAAAGTCCATCCTAAAGTCCATGGCACCCAACTTGATATTCATTTTCGTAATGCCAGTTTCCAAAACAGAACGCAAAGAGAAAACAGGCAGCAAGGGAAGATAGAAAATGTTGCCGGGGAGTTGATCCGCTGAGACGGTAGGAACGGACAAGCAAAAAGCAACAAAAGAAACGTAAAAGAGAAGAAAAATAGTTAGCACGAGGGGAATTACAAAGCTAGGGAATGATTAGCTTCATACGTTCTTCGAAGCGAGCCTTTCTCGGGAACAATATCGGTCTAGCGCTGGCGCTTCTCAGGAGAAGAGGCCTCGTAGTCACCCATGGGACGCTTCCGGCTGGTACCAAAGTTGTTAGAGCTGCCACGAGTGTGGTAAGGCATGTTTGGATTCATCATTATAGGCCTTGGGTGGGAAGTGGGCGCAGTCATCCGGCGATTGTGGAGGTGCGACATAGCAACGTTTCCCATCATAGGGGTAGACGAATACTGCTGGGCAGCTGCTGTATATGTTGGAGTCGGCGTACCAATGCTAAGCATGGGAGAGGAGCTCATTTGCTCGGCTTTCACCATCCGAGAGAGGCCGTCAGGGGTGAGTGTTCCAACTTCAACACCAGTGCTAGAGCTTGCTGGGGTATCTGAAGGAGCTTCATCTGTGGGTGGGGTAACGGCTTTAGCAGCTTTGCCAGACCTCTTCTTGGCACCAGGCTTTCTGGTACCGAGGACTTGCTTTCCTGCATTCATCACTTCTCCTTTGCGCTTGTTCAACAGCCTGTTTGCAACCACGCGTTTCTCCGCCTGAACAGGATCATCAACAAAATGGTAGACGTAAAGCGGGTCAAGGAGATGCTTGCATATTGTCTTGTGAAGCATGAGACATTCGATGACCTTGTCAATCCTAGTGGCAAATGTCACTATCTCATGGTTCTTCGGTTTGACATCGAAGGCACTCAACAATGGACCAAAAGTGTGTCGTTCAATGGCAGTTTCCTCGAATTACGTTAGCAATGTCGCATGGATGCGGCATTTCTTACTTACCAAGACCTGCCAGCATGCAGCCTCCATTCGCTGATCGCTGTATCTACCTTCTTTGAAAGGCTTGATCATAGGTTTGTTGTCCTGCGCACGATGGGTACTTGCCATAGCGTTACACATCTGTTTGACGATTGCCCGCTTCTGTACCTGAGTACGGGGAATGGTGGGATCTTCCGGAAGTCGGACGCTGGGGCGCTGAGATTCATTGGCCTCTTCCAGAGATGCGTAATATGTGTCGACGTCGACATTGTTGTTCAGGGGATCCATGAGCTTTTGATAGTCCCGAATAATTGGTGGTACATTTACATCGGTGAACGTTGCTTCTGGTTCGTGACCGCTGTTCAGGGGTGCAGAGGTGGGTAGTGAAGAAGGGCGTGCACCACCCCCAAGCTCACCACCGCCGACATTGTTGCCCAGGGCAGGAGCAGACAAATTGCGAGGGAAATTGGTGTTACCGTATGATGGTAAGTCGACATATGTTCTGCTCGCGGGGCTATTGTTAGAACTGTCGTAGCTTGCACTGCCTGTCATAATGCCTAAAGGCAAATAGGGAGGGCTAGAACCGAGTTCAGGACCAGATGCAGAAGCTCCTGAGCTGATTGCGAAGTCCTCAGCACTGCTAGATGTATCAGCAAGAAATACACATCACTATTATATACGATGGATACAACATACTCTGCACCACCACCAGTACGCGAGATCCTGTTCCCAGCATGCATACCAGTCATCGGCATCATAGCGGTCGAGCGACTTCTCGTAGGCATGCTATGAGCTCCGCTAAAAATGTCAGGATGAGAGACCTCCAACGTATCTTCCACAGATGCTCCATTCACGAACCCGCCAGATGCCCAGCTGCTATAGCAAATATTTAGTAGTCTATAGCCACTGGCTCCCTGACGTCACTGCAAACTTACGTGTCATTGCTCGTGAGAAAGCCATTATAGCCAAGGTCAGCGTTCAAGGCAGGGTTTGAAGTGTGCGGTTGATCCAGGTGCAATAGCTGCTGCTCCCAATCTTGGTAATACCACTCCGTAAAATGAGCCATCGTGAAGTTTATCAAAGGACAACAGATGGTTGCAGCCACCCAATTCCAGGGGAAAAAAGCTCAGCACAGAATTCCAGGAATGGTGGGAAATTCACGAGGTTGGAAGGAAGAAAGAAGCAAAGAGAGGAAGAGGCTTTGGGAGAGAGAGAATCATCTGAATTTAGTAGAATAGAAGGAAGACATCCATACATCAAATGAGTGAGATAGTATAGAACCAGTGAAGACAGTGTCTGTGAAGCATTAGCCTCATTGAGAGGGAATAGGAAATGAATAGGAATGCCTAGGAATGGAGGTGGGGATCAAGGTGCGAATGGGGAGGCCATTCATCAAAGAAGTTGTATTTAAGCAAAAATGTGAATTGCACACGGGGAAGATGCCGCGCTTCTGTTGGTCTGGAAACTGATGATATTCCCAAAGGGGAAAACAATCAGAGTGACTGTCAACAACCCCTCGTTTCACATCAATGCAGGAACAATAGGGCCCAGGGGTCCTTATTCAGGGCTAACAGAATTCACCATGTCAACCAAAAGGGCCAATGTTATCCAGTAACCAAAACAGTGAAGAACAGGAAGTATGTATTGGTCCTAGTCTTAACAGTCCACAAGTCGATTGTCTTCAGCCGACAATGGCACTGTTGCATTGAGATATCCAGAAACAATGAATTTGTTGACCGGCATATAAACGCCTCTAAGCTGCGTCAACCCTATTCCCGTCGCTATATATGTCGATCCAGCTACATTAGCCTTGCTGATAGGATCCAGTGGGCAAAAGTCACTTGATTATTTAGAAAACGGACAGATATTGAGAAGTCAACTTGCCTAATCCTGTGACCCCATTGGGAACCGCATAATGCCTTAAAAAGTTCCTTTCACCTGAAAAGAACTTCTAGGACCATCTGACTCGGAGCTAATGGTAGCCTACTATCAATTCCCTGACTGCTCCGAGATAGACATCCGAGAAGTTTCGGTGACTTTTCTTTGATGGCCCCCTATCCCTTCCCCACCATCCCACCCATGATAATGGCTCATAGCAGTGGTTTCCATTTTCAAAATATGTGATCCGTCCCGGATACAGTTGGAGTGAATGAAGTTGGAAGAAACTGACTCATATTCAGCAGGTCTCCAGAAATGGCATAGACCATACTTTCACGCTATTATCAAGCTGTCCTGCAGAAGACGAGTCTTCGTCGTCTAAATAGTGTCTTTGCCCGGAGCACGTAGCAACAACATTGCCCATTGGATGTAGTACAGTACTGCTCACCGAGTCTATGAGGACTAAGGTCAGCGACTGCATTAGAGTAGACCAAATAGATAATACGTACCATCATGGATCTTCCATTCCCATTCTGGTTCCTGTCCTCCAGCAGTATGTGTCGGGTCACGCCATACCCTCATGAAACCGTCAGTTCCTCCAGCCCAGATCTCATGCGATGTACCTTGATTGGTAGAGACAATGTCAACCTTCATCCGTTGGTTAGTGATAGCCTTGCGGCCTTCTAACCAGCCAAGTAATTGACCGGTTACTCGGATGTCGTATATCATAACGCCGTCACTCTTTCGTTCAGCGATGTATAGATATCGTCCACAAGGACTCCAAAGCAGCTGAGTAATACCTCGACCCCCAATACGACGACTAGCGTCGGTCTTTGCAATGCTAAACGTGCCTAAGGACTGCCCGGTTCCGTTTGAGTCATATAGTCCCACCTGTCTTGAGAATGTGCCAGCTGCTAATATACCATCTCCTGTCGAATTGATAGCCATAGCAGAAATGATACCCTTCATTCCAACGCCCCCACCCACTGTCTGTTTACGCTTACTGGGTATAGTAGGCATCCAAGAAACAGGTCCATCGTTACCAGGTCGGGAAACGTCAAAAAGACATATAAGGCTATCTGACCCAGTGATAAAATGTGTTCCACCGAGGGCGTGCGGATAGATAATTGAATGCGGCGTTATAAACGCTTCCGTAGTTGGGTGTACCAAGGAATAAGTCGCCAACAAGGTTGGGGAAAGAGTCGAAGCCAGTCTGATTGGATGATCTCGGACCGATGATAAGAAAAGTGTAGTAGATGGATCCTGGAGAGAATAGTAAGGATAAATAGCAGTTGCATAGGTTGGCTCTGCTGAAGGTAGCACAGAGTAAGGAGACAACGGATGCGGTGATGGTCTTTCTTCTAAAAGATCAGGGGGCCTGAGCGAGTTATTAGCACGGCAAGAAGTGAGGATTATAACATAAACTAACAAGATATAAGTCCTTATATGATGATCTGCAGAATTCGTTAGCAGGGTGGTGCCATCGGGGGTCCTACATGCAGCATTCTAGTCAGTCAAAGCAATTCAAAGAAGGTAAAGTCGTCATGAGTATACCATTCTACGCTTTTGACATAATTTGTGTCGGAAGCGCTTTCATCGGTGCAACATGCGGTGCTCGGAGTACGCTGACTATGGCTGTCTAGAGATGCATCACCCGCCTCATCACCTCGTTGAGTTGAAGCCACACATATAGGTGCAGAGCTGGTAACACTGCTTGCAGTCATGATGCGCTGGAATCGAAAGACTGACAATATAAGTATTGGCAGTATACACTCGCTCAAATCGCTCTGAAAGCACCAAGAACGCTAATCAAGAGACATGACAGACCAATATGACAAGAGTAAAAAGAATGTTGCGGATGAAGTTGACCTTATACTTGATATCCAAATACGATACCAGTAGCTCAAAATGCGGGGGATCTCTCCTTTTGGCAAATCACTTTGAACTTTCATATAACGCCATCAATGAGTTCAGCAGAAGATATCCGACATATTAAGCCTAAATAGTTGTTATCGGGTAGCGCGGAGAGGAACTACAGTATGAAGCGTCTCCTGGCTACGAAGAAAATATCCCAGGGACAATGTTGATAATCACACAGAGAGCATATTTAGATGTGAGATATATCAGCAGAAAGTCTCAGTAAATGGCTAAATCACGATCCCACTCAGCAAGATATATGCAGTGGATTTAACGTCCAATAAAAACTTATGCTGGTCTAAAACATGATGTTTAAAATAAGTTTAAAGCTGCCGTGCACCGGCATCGGAAAATCTTACTCCATCGATCACTAGCTTAGAGTGTTGTTTCGGACCGCTTCACTTTGTTTTCACCACAGCATGAATAGGTTCATTAAGCTATTTTCCCTTAACTAAATCTGGTCTGGGGGAGCTGCCTCCTGTATTGAGAAAGCCTGGGACTTTTCGGTTCGATATTATAATCCGCCTTCCGACCTATCCTTTTCCTCAAGCAGCAATGTTCTCCGCAAAACCTGCGGGCGGCGGCCTTTCCATAAACACCAATTCTGCGAATTCTCTATTGTAAGGCCTTGGTTTTCTTATCTCCTTATTGCCGGACAATTGTGTTTCTGCTTTCTGTTTTGACATTGATTACTGGTTTCTTGTGTTACAAAGAAGCCGGTCGTCCACCCTTCTCTTTCACTTTACCGCGCGCACTTTTCCCCTGTTATTTCTTTGTCCCATTCTTGTTTTGGTCTTTTTAAAGATAAAGTGCTGCCGCTGTTTATCCAGAAATATTCATACTCAGAAATAGCGTGTTCCAGAAAAGCTAATGACTAGTCGCATCAATTAGTGGCGGGGCCAATACGCAGACAACCTCCTCCACAACTACACCAGGAACGACGAGCACGACATCGGGCCTTTTCGGTAACCTTGGAAGTTCTACAGCACAATCCAAGCCTGCGACCGGTCTGTTCGGCAACGCGACTAGTGGCACTACACAGCAAAATCAGTCTTCTGGGACAAATATGTTCTCAGGCTTAGGCGGACAACAGACTAATACGGGGGGCGGCGGATTGTTTGGAAACTCCACAGCGACTACCTCCCAGCCACAATCGGGAGGTCTTTTCTCAGGAACCGCAAACGCAAACACAGCGCAGAGTGGCACAACTGGCGGAGGTTTGTTCGGGGGTGCTTCTACCGCACAAACTCAATCAAAACCCCTATTCGGTGGCATGGGAACGTCCAACAACACTGGCGGATCGCTATTGTGAGTGTGATATATCTATTTCCTATACCCTCGGATTTATGAGCTAACCGTCGGGCGGGTATAGCGGCGGTGCGAACCAAAACAACACGCAACAACAGCAGCAAGCTCAAAAGCCTACATTATCTTTGTTTGGAAACCAAAACACCACAACACAGCAACCAGCGCAGCCCACTGCAGCAGCTGGAACAGTAGTTCCAGGGGTCAAAGTGGACTTAAGCAACCTTCTACCGACAACTAAGTATGAGAGCTGTGCCGACGAGATCAAGAAGGAGCTGGAAGTATTCGACAATTACGTTCTTACGCAAATCAAGATGTGCAACGAAGTGGGAAACATGATCCCTAGCATTGCTGCCCAGGGAGAAACCATTCCGAACGACGTGGAGTTTGTCCAAGGGAAGTTGGAAACAATGCAACACGCACTGGAGAACGATGCCAGCGATATTGATCAGTTACGAAGTCTTGTGGCTCGTGATGCGGCTGAAGCACAGGTGGGCTTCCGGGCGATTGATACCCTCAAGCTACCTCTGCAGTTCCAGCCTGCAGCGGGCTCTGGATGGTGGTCTGTTCAAGACCAGAAATTGTCTGATCGACAATCGTTGCGGTCAACACGCAAGAACACTTTGGCCCTCCCCGACGATGTCGAAGGCGACTCTTCTACAACCGTCAATGGAGTACCTGTCAACCTTGTCGATTATTTCTCTCAGCGTTCTGACGAGATGGGGACCGTCCTGGAACGTTACAAGCAGAACTTGAAAGAAATCGAAGACCACCTTCATGGAGTTGAGGCTACCCTGGAGCGGCAGATCCACGAATTCGTGACATCTCGCAGCCGCGATGGAGCCGCTGCAGGGACACCCAAATCGGTGCTTAATGATCTTGCCGTTGTGCTTGGGGACGTTGAGGCTGGTATTCTAGGCGTTGCCAGTCGTCTCGGGGGAGTTACAGAACAGGTTCAAGAAGTGGTGCTGGGGCCGCCATCTCTCGGCGAAGGTAGACTGAACCTGTAATGAATCAATTGTTTTCTGGTTATGTATAATATAATGAAGCTTGCCCTAGTTTACTCTGAAACGGAAGGAGAGGGCTTGGATGTTATGGCTTGAGCATGATTTTCGAGGTCAGGCGTTCTGCGGTAGATCAGTTAACCGGCGCTATTCCCATTCTATTAGTCTCGTTTGACTCAAGTATCCATTTTTCTTCAATGATAAAACATGACGAGATACGGTGTGACGAAGTACGTGGTCTAGAATATATTATTGACAAGTTCGCTTACGATGCATATACCCCATACTCGGTCTACCGAGCCGACTGACTAAAATTGTAACTGACGACTACGTAGTTGCTCATGGTTGCGGGTACCTTCCCCTACCGTTAGGCCAACCAGGTTGTCGCACGCAAGAGCTTGGCCGGTTTGCGTGATCGCACCTAATCGCTTCCAACCCCAGGTTTCCACACTTTCCATGATCGACACTTGGCTTAGAGACGATTGACGTTTCAAGTCATTGACCTCCCTGTCTCAATATTGCGATATCTAATTATGTTAAGGGCGGGCCAAAAAACAAAAAAAGAAAGAAAACAAAAAAAAAAAATAACGATTCCAGAGACAAGCAGAAGAGCCAGTAGTCTCCTTCTACCTTCTACATCTTCTGAGGAATATTACCCTCAAGCTCATGCTTACATATAGTCATAGCAAAAATGCCGCAGGGAAAAAATGACGTGATGTGCAGCTCGTTTTGTCATCTTCCATTCCAGAAGACCTGTGGAAACTTAGTCCCGTGGATCACTCCCCCTAATCCGTACAGACCATCAGCCTCTTGGGTGATTTTCGCCAGCGATGGTGCCATATCCGCGATCCCCGGCATTGACGATGTGGAATGATAACGGCAGGTTTGAAAATGGCGGTCTACTACTACCTCCACTGGAGCTTCGAGCTCGATAAATAAGCTACATAGACGCTTCCTAGGAACTGCTCATCCAAACACATTTTTTCTACAGTTGGTTCTCTATACTGCTCGTCCAGCGCAAAACATGGCCCCTTCACTCGAGGATCCGATCTTGGCTCCAGCCTTGGATCATGTTATTCTCCCAAAGAAAGAGGTCAACGGCGACAACAAGTTTCACTACACCCCGGGACGCACAGTCGTCGAGCGTCACGATAACTACGCTTATGAAGACCTTCTACCTTCATTCCCTGATATTCATTGGGATCCGCTAGAAGAGATTCCATATGAAGACAGAGGGCTTCGCGGAGATCCTAAATTCCGTAACCTACTGCGGGATGCAACCGATGTTTTTGATTATACGCCCAAGATCGGGACTGAAATTCACGGTGTGAACTTGGCCAAGTTAGATGAAGCACAGAAGGACGACTTGGCTCGCCTAGTCGCTGTCCGTGGGGTGGTGTTCTTCCGTGACCAAAAGGACTTGGACATTGATGCCCAAAGAGAACTAGGAAGACATTTCGGGAGACTACATAAGGTACGGAGCCATCTGGGTTTACCTGCTCGTGGGTTAATTTAACAACATGCAGCACGCAACTACGTCTGTTCCGAGGAAGCAAGGCTTGGAGGATGTCCATGTAGTTTACAGTGGAGACAATTCTGGTGACCAGCGGGCATTGTTCACGCCCAGCTTTTTGTGGCACTCGGACGTGACCTACGAGGTACAGCCACCATCATACACGATGTTGAAGGTTCTCACAGGGCCTCCCCGTGGAGGGGGTGGCGATACACTTTGGACCTCTCAGTATGCAGCATACGATGCTCTCTCCTCTCATATGCAGACATACCTGAAGGGCTTGACTGCGATCCACTCAGCAGACATGCAAGCTTCTGATTCACGAGCCCTCGGCCGACCAGTCCGTCGCGAGCCTGTCACCACAGAGCACCCTCTGATCCGCACCAACCCGGTGACTGGCTGGAACAGTCTTTTCTTCAACCCAGGGTTTGTGACAAAGATCGTTGGAATTCCTAAGACAGAGAGCGACGCTATTATCAAATATCTTACCGATGTGATTGCAACCACACAAGAGATGCATGCACGGTTTCAGTGGAACAAGGATGATCTAGCCATCTGGGACAATCGGACTACGGTAAGTAAAGACGCTGTACTAAGTGGTGGACGTCTCTAATGAACGCAACAGAACCACACGGCGTCTTATGGATTTGCACCTCACCGCCGTCATGCGGTCCGGGTCGCTGCTCAGGCTGAACGGCCCTACCTAGACCCAGCCGGCAAATCACAAGAGGAGGAGCACATTGCGCTTTACAACCTGCCACCGGTGAACAAGGATGGTGCTCGCCAGTCAAACTACAATGACTAAGCCTTTGGTTCTCTTACTTTTTCTTGTTCACTGCTGAGCGAAACACTTGCGAGCATTCTGAAGATATGGCGTTACACATACCCGGGAAATTGATTTGTATCTATTGCTATTTGCATATCGCTGATAAGACTGTTTATTGAATGGTTTCATAGTGGATAAGGTAGTCAGTCACTCACGTACTATCTATAGGTTGTAACAATAGGTACAATCAAAAGATCTAGAGCTCTGGCAGCCTGTCAAGCCACGTGCAGACCCCCGACCAACTTCTCACACTTTATTTTAGGTAGTTAGAACTGCAAAACATCAGATAAATTCGTGGCGCACCACGAAACGGATAACTCAATGGAAACTCCCAAGGATCCTTCTCTTCTGGAGTATGCCCGTTTCTACGGTATTGCCCGGGATTTCACGGCCGTCGATCCCATCACAAACATCGACGAGACCGCATCTGAAACACCACTACCCCGGGATGCTCTATCGGAATTTCAAGATTACATCTACGAGACACAGAGAAACGTTGAGGATAATCTTCGCAAAGAAAAGCTCAATGTCAGGAAAGAAAGCGCTCGGTTGCTAGCATCGGTGATACAAGATGCAAGAGCAGAAAAATTAGACATAAATTGGGATGAACTTCTACCTAAATTTAGTCAAGTTGACGAGCTTAAAGTGCAACTTCCGATCCTTGACAATGACAGCATCTCGGATACGTTGCGATATACAAGTCCGTTACGTTACGACGAGAACAAGATCGAAATCCGTCCTCTCGACGAACCGTGCCAGAAACTTAAGGACGAAGATATCACGGCCGACCTTTTAACCAAGGCTGACCAGGTTCTGAAGGATATTATGCCAGAGAAGCTAAAGTGTAGCAGAGAGTCGATGTTGTTGATACAAAAGGCCAGAGACTGTGGAGGTCTTCATTTCGCAGATTTAGAAAGTCTTTTGAACGAAATGATAATTTCCGGTCAGGTATGAATGTGGAAGGCATGTCGCTGGATCTTTGACTTATACGTTTTGTGAGGTTGCAGGAAGAGCACAATCCTTCGAAATCTCCTCCATTACTTCTGTCGGATATCGACGAAACGTACTATCGGAGTCCCTCGCCGGCTTCCATGTCATTGATGCTGCCCAGTCCCGCTTCATCTGGCCCTCTTGAGCTTAAGCTGCAGTGCAACAGAAGATCAGCCCGCAGTTCGGACTCAAAGATATCAGGTTGTGCTGTGGTGCCAAACAAGGGAGACGGTAGTTCTACAAGCGACGAACGAACTCAACTAGAGCGTAAATTAATATTTAACGGAAACAACGCAGAAATACAAGCAGTTGGAGTCGATAGTGCAGCTCAGTCTTTTTCAGACAAGTATAACACAAGTGAAGAGCAATGTGTTCCGGACATTTCTCCACAGATTGGTGATGTTATTAACTCCATTCATTCAGAACCTTCAGTCATCTCTCTGATGCAAGAGAGCGAGTACATGCCAACCGTGTGCACTTCAACACAGGAGCGATTATGTCGATCGCCCAGTGTCATAATCAAGGAGGGGAAATGTCAGACCGCAAGCAAGCCGACAGATTATGTTTCGTCCTTCAGTTCCCCTTCGGTACTGAACGCGCCCAATTCAGATTCTACGCAGTGTCAAGATATCCAACAATATCCCATGTCAAACATGCCTTCCTCACAACATTCGAAGCCGAAAGACTATGCTGATAGTTGTCTACATACAGTTGGAGACTACGACAGCGTGGAGGAAGTTGTCGAAACAGGGTTTGACAAGGGATTTTTTCTTGAGAACATTGGTGACATGGGACCTGCAGGACAACGACAATTGTCTGAGCATGATACTGTAGCTCATCAACATGAAAGTGGCAAGACGGTCATGTATACGTCCCCAAATGCCGTTGTACCTGCCACCTATTCTTCCCTGGATACAGTTTCTAATTCAATAGACTGCGATGTTCCAGCAGACACAGCTTTTGGGGGACAAAAACGAAGACACGAGGAGAGGCAGGATATTTCGCGGAAAGGCCGCAAATTTGTCCAATCTTTAGCAGCGTCCCTCGCTAACAACAGGTGCAAATACACGCTACCTTCGCAGTCATCCATATTAGGCTCCTTATCTACCTTCATGGAGATTAGAGGCCGAGCCGAAAGGCGACAAATAACGGCCGTCAGTCCATACTCTACCAACAATATGCCAGCTAAGGATATTGTGGACTATCAAGACCTAGTTGTAGATGATAGAAGCCTCCGCGAATACGAACAACCGAAAGATGTGCTAGAGGAGGTACAACCTCTCAGGTTAGAGCTTACAGAACAACGGTATCCTCAATACCCTCAACTGCAGGTCCAAAACCACGAGCAACCGCTACTCTTCTTATCAACTGGACTTCTTAAAACCCATCTCCCAATTATCCACGGTCTCGAAAATTTAAAGAGCCCTCCAGCTTTGATATACAGAGACTATGATGTTCCCATCCAAAATCAGCTCGTTCCTGGCATCTGGATTCCCTCTCAAGCAAGCATGAAGCACGATCTCCCCAAAGAGGCAGACATCATCGTCTCACCAACAGCTGGAATCATACTAACAACTCTACAAGCTACTACGCAACTATACCTCCCTGGCCATAAGCCTAACCCACATACAAACGGCGCCAAGTGCATCAACTCGCCGCTCCGCGAACGAATCTTCCTCCTAGCTCCGCGATACAAACACCTCTACGTATTCGTTACTCACGGCACAAGCTCCTTAAACAGTGGACAAGGCAACGCTCCACGATGGACAGCAGATAGACGGTTGTTAGCGTCCTTCACATCACTAACAGCTTTCTGTGATTCGATGTCAGCGGACTCAACTATCTCTCCCATACTGATTTCTCCATCGCCTGATATACTTATAAGATGGATTCTGGAACTGGCTCACAAGCACGCTTTCCAATTACCTACTGATACTGTTGATTTACCGCAAACAAGGGGGTTTATGCTCGTAAATCCAACGCCGAAGACCAAATTCTATATAGAGGCTATGGAAAATGAAACTTGCTGGGAAATATTTCTCCGCCGAGTAGGGTTGAATCCGTACGCGGCACAAGTTATATTGACTGTCTTGAGACACGAACGAGACATACCCAAACGCAACGATAATGTCAGTACGCCAGATGATGTCGAGAAAGAGATGAGCGCCCTCTCCAGATTTATCGAGATGTCACCGGAGCGCCGACGAGAACTCTTTCCAGACTTGATTGGGGAGAGGAGTGATGCAATTCTTGAAAAGGACTGGCAATGTGACTGGGCATTGAATTTTGACTGATGAGCTGTGCTTATAAGGAATGGTATTATGTGAACTCTGTCCATATTCAACATTTCTGTGCGATTTAGTTCGAATGTAATTTGTCGCCAGGGAGGTATACAATGAGAAGCATGGATTTTGAACGAGCGTAAATCACTTGCGATGAACATCCCTCCTATATGCCCTACCACCTCGGCAGTCAATATTATATTCCTTGATCCAGGTCCGGCGTGGTCTAAGAGCTGCAACATAGTCGCTTGTGATAAATGCATAAACACGGAGAGCACTCAGGCCCAGACGGTAAAAACGAAGTAGAGAGGAGACATTCGTATCAGATTACCCGTGTTCATCCCGCAGACAGCGCAGGAGACAACGATTGCTAAAGTACATCGCATAGTATGCAAAGGAACCAAGACACATTTCACGCTTTAGATAGCAGATGCAAGATAAGGAAAAGGGAACATTAGCCCGGAGATCGAGGAACAGAATCATACACCTGTCCTCACTTCGTAGATGGCTCTTTTTTAAATTATTTAAAGTGCATGACAGAAGCTCATGATTTGCGTGATATAATACAAGACTCCGATTGGATTATTCCAACCAGTCGGAAAACGGAAGAACAAGATGAATCATCTAGTTCTCCTTGATCTTGGCAAGGAGCCTACAGTCGCATTAAAATCGATTGCCTCGGGCTGAGGGATGTAAGACGGAGAACTTACTCATGGTCCCGGAAAAGGGTGTACTCTTCCTCGCCAACCTTGACGGCGCTACCACCGAACTATCAAGACCACCATTAGTACCAAAAAAGTTCCACTGAGTTCATCAAACGAATTGGGTGCTTCTATTGCCCCGGATGGTTCCGGAAGCAAATTAGAAGGACTCAAACCCGCAACGTACCTGAGGGATCAAGACGTGGTCACCGGGAGCAACGCTCATGGGAAGGCGAGAACCGTTCTTGTCGACGGCACCAGGGCCAACGGCGAGGACCTTGGCCTCGTTCTGCTCCTTGACGCTGCTCTCGGGGAGGAAGATACCGGAGGCGGTCTTGGTCTCGGGCTTGATGCGCTGGACCAGGACGCGGTCGAGAAGGGGAGCAAGACCCTTGACGTTACGGAGGAGAGACTAATCGATATTATTACGTTAGCCATTGATATTCATGGCGGCTCCAGCGGCCTAGCTATGCGAAGTGACAGGGGGTGATGAAGTCGATGAATGGCGGGAAAACTTCCAGCCGGAGCTTCCCATAACACGTAACAATTGCGAAGACGTACCATTTTGACGGGAGAGATGTGAGTGGATGAGAAAGAGATTGAAGGATGCAGAATGTGAGGTTGAAGTGTGGAGAGTAAGAGAGGAAGAAGAGGAAGAAGAAGACCGGGGAAGGGCAGAAAGAAGATCTCGACTCAAGCCGACACGAGAAATTTCCAGAATGCCAAGACCGACAGCTTCACTTCCCCATCGGATTGCCGCTGCCGAGGGTATAGCTTCAACTTTCTATTTACCACCTTACTTCTTCATCTAACATATATAACTCAATTGCAGTTAGATGCGGTCGCATTCGTTTATAGACCCGCAGAGATTTATTTAGAAGGCTCTTTCCGTCTCAACTTGTAACTATCTTACTCTTTACCGCTAGATGTCGTCCAATAAATGCTCCTTTCCACCGAGCATGATAACCTAGATGAACGCAGAAGACACAAGCTCAAGAAAGTCGTGGTATAACTATTGGCGTATCTTTGAGTGTTACACATTGAACTCCACCAGACCGAACCGTCCCAGGATGCTACACAGCGCATTATAAAAATTACAACGTGACCAAAACATGAACCCAGTAGCTTTTTTACCATCTCCGGCCCCGGCCCCGTCCGCCTCCAAATCCACCTCCATAGCCCATCTGAGGTTGGCCGCCGCCTTGATTGCCGTAACCAGGCTGGCCTTGTTGTCCGCCGCCTGCGCCGGATTGGCCTCCCATCATTGCCTGGGCGTGCTGCATGAAAGACATTGGATCCATAGATGACGGGTCCAAGCCCTGCGCCATCATACTGGCGAGCATTCCCTGCATCATATCTGGAGACATGTCTGGCATACCCGGCATACCAGGCATCGGCGGCGGTGCACCACCGGGGCCTCCGGGGCCAGGTTGAGGGCCACCGGGCATCGGCGGAAGCCCCATGGTCAAGAAACTCTGCATGTCATCCAATTGTCTCTTCTGATCTCCAACTTCCTTCCGTAACTCTTGCTGTTTCAAAACGTAGCTTGCCCATGTAAATTCATCGAATCCGTAGTTGAAGTAGTCCGAGATGTCAGAACCCGGCCGTCTCCATGGTTTATCGTCTTCTGGGAAGTCCGCATCCATATCAGTCGACAGAATCGGTTTACCAGTGGCCGGATGAGTTGGGTTTGCATGGACGTCTATATCTGAAGCGTGGACAGGGGGATATGCTGAACCTGGTTTCTGCGGTACGGCGGGGCGTGCGGTGACTGGAACCGGAGTTGCATGTTCAACTTTCGGTGTCACAGAAGGCGTAACTGACTTCGATACGGGAGAAGAATCTACAGATGCAGGTCGCTGCGACTCAGCTCGTAGGCTAGCATGGCGGGGGTGTGGTCTTGACGTAATGTTAGACAAAAGACGACCCTGTCGCGTTGTTGAAGACGAACTTACACTTCAGGGGGAGGCGCATCAGGAGGAGCTTCCGTGATAATATTAAAATCATCCTAGCAAGTTTCTCATTTAGCATAAGCCATAAAGAGAATAATCAATACGGACATACATCATCTTCTTCAACCTCTATCTCTTCTTCCTCGACGTCATCTGCCTCTTGGTTGAGGTTCGCTTGGGCGTGATGGGCTGTATTCTGAGATGCAGCTACCGGCACTGCATCGGCAGGATCATAGAGATCATCGTCATCATCGTCCAAAATGGCCTGATTCTGCATCTTAGTAATCGAGCAATGGGTGGAATAGCTAACGAGGGCAAGGTGCAGACTGTTTACGGCAGATAGCCGTCTCTTAGGTCAGCAGACCCACCACGCACTTCGGCGTGTTGGTCTGCCTCACCCAAACGATAATTCCCATCTAAACGATAAATTTGAAGCTATTCAAGCTCCTATACAACATCGCCTTGAGTATCTATCCAATAAGGTAATCTAGGGCCTTCCCTATCCACCTGGCCAGCTTCTGTACTAGGCAGATCCCCTGTATTTGTCGGTTGTGGTGGTTTATCGTATTCCAAAGCTCCCGTCTTTCTAATTTGCCTAAGACCCTGTAGTCTTTCCACCTCAGTACGATCCGCAATTCGGCGTTTTGCATCATATACAGTTAGTGGCCCGTGGTATTTAACCCTTTTCTGTGATTTCCGTCTATCCTGAGGCTTCCGGTATCGAAGATGCTGCTGTAGATCATCCTTGAGCTGAGCGGCTAATTCAGTAGTTTCAAGCGAGCTTTGGAATACACGGTCAAGGCGTCGTACAAAGCTTTGATCAAGCTCCGGGCTATTATTAATAAAGCTCTGCGCTTTACTAATACTTCGACGAAGACCTCGTATTGTAGATGGTGGCGATGAGCTTGATGGTGGTGGTGATGGTGTTGTAATTATCTCAAGTTCTGGAGCAGTTTCCAAAGCCTCACGTAGAGATTTCATCACCTTTTCTGAATCTAAGGGATATAGACCTCGCTTTTCAAAGGCATCCCGGATTGTACGTTGTTTGAAGGTCATCGTACGAATAGAATGGATCTCTTTTAAAAAATCACTCTTATCGTCCATCTCAGCACCTCTTTGAGCGAGCTCATTGTTTCTCTTGCGATAAAAGTGCTTATAGACTTGAAAAGGTTGTCCATCAAGAGGCTGTACAAGATGTGTTGTATGAGGAGGAAAGCAATATGGTATAATATAGTGTAGTCCACAGAATTGAAGAAATTCATAGGTAAGATGGGACTCGTGGCCATCGAAAAATAGTAATCGAACCTCTTTTTTTGTAGAGATACGGTGTTTTGTATGACGGTGGAAGTGCTGAATCCAGTCAAAACTAATCTTATCTGTAGTATAGCCTTTTGGAGATAGAGATATTCGATATTCCTCTGGAATATCTGCATCGTACCACCGCTCAAGATGATATGTTCCTTTGAATATAAAGTATGGAGGAAGAGTAAAACCGTCCGCTGCAATACACTCTATTGCAGAGATCAGTTCCCCTACTTCTTTAGAGGGATTTCCTCTTGCAGCTCGTAGAGGCATAGTAGTTACAACTTTTTGAGTCTTTCCCTGTCTAAGTTGAAAGCCAGTTTCATCGAAATTGTATATATTTTTGGGAGGTATATTCTTGATAAAGGCCTCTAAGCAGTCGTACCAGTGTTGGAGAACACCTATATCTTCTGCATCAAGACGCTTCTTATCTTTCGGCTTCTGCTGAATGAGCTTAAACTCCTCAGGAAGACGTTTAATAAAGCGATAAACCCAGTTCTTGTCAACTGTACGAGATTGCCCGTCGGTTATATTCCGCTGCAGTATTTGGTTGGCACTCTGCTCAATCATTCCGGCCGTAGGTGGACTATATAGATTATCAAGCTGACGAATCCAACGAATTAGTGCCTTTTCTTGTGAATCATCAAGTGTCTTGGTTGAGATAGGACGTGAGGAAAGATTTGCTCGGCCATGAATACGCGCCCGGAGTCGTTGGTAAGGAACATTAAATTGACGCGCTAGCGCAGAGATATTGGGCTTTTTTTGGCCTTGGGCGATTGTACAGGCCTGTACGATCCGTATCTCGATATCAGAATAAGAATCAGGCATGGTGGTGGTATATAGGAGCCTGAATAGCTTCAAATTTATCGTTTAGGTGGGAATTATCGTTTGGGTGAGGCAGACCAACACGCCGAAGTGCGTGGTGGGTCTGCTGACCTAAGAGACGGCTATCGTATCTTAAGGCCGAGTTTGTCTTGTTTGCTCCGCTCCGGATATTGCGCCGTTTGTATGGACGTCCAGATCGACTTTCGACCTTAATGGAATATTTTACTTGGTCTATACATGTCTTTTACAACCGGTCTTAGTATTTCATACAGTAAAAACAGAGAGATATCGATACTCTTCACATATAAAGCACAACTTAGTGTATGGTGCTATATTTCTTGTATACCCATAACCACAATATATATAAAGTGGCGTGGTAGAGCTACAGTCAATGAATGATATGCATAAGTTACCATCAGGAAAACTGAATAGAAATTATAATCAGCCTAACTGCATAGCGACTATGTCAATCTAATTCAAACTTATCATATAATTGACAATCTCTTTCAGTCTCATTTTAAATATCAAGTCTCGATTTCCGAGGTCACGTGCGATAGTACATTGATTACTTATGAGATCTTCGTTTTTGATCTACGTCAGGTATCCTGCTTTGCACATTCAATCCAGCATAATGTCGCAATCAGAACAGCCGAGCCATAGCTCGACACCTAGGTCTTTCACAAGCCAGACGGCCTCTGCAGAAGAACTTCTCAAGTCACAGACCGTCGGTCTAGTCCATCTTTCTGATTTTCGCAAGCGTCGCGCAGAGGTTCTTGAGCAGAAGGAACGAGAAGCACATGATAAGTCGCTGGGGAGGTTCACCTCTGGTAACTCGAGAAGCGCAACTCCATCGGGTGGCGATGTGACCGACAGGTAAGTTAAGCGCACTTTTGGAAGGCTCTTAGACTAATCGCGACGTACTAGCGCCTCGACACGGAGCGATGGACCCCCGAAAAAGAAGAAGAAGAAGAAGCCGCTTGCGAAGAGCAAACTCTCTTTTGGAGATGACGAGGAAGAGGGTGATAATACCGGAGAAGATTCCGCGGCCAGTATACCTCGTTCCGCTTCACGAACGCCGGTAGATAACAGCTCTTTACCGCCGTCACGTCGGATTACCCCAAATCCAAACGCTCCACCCCCACCCAAAGCCATGACAAAAGCTGCGCTGAAGGCTGAAGCTGAAGCGCGGGATGCCTTGCGCAAGGAATTCCTGGCGATGCAGGAAGCCGTCAAGAACACGGAAATCTTAATACCATTTATCTTCTATGATGGAACGAATATTCCCGCCGGGACGGTCAAGGTTAAAAAAGGCGACCCAGTCTGGTTATTTTTAGACCGATGCCGAAAGGTGGGCGCAGAACTAGGAGTTGGTGGTAACAGTGGTGCCTCAAAGGGTCGGAAAGATAATCGGCGCGAATGGGCAAGGGTCAGTGTCGATGATTTGATGCTAGTTAAGGGGAATGTAATCGTCCCACATGTGAGTGATTGTTTTCGTCCCTATTTTATCGTGACCAATGTGCTAACCGTCCTCAAGCATTATGAACTGTACTACTTTATTGCCAATCGAGTACCCAGCTTCTCAAGTGCTGGAGGATTGCTGTTCGACTACTCCAACAAGCCCCCTGAAACAGCTCCTACCAATGATGATCCCCTATTGGGATCGAATACAGATCAACTTGAGGGTGCTGATAAGGATCCTGCATCGACAAAGGTCGTTGACAGGCGGTGGTATGAGCGGAATAAACATATTTACCCTGCTAGTCTATGGCGAGAATATGAGCCAGGACCAGAATTTGAGGAGAAGATGCGCACGACACGACGTGACGCTTCGGGAAATACCTTCTTCTTTTGATTAAACGGTTACAGACATGATGGAAAGATGAACATATTGCTATAGAGGGTGCGTTATTCTGTGAACTCTGTATATTAAGATACCCAACAAATATTACTAGAAACTATATAAAGGGAGAAGACGGAACTGGTTTTTTGTAGTCCTCAGGTATTCTGCGGATGTCTTTTTGTGATCTTTGCCATATGTGCGTATGGCTACCGTCGGTTACCCATACCATACACCTCCCACATACATCTCCTTTGTTTCCAACGTTCAAGACTACTTCACGTTCACACAGTTTCACTATGGACTTCTATCTCCGATGCAATGCACTTAAATGTCGATGTCAGTTGAAGGAACAAGCGGTTGTTACGACTTGTTCGTACGTCGTACCCCTCCTCTTGAATTGTACGTTTATTGTCCTATTGTCTCTGCGGATGCTAAGCATTGACTTATTAGACACATTTTCTGTCCCACTTGCGCAAGCACCCTTGGCCTTTCGAGTGCCACCAATGGCGAACGTCATTGCCCGGCATGTCAGACAATCCTCGTCAACCCAGATGATGTCGTGATAACCGCCTTGAACCCAACGGAGGATTACAAAACCAGCGTCCTGAGCGGGTTAGACCCAAACACTATAATGGAATGTGCCGGACGCGCATTGCTTTTTTGGACCTACCAAACAACTCAAGAAATGTGCGTCGTTCTGGCCGCTGCTCGACACTATTGCGTACTGACGGCCAACAGCTACTACCAGGAATTTCTCGCAAAGACACTCACAGACAGGTATACGGGTTTGAACACACAGATGGATAAAGTTATTCATAATGCCAACACGGAAATTTCGACTCTACAGACAAGGCTATCAGGTTCGTGCCGTCCTACTCATCTGCCCGAACTTTCACCTGAGTAAAGACCAGATATGCAGGCGACACATGAGCAACTTCAGAAAAAGAATCAGGAGCTTGTTGATTTATACCGAGAAAAGTGCAAGAAGTTCTCACAAATCACGAATCTCTATAATTTGCTGAAATCTCGGGCAATGCGCTCCCATATGCAGACTGCTGCATCGGACTCAGTTTCCCAGGCACTGAACTCTTTAGGAGCGTCGCGAAATGACCCTTCAGCTTCGGCATCGAACAGACCATTGGGTCCACTAATGCCGATGCAAACACCATCTCATCGTCAAAAGAACATCTTCCCTGTTGACCAAGAGGGAGTGGAGCAATTACATCGATATCAACGCAGCGGTACTGGGAGCTCAAAGGGGACAAAGAAAAGAACGGATACCTCAGCAATGCCGCCTCCAAGTCTTCCAGGAAATCCAAGACATCGTGAGTATGTTATTGTGGCTTTAATGCATTGTCTAATATTCATGTAGAGGAGGTGCCCATCACTCCTCAGCACCGAACACGCCTCACAGGCCAATCACTTCCTTCTACAGGAATGCCACACTTACCACCAAACAGCGTCGTGCTTGAGCGATTCCGGGATGAGCCTATTGCAACTAGTTCTCTTGCTAATAACCATCCTTCGATGAATGAGGGAAGGCCACAATTACAAACCCGTGGTCAGACGGGCAACGGCCCTCCAGGAACGAGAACCTTTTTCGATAGCACGATAATATAGGTTTACAGACGACACGATGATGCGGATGCGACCCATGCAGGTCTTCCTTTTTTGTTTTTTCACCAACGATATATATAGGTCGAAATGATGTTATCATGTTACCCGGCTTCGGAATCCGGTAAGAGAGCCGACTATTTTCAAAAAAGAAAAAAAGAAAAAAAAAAAAAAAAAAAGGAAAGGAAAAATTCAATATCCTAAATCAAAGTAGTCAAAGAATTATTCATATCAAATTCAAGAAAATGAAACTACCTCCAGAAACACGAAAAGGTCCGAAGTGCCATCGTGATGCCATTGACCAGCGTTATAAATTAAAGCGCTTCCATTCGTCCGACGTAATCTATACCCTCACCCACTTCAATATCATCCAAATCAACACTTGAGTACGCTGTTAGCATATACAAGAGCGTAGAAAACACAAACCAGTCAACTCAGTAACCCTAGATTTGAAACCCAAAAGTATACTGCCTAGCACCCAATACACACATTCGACTTACCAGCACATCCCACCTCCAAAGCCCTAGTATCAAAACCACCACCACCACAAACCAAAACAATCCGAAAAAGACAAGAAATTAGAGAAAAAGAAAGATAAGATCCCAATCTCAATGGCCCCTCAAATCCACACCGAAGCTCCATCCACCTGCAAAGGCCCGTCCCGTCGGCTCCGTTCTCAAGCCATACCTCGTTCCCATTACCAAGATAGTGGTCCCTCCGTCCATCCGGGACGTCCCCATCTCGGACGTGCGGAAGTTACTCACAACACGATTCCACCACACAGATCTTATCCCACGAGTCTATTCTATTTTCTGCATGGATCGAGATCGTTGGATCGTCTGGGGTTTGTCATGAGGTTATTTCTTAGTCGTATTTTATAATGTAGCTTATTTTGACTCCTGTTTTGGGGTTACTGTATGTGCCTTGTATTTATGGGTATTGAGTTTACAGACTTCTTATACATAACTAGTAGGTCGGGTTATGGTGTGCGTTTGGGGCTTTGTGGGATCTCTTCTCTTTCTTGCTTTTCTTTTGACTCAAGGATTCTTGTTTCCTTGACTTATAATGTGAGTTTTGGATTACTATTTTTGTATTCTTTGCCGGGTTACGTAGGAACAAATATCGTAACGTTGGTAATCGTATCTTATTAACGACTAACATCGCAGAATCATGTATCTCATGCCCTGCAAGACCAAGTCTAAATTTCAACTCCATACAATGGATATCCCGTCTCCTTGGCCCGAAAATCAGGTCGAGGTTTTGTCCAACTGCTCGCTCTTTGCCCACAGGGGAAAATATAAAAAAAAATGAAACCATATCATGCCATGCGTTCAGAAACGAAATGCACACGTAAGATTAAATTAAGTAGAATCAAAGAAAAGGGAAAAGGGTAATTCTTTAAGCAGAGAACTCCTTCACATCGGACTTCTTGCCCAGAAGAGCAAGAGGAACGATACCACTGACGTGCATCTCAGGACCGTAGACGTGCATGTTGAGGCCCAGTTCCTCACCAACGGACTTGATGTTACGGAGACCCTCCTGGTAGTTAGGACCAGCACGACGGACCCAGATCTGGACCTTGTGCTCGTTCAGAACAGGGGCGACCTCACGCAGGGCACGGATGACACCCTTGAAGGTCGAAGCAACGTTGGTGAAGTTGGCAATACCACCACCAATGAAGAGAACCTTGCCGTCGGGGTGAATAGGAGCACGTAGCATCAGGTCCAGGACGGTGTGAGCGTAGTTGTAGGTCTGAGTCTCGGTGGGAGCACCGGAGTACTCACCGTAGTTGGCGAGCTCACTGACGAAGCCAGCGGAGGCAATAGCATCGGCGTACACGACGGAGGCACCACCACCAGCAACCAGGGTCCAGACACGGCCCTTGGGGTTGAGGACGGTGAGCTTGAGAGAGGCACCGGTCTTGGCATCCAACTCAGCGATGAACTTCTCTTCCTTGCTCATCTCACGGCCGAAAGGAGCGGGGAACTCCATGGGCGGGCCAGCGTCAATGTTGACCTTGCCCTCCTGAGGAGCAACGGCAATACCCAGGTTGGCGGGGCTACGGGCAATAGCCCACTTGGTGCCGCACTCGAACTCAGCGGTCTGGTCCAGCTTGGCAGCCAAATCCAGGAAGTGGACCTCAGCGGAGGTGGCATCAGCGTTAGGGATGACCACGAGAGGGTTGATCTCGAGGTAGGTGAACTGGCAGTCGACATAGACGGCGTACAGACGAGAGATGAAGTCCACGAGGACATTGTGGACACCGCTGGGCACCTTCTTCAAGAGAGTGGCAGCGATCTCCTCATTCGAGGGGTAGTTCTTCAGGTTGACAGGAATAAGAAGCTTCTCGGCCTTGGCGTCAACATCGCCAACATCGACACCACCTTCGTGGGTAAAGAGGATCCAGTCACCCTGCCAAACGTTAGTCGATATCCTCTGCCGTTACCCATGGGTCTCCAATGCTTCTTACCTCACGCACGGAGTGAATGTTGATGTAGTACTCAGTTTCCTGAGGGTGGGGAACGAAAGGCTCAACCAGGAACTGACGGAGAACGCCAGTGACGGTCTCAACCTGGACGTCCTTAGCGGCGCGAGCCTCAATCCATTCTCTAGCCTCAGCCCAGGTCTTGTTCAGAGCGAGGAGACCGCTCTTGCCACGCCTCTTGATCAATTGGTCGGGCTTAGCAACGAACTTAGCACCGGAGGCCAACAGCCACGGGTAGGTCACCTCGGCCTGGTCGAGGACATCCTTGACGGCACGGTCTTCAGGGAAGTAGAGAGAGGCGAGACGAGCGGGAGGGTTGTGAGTGGAGGAAGGAGGAAGAGGAGTCGGCTTGATGACGGGGGCACGAGTGAGGTGGTAGTTGAGGATGGCCTTGCCATCAGCCTCGAGAATCGACTTGGCGGACATATTGGAGGGGTAAAGGACTAGAAAGAGATATGGAGGAGAGGATCAAGAGGGGAGTGAGGAGCTATAGACTGATAGTATAGGGGGGAATAAAAATGTTAAGAGTAAGGGAAGTCAACCCCAGATTAAGAGTATAGAGGTGTGGGAAGTATGTGAGGATAGATTGGAGTGAGAGGGAAAAGTGAGGAAAGAAAACAAAATAAGTTGTTTCTGGCTTGGCAAAAATTACCAGAGAGGAGTATTGGAGGTATAGGAGGACAATTCCAAACGGGGGGCGCAGTAGGAAGAAGGAGGAAAAAAAGAGTACGTCGGGTACGGCGATGATAATAATTTCAGCTCCTGGAAATTATTATTACTCTTCTGGATGACAACTTGGAGGGGGAGGGGAATTTTTCTGCTGGTAAAACTGTACTCTGGCCCCTCCGAAGCAACCATACCAGCACGATACGGGAATACCAAAACACACCAAAAAAGGCCGAGCTCGGGAGAGGTGTTGAGATACGGTGGGGATCAGCAGAGGATGTGGATCCTACCAGGACCCACTGTGTTAAGCGGCCTTAATTCCTACGGGTTGGGAGCTTCGCTTTCCACTCTGTTGGGGTTCTTCGGGAAGGGGTATTTAGTACGCAGTATCTGCCCTACGCTGTAGCCCCAATACTGTACGGCTTGATGAATGGCAACTTCTGGCGCACTTCGGACGGTTCCCTCCGGAAGTCGCACTTCATCGTAGATTTATCTGTAATTTTAGTTTCTCATTATCGGTTTTGTTGGGTTTTGGGTAGGTTTTGTTGGTGACCCCTCAGGAGCACTAGAGAGTTTGATACGTAGGAGGTGCAGCGTACACGTGGACCACTGTCTAAATCGGAATAATATCCAGGGACAGGGCACTGCGTTGATTGAGAAGATCTACCTACAGTACTCGGTCCGACTACTGGATGGCTATCCCAATCCAGGTAGATCCGTAAGGATCTTAGTGCCTGACTGCTCAGGTACCCATCCCCTTCAGTTAACTAATTCACCGCCTTTAGATAATCTTCTAGAAGGTTAGAATATTACCATGGGTATACCTCGAGTGGTCTACTACTATCAAGGTACTACTCCGTAGTACTCCGGCTACCACCTTCTATTACCTGACGTAGTTACAGATCCCTTGTCATGAAGTCATTGATACTACCTTTTCTTAACACACTGAGTGTAAAAGGAAATAGTCGGTTCCAATGCATCTTGTCGCGGTTGCATGATGTTTAGTCGGTGAGCATCGTCATGTGCGCCCGTTAGCAGCAGGCAGGAATCGAAATATTTTCTTAGGCGGCATCTTTACGTAGTAGGATGCAGGCGATGGATGAGGTGTACTCCGGTTTACTGTGTACTTTGTATACTACTAGTGGGAAGGTACATTGGCATCCCTGGGCCAACAAGAAAAAAAAAATATCAGACCGTTCATCGACCCCACCTTTAGTCCCGACCAGATCATCTTACAGAAATAGTGCCTTGGGCCTTAACTTTCCGGAGTCGAGACTTGCTTGAAGATGGCCCGATTATCCTGCTCATTACCCTTTTTGACCGTAGTCAGTATTGTATATACGGTGTACTTCAGATCACTCTTGGGGTCAGTATTATGAATACCGTGTACTTCGGGTCACCACTGGAGTCAGTCCAGTTTATACGGTGTACTTCAGATCACCGCCCAGGCAGGAAAAAAACAAGACTTGAGTTTGTTGAGCAACATTATCAACCCCCCCAAAAATAATACACTGCAGATTAGCTTGTCGCATACTCCGCACTCCATCAGCAGTACTGTGTACGCCGTCACACCAGCCCTAGCTAGCTCTTTCATTCCACCACCGTAGCTTTTCCTCTAAATGGTTCCTGTGGCTTTCCCGAGTCCCGGTTAGCTAGACTAGATTTTCCAATAAGAAATTCTCATCGGGAGGTTATTATTAGGACCTTTTCAAGTCCCGAAATCCGAACATAGCCTCAGGCCAGACTACTATTTTCCCAACTGGTCCCGCATTGCGCCCCCCGCCGTTTTCTCAAGACCGTATAGTACCGGCCCATACCGCCCACCCATACGATTACCTGTCTGATACATACCAACCATACGCCATACATACTTCAGACTCCGGGCTTCTGTACTTCACCTCAAAAATTATTATTAGCAGCTCCATAATTTCTTTACTCCGTACCAACCCCCAATCTTAACCCGATATCGTTCCCCTCTGTTGTTATTTTTTTTTCTTCTCCCATTCCGTCTTAACTCATCGATTAATCCACTTCATTCCCCCTCCAATTCCAATTTCTCCATCCTCCTTCCTTGGTTATCGTCCTTATCCTCCTCTCCCATCTATCTTCTCCTTCCCTCCCAGGTCGCTATTACTTGTTGCGACTTACTCCTCTATATCATTTAACTCACCTGCATACCCACCTAATAATACCTTCTTGTTTCCTTTGATTGTTTTACGTTTGGAGCTCTGTTGACAGGTATGCTTCCTCGAAATCAGATCGGATACTGATATCATACACCTCCCCTTCCCTTGACCTATTATTCCCCCCAGTCCTAGAACTGTGAACGCTTTGCTAATGTTAACCGGATTGACAGAGTAATTAGCCATCATGTCTTCTACCGCTCCTCTTGTCAACACCGCCAATGGCGGCTCTGCCAATGACAACATCACCCGCTTCGCACCCCCCAGCCGTGTGCTCTCTCCTCTCAACCATGCCCTCTTCCACAACAAGACCAGATGTTTCGTATAGTGAGTACTTCCTGTCTTCTGGAGGTCAACGTCATATATTGACCGTTGTAATAGTGGTATGCAGCCCAAGGCCGTGCAGGGCATGCTCGACTTCGATTTCATCTGCAAGCGCAGCACACCCTCAGTCGCCGGTATCATCTACACTTTCGGTGGTCAATTCGTGAGCAAGATGTACTGGGGTACTAGCGAGACTTTGCTCCCTGTCTACCAGGACGTTTCCAAGGCCATGGCCAAGCACCCCGATGTTGACACTGTTGTCAACTTCGCCTCCTCCCGTTCCGTGTACAGCTCTACCATGGAGTTGATGAACTGCCCTCAGATTAAGTCCATTGCCATCATTGCCGAGGGTGTCCCAGAAAGAGTAGGTCCTTGATCTCTGCCAAGCTAGACTTCGACTGACAGTGGTAATAGCGCGCTCGTGAGATTCTCGTCACTGCTAAGGAGAAGGGCATCACCATTATTGGACCCGCTACCGTTGGAGGTATCAAGCCTGGTGCTTTCAAGATTGGTAACACTGGTGGTATGATGGACAACATTGTGGCTTCCAAGCTCTACCGTAAGGGCTCTGTCGGCTACGTCTCCAAGTCCGGTGGTATGTCCAATGAATTGAACAACATTGTCTCTCAGAATACCGATGGTGTCTACGAGGGTGTTGCCATTGGTGGTGATCGTTACCCTGGTACCACTTTCATCGACCATTTGCTGCGTTACCAGAACGAGCCGGAGTGCAAGATCCTTGTGTTGCTCGGCGAAGTCGGTGGTGTTGAGGAGTACCGTGTCATCGAGGCCGTCAAGAACGGCACCATCACCAAGCCCATTGTTGCCTGGGCTATTGGTACTTGCGCCAGCATGTTCAAGACGGAGGTCCAGTTCGGTCACGCTGGTGCTTCGGCCAACTCCGACCTGGAGACCGCTGTTGCTAAGAACAAGGCCATGAGGGAGGCTGGTATCCACGTTCCCGAGACCTTTGAGGACATGCCCGGCGTGCTCAAGCAGGTCTACGACCAGGAGGTCAGCAAGGGCAACATCCAGCCTCAGCCCGAGCCTGTTCCCCCTAAGATTCCTATCGACTACTCCTGGGCCCAGGAGCTCGGTCTCGTCCGTAAGCCCGCTGCTTTCATCTCCACTATCTCCGACGACCGTGGTCAGGAGCTCCTTTACGCCGGTATGCCCATCTCCGATGTCTTCCGGGAGGACATTGGCATTGGTGGTGTCATGTCTCTTCTTTGGTTCCGCCGCCGCCTTCCCGCCTATGCTAGCAAGTTCTTGGAGATGGTTCTCATGCTTACCGCTGATCACGGCCCTGCCGTGTCCGGTGCCATGAACACCATCATCACCACCCGTGCCGGCAAGGATCTGATCAGTGCTCTCGTTTCTGGTCTTCTGACCATTGGTTCTCGTTTCGGTGGTGCCCTTGACGGTGCTGCTGAGGAGTTCACCAAGGCCTTCGACAAGGGTCTGAGCCCCCGTGACTTCGTTGACACTATGAGGAAGGAGAACAAGCTCAGTATGTCCCCCTACCATTGCTTCCACTAGATCTTCAATTGAGACGCATCACTAACCGCGCATAGTTCCTGGCATTGGTCACCGTGTCAAGTCCCGTAACAACCCTGATCTTCGTGTCGAGCTGGTCAAGGAGTTCGCCAAGAAGCACTTCCCCAGCACCAAGCTGCTCGACTACGCCATCGCTGTTGAGACTGTCACCACCTCTAAGAAGGACAACCTGATCCTGAACGTTGACGGTTGCGTTGCTGTCTGTTTCGTTGACCTCATGCGCAACTCCGGTGCCTTCTCCCCCGAGGAAGTTGAGGACTACATGAAGATGGGTGTCCTTAACGGTCTCTTCGTCTTGGGTCGCAGTATCGGTCTGATTGCCCACTACCTCGATCAGAAGCGCCTGCGTACCGGTCTCTACAGACACCCTTGGGACGATATCACCTACTTGCTCCCTGCCCTGCAGAAGGGTGGATCGGAAGGCCGTGTCGAGGTCAACATCTAATCTTTTATATATCCTTATTAATTTCTTACCTTTTCATTTTCTCTATATCTTTACACTCGTGGAAGTGGCCAGTGTGGGATACTGGTAATCTCATAAAATCCCGTCATGTTCTTGACGTTGGAGTTATGATGGCTTGCGTTGCATTGTTTCGATTCTTATATCATTTTATTTCACCTCACAATCTGTAGTGCGCACATGTGGCATGACTAGCTGATAGGGTTGATGAATTCTATGCAAGGGCAGAAAAGGCAGAACCTGTTTAGAAGAGTTAGAATTACGACAGCCTGATCTACAATCCAATGGGTTATAATTTCAATGATATTCCATATAGCTTCAAACTTGAGTAATCTTTTTCTATATACTTATAACCAGGTCCCTTGGTGTCTTCTTCGACTTCAGCTGAAAGATATCGGGGCCCTGCCCGCTTTGCCCATGTCAGTTGCGGATCTGGGAGTTGAGCAAAAAAAAAAAAATAAAAAAAAAAAAAAAAAAAAGTAAAAGAATTGCATAAACAAGACACGGAGGAAAATTCATTCCAGATGAAGTGACTTTCCGAATGTGTTTCAGTCCAATTGGTCTATGAACTGCCCGAGATAGCAGTTCTTCCGACCCCACATTGGCCTAAACTTTGGGAAGTAGTGAAACTAACCGCTATAGGCAAGACTAACTTAGAGCTTCTGCAATTCTTGAATCGATAAAATATATCCTTACATTAAATCTACGGCCCAACTCTAAGCGCGTCATACTTCGCCAACCCCAAGAATTCTCAAAATTTCCTTCTCACAAGTGGGCTTTCAGCCCCTCGAAATCGCTCATTGTTACCCAATTCGCGCACCAAATTACCACGCAAGAAAATCTCACCCAGAATAAGAACCCTCGACTTTATACACCTATAGAAACGAAAACCCAGAAAAAGAAAAAGAAGGAAAAATAAAATAGAAGAAATCCAAAATGGTCCGCGTCAAACACCGCTACCTCCTCCTCGACATCCTCTACCCAGATCCCACCTCATGGCCTTCCTCAACAGCGCCCAAAAATGCACCACTAAACGCACAATCCCAATTGCGAATCCACTCGCCCACATCCGACGCCTTGACGCCGAGCTTACTCGCAAAGATGGTGAGGGAGGAAGTCGCGGAGGTATTTGGTGATTGGGGCGTGGGGAGACTGGGTGGTGTTACCGCTGGAGGTGTTAGTGGTATGTGTACCTTTTTTCTTTTCTTTTTGGCTAGCCCTATCTTGGTAGAGGGTTCTTATGCCGGGTTAAAATGGTGACTAATCTTATGTTTGATTGGGATAGTTAAATATTTGTCGCCTGCGACTTCGACGGCTATTATTCGTTGTCCGCGCGCGTCGTTCCGGCTTGTTTGGACCGCGCTTACTTATATGTCTCGGGTGCCAGAGTATGGGGACTCGAATCGGTCGAGGCGGTCGGATGTTCCGTTGACGAGGCCTTGTGTTTTTCGGGTCATTAGAGTTTCTGGTACGATGCGGAAGGCGGAGGAAGAGGCGATTCGGCGGGCGAGGAAGGAGATTGTGCGGTTGAGAGGCGCGGAGGAGGTTGGGGTGCTTGGGGGTTTGGTTGGTGGATTGGAATATGAGGAGGGCTCTGGTGTTGCTGAGGATGTGATGGGGGATGAAGAGGAGGATGTTGATATGGGGAGTGATGGGGAGGATTGATGATCTTCTATAGGATGAGGTGTTTGCTTTTTTGGGTGCGTTCGCCGTTGTTGGCGAGGTTTTTCTTTTCCATTAATCAGAGATACCCTATAATACATGTATAGTAGAGGATGGTGAATTTCATGTCATGATTTTCGTACAACTTTCACTCCGCCGTCTGGTATGAATCCCCTGCCAAGATCGTCGTACTCATCGTCGTCTTCGTAACCGGCGCTGGGTTTGGTAGGGCCGGCTGCTTCGTCTCGTGCTTTGGCCTCTGCTTCCAACTGTTGCCTTTCAAGTTCATCGTGCTCATCTTTGGCATCTAACCAGCGTTCCTGTACATCTCGAACGTCCATAGTGCCTAGACCGTCCCGGACAGCAACCTGCCAGACGGTATCGTTTGCACCTTCAGCAGGTCCGAACACATACCCGCTTGCCCGGTCAATGACGTGCAATAGGCTCATCATGCTCTTCTTGTCTTCGACAGCTAGCGTTTCGAATGCAACGAGCCCGAAATCCTCAACGAGGTCTATAATGGCTTGATTGAGGGCCCCGAACTTATCATGCGAAAGCCGAGACGATTCCGCTTCCAGGTGCGGCAGCAAATATGAAAGGTCTTGGACCTCTGTGTAATAGTCTAGATTGAAAGGGAGCGGAGCGTAGTTCGAGAGATTGTCGATCTTGGTGAGGACGTTGAGGTGGGGAAGGTCCATTTGAAGCATGGCTCGAAGGGAGAGGATGAGGGCAGATATGTACATAGAAGGTAAAGTGAGGTTATAGGAGTCAATTAGGTGTATTACGATTAACTAAAGTAATAGTTAGCTCCATGTATATCGTAATCAGACCAAGAATGGAATAGAAAGAGACATACTCTATATCCCATTTTTTGGAGCTTGAAGAAAATGTTCCGTAATGAAGAGTGATGCGTGAAAATCTCGACCTGACCTGGGCAGTCAAATAGAACATAGTCATCTAGCAACGGCTCACAATCAGTATATCATACTAAGTTGCCGCACCAGTTCCGATGCTTACCTCCGAGTTCCTTCATCCCCTCCTCCAGCCAGTCAAAGTTCTCCTCCAGTTCTTCTAGCGCATACAATATACCTCCGTTAGGACCCAGGTGATCTTCACTCATTACCTCCTCGAGCGTGACCAGGTCGCGAACATCCAGCGCACATGGGTAGGACGTTTTATCATTTGCGGGGTCCAGATTCACGATCGAACATTTGCGGCCAATTGCCCCGAGGAACTGATGCATGCCATTGCAATAAGTCGACTTTCCCGCGCCGGGAGGCCCAATCACTAGCTGCGCAAACGGCATGATGACCCGCCTATGACGGAGATGTAAGGTACACGGAAAAGTACTTATGATAGATAAGCTGTGAGACTATCGATTGCATTCATTGATAATGGCGGGGAGAATATTATAGGGCGGTATTATGCGGCAGAAAATGATCTGAAGGACCGAAGCTTCGATGACGCCGGCCGATCAACAACTATCTGCCGTTGCTGCTTCAATTGGCTTTTCCCAGTGACTTTGCGCAATCATGGCGTCGAGTAAGTATATCTTTCCTATGGCATACTTTACATTCCTGACTAATGCACTTTAGACCAGTTTATCGTCGCGTCTCCACCGACCGATGCCATTTCCGCCTTGAAGTTCTCTCCCGACCCTAATTCCACACGAATTGTTGTATCCTCCTGGGACAAGAATGTGTACCTTTACGAGCTGCGCGATGAAAATGGGAATGTAGGAGAAGGCAAACTGTTACAGAAATTCGAGCACCGTGCTCCAGTACTTGATGTGTGTTTCGGCGCAACTGAGGACGAGATCTACACGGCCGGCTTGGATTGGGACGTTAGGAAGTGAGTCCGGCTGCATCTCCCATTCTCTGATAAGATACCGAGAGCTTGGGAAATATGATGCAGTGCTAACAATCTGCAGGATCGACATAGCAACATCAACCCAGACCGTGCTTAGCAGCCATGAAGCAGGAGTTCGAAGCGTCGTTTACAGCAAGGAACACCAACTGGTGATATCGGCATCTTGGGACTCCACATTACACGTACATCGCATCGATGCCCCAGACTCTATACCGTCGATCATTCCTCTCCCTTCCAAGCCCTTCTCCGTGTCTCTCACTGCTACGAAGCTAGTCGTCGCAATGGCTTCACGCGCGTTGCATATCTATGATCTGAAGGCGCTGTCTCTCCTCACAGCTCAGTTGGATGGTACCGTTCCGAACAAGGTTGAGGTCGAGCCGTGGCAGCGGAGAGAAAGCAGTCTTAAGTTTATGACACGGTGCGTAGCATGCATGCCTGACGATGCGGGTTACGCTTCTTCGAGCATTGAGGGTCGAGTCGCTGTCGAATGGTTTGATCCTTCCCCTGAATCGCAAGCGCGAAAATACGCTTTCAAGTGCCATCGCCAGACGGCTGATGATGTCGATGTGGTATACCCCGTGAACACCCTTGCCTTTCACCCGGTACATGGAACCTTTGCATCTGGAGGTGGTGACGGTGTGGTTGCTCTCTGGGATGGCATTGCGAAGAGGAGAATCAGGCAGTATCAGAAGTACCAATCTAGTGTTGCTGCCGTGGATTTTAGTGGTAATGGGAAATATCTCGCGATTGCTGTCAGCCCAGGGTTTGAAGATGGAAAAGATGACGTTGTTGAGGGGACAGTCAAGATTTATGTGCGTGAGCTTGGCGAGACAGAGGCCAAGGGAAAGGGTGCGAAATAGAACTACGTAGCTTTACTATGAACATCTAATTATCACGACTGGAAATGGTATTTCAACCTTGTCTAGGTAGACAGTGTAAGGAATCTAATTCACGCTAGCATCAAATGGTATCATTTATAGTTCCACTTTTATGTATACATGTCTAGATCGTCTCGGTCAGTAAGTGGTTAAGCAGAAGCCTTTCTAACGGACACGGAGCCGTCAGGCATACCGAAGTATGCGGCGATAGGCTTCTGACCACCAGTACCTCCACGAGCCTGCGCCTGGGGACCAGTTTCACCGGAGAAGATACCAACATCCAGGACACCGGGAATCTGCTTGATGGCCCGAGAAAGGGCTTCGACTTCCCAAACTCCATCCTTTCCAGTGCCATCTTGTCCGGCTGCAATGTCTGCCTTGGTAAGAAGAGACTTGAAGGGAGCATCAATGATGTTAAAGGCCTGGTCGGTCTTCAAAGGGGTTGGCTTGGGTGCGCCTTCCGGAGCAGTAGTGTTCAAGCGAAGAGCAGGCGAGATGCTACCGAGTTCCCTAAGCTCTCCAAGGACACGGCTAGCAGCAATGGGGGCCACTTCGATGGGAATGTACTTCCAGTTCGAAAGGAGACGAGATTGAAGTTTGCGGGAGTCTGTTTGGGGTCAGTCTTGGTAAGCCTCTTTTGGACATTTTTCAGTATCAGCCTCACTGACCAGCAACGCAAACGAATTCTTTAGCCTGGAGGGCGACAATCTTCTCCTGGAACAAACAGGCACCACCGCCCTTGATCAGGTTGAGGTCATCATCGACCTCATCCGCTCCATCGAAGGCAATGTCCAGCACGGTTCCTTCGGGGAGAGAGTCGAAGTCAACGGCTGTCAGGCCGTTGGAGACGATGAGCTGCTTGGAAAGATAGCCTGTGGGTACGTATTTTGTTTGGGAGGTGTCGACACCGGACTCCTTGATGGCCTCAACAACGTAGACAATGGTGGAACCACTGCCAATGCCCACATACTTGGCATCCTTAGGGTAGTGGTTCTTTACAGCAGCCTGACCGGCTGCGCGCTTTGCGGATTCGATAAGATCGGCCATTGTGGATCTGAGACGAAAGTTTGCAGGAGAGACCGTGGGAGAGGAGGAACGAAAGGTATGCAGACGTAGACGAGGGTGAGCGGAGAAGGATGAGGGGAACGAGGATCGGAATCTGTATAAATATTATTAGGCGGGCTATGTCGGAGTTTAAAGTGCTCTAGCGGCAGGAGTTAACTGGGGGAAAAGAACCGCAGTTGCCCTGAAGGTGGGGATCCAAAATGCGATCCCAAGGAACGTCCCCGTAATCTGGACTCACACGGTAAATTGGCGGCCACGTGGAATTATTAGGAACATGGCAAAGCAATTGAGGTTCAATGGATATCTAACACCTGTACGAAACACACCTAATGATAGCGTTCCCGCAAATTGCAGAGTTATGATTGTCGCGATGGTAAAAGTGACTCCTATCCAGTGGTGGGGTTGTGTCGTCATAGTACTTTTTGACGGCCTCAGGCCGCCGTGCACGGCCTTAGCTGTCGGCGTTTAGAATTACCGAGTACAGTAATCCCACCTTAGCACTACTGCAGGGCACCGTCAACATGGAAAGCCTTCCCCCCAGTTCAATTCAGTTACGGGTGGGGTTGATGATCAGTTATCCACAGGATGATCCGGATATCAGAGCATATGCTCCGCGTAAGAAACAGGCGTGGAAGTCTTCTCTTGAAGAGCGATATATTGCGTTACTACGTACAGTTTACCATCCGCCCAACTTGAAAAGAGAATACCACTAACTGAGTTTTACAGTTTAATATTGAGCGCCTCGTAGTGGCGCCTCTGTAGAAATAGGTGATCTTAGTGCTCTTGCTGTCGCGCTCTCTGAATGGTAACGGCCAGACAGAAAAAACACTAAACTCGGAGCCATGTGCCTTGAGCGACAAGATTATTATTAGGAGTAGACAACAACTTTTATTTAGCATTAAGTATTTAACAAGGATTTGACCGTTCGAGTGAGAATCAGTCTATATAGAGTTTTATCGCCTCTCTATGCCCGTTGCATATAGTGAGCAAGGAGTGCTTTACAGGTACTTACAAGATGATATTTGTACTTCAGTGGACTCCGCTGGCTTTTATCAGAGATTAAGTCCACTGCAAAGATTCAGAGAGTTATTGCCTAGCCGGCTCTGCTGACTATACACAAGCATTGATATACATGCAATATATGTGTAAGTATGGCCAGTAACCGAAGTTATATACTAAAATTCATCGATTATATTCTTTATTATGCGGATAGGTAAACTTCAGGTACGAGATTCTCTAAACTTTCTATCTATCTTGATAATGTCCTCCTAGTTAGATCTGTTTATGAGATGACTCTTGCTTCTTAACATGATAGGGAACACCTTTACTGTGTAGGCTTGGGGAATAGCAAGTTCTGTTGCTGAGACAACTGAGCAGCTTTTATGCCTATATGCTCTTCGCTCCTTCTCACTCAATTCTGGATCTGCATCTTTTTTTTTCATCCATCTCCAGTCTTAAAGTAGCGAGACTCTCCCTCTATTGAAACCCAAAAACAACATAACCCTCCACACTTCTGTACGATAGGCTTCTCAATGAGCGAAAGAGGAGGGCTATCACCTTGGGCCATCTAACATGGCGGGAGACCATCCATGAATGGGTTGTCAGGGTTACTGGTCCCAACAAAAAGGGTAGGAAATCTTCTGACCTAGCACTATGATTTTCACAGACAAGAGTCGCTCTTACCACGTAGGCTCAAGGACTCCTGGAATTCCCGAAGCTTGAGATATAAGAACAGGAATATGCCTTTGGATGTTGCTCTAATGTGAAAGATCATACTGGTAGGACCCATGTGTACGAATGGTAATCAGTAATCTAACTCGAATGTGCTCCTAGGATCTCTAAATGCGGACTAAGCCATTGAATGGTCCAAGCTTGAGAGACTCTAGGCTGGCCGTGACTTTGAAAAAGTATCGATAACTTTTGTTGTATGCACAAGATCTCATATAGTAGACTATGAAATGGACGATTACTATTGGTGGGGCTGTGTCGTCATCACACTTTTACGGCCTCAGGCCACAATAAATGCACGGGCCCTGTTACGCTGTGTACCCGTCACGTGGGCATGCAGCGTCTACTACGGATTACTGCAGAACCATTGTCAACAACTACAAGCTTTCAACGATAGTCAGATGCTTGCCATTCTATTCTCTGTCCGAGGCAGGTACTAGTATCCCGGCTGTACTAGTGACTTTATATCGTCTCTCCGCTACTCCCAGCTATTCCTTATCATTCCTCTTTCACTTCCCCGCCCCTCATGACTGATGCTTTTCCAAGCGCCCTGACTGGGCCATCTTCCAAAGAAAGGAAATATGATCGGCAACTGCGGTTATGGGCTGCAAGTGGCCAGAAGGCTCTAGAAGAGTCTCGTGTACTTTTGGTCAACTCTGATGGCCCATGGAGCAACCAGAGCACTGGCGTATCAGGCGTAGTGGGTGTCGAAACACTGAAGAACCTTGTCCTTCCTGGAATTGGAGGGTTTACTATCGTGGATCCTGCTACTGTCACCGAGGCAGATCTTGGAGTCAATTTCTTCCTCGAAGAACAGAGCCTGGGGAAGCCGAGGGCCGCAGAGACCTGCCGATTGTTAAAAGAATTGAACCCCGACGTAGAAGGAAGCTTCCAATCAAAGGTATGGGATAGTGGGGTTTGTCTTTAAATGCACTTATATGCTGATACTTTATCTTTAGTCCATTACGGAGCTTCTAAGACAGGATCCAGGGTTCCTTGCACAGCATAGGCTGGTGTTAGTTTCTGGTCCTATGAAGCGACCCTCTTTAGATGCCCTTTGCAAGGCTGCCAGTGAACTAAACATTCCAGTCTTGTATACACGCTCTGTTGGATTCTACTCTAGTTTCTCGCTTCAACTGCCGCCCTTGTTTCCTATAGTAGAGACCCATCCAGATCCGGAGACAACACAGGATCTCCGTCTGCTCAACCCTTGGCCGGAGTTGGCAGAAGCTGCTTCTCGAATTGATGATTTGGAGACCTTGGATGACCACCAACACGGTCATGTTCCATACCTATTACTACTTCTCCACTACCTTGAGAAATGGAAGGAGGCACATAACGGCAACGTTCCATCGAATTACAAGGAGAAGTCTGAGTTTAGGGAGATGGTGCGCTCTAGCGCAAGGACGTGTAATCCCGAAGGCGGCGAAGAGAACTACGATGAGGCTGTTGCGGCCGTATTGAAATCGCTGAACCCCTTTAGCTTACGCAGTTCGACTCGCGAGATCTTTGAGATGGAAGAGTGCAAAAACCCCCGAGCAGACTCGGCCGATTTTTGGATTATCGCATCTGCAGTTCGAGAGTTCTTCCAGCAGCATAATGTGCTACCTCTGCCCGGCTCACTGCCCGATATGAAAGCTCAGTCGGCAGACTATGTCTCTCTTCAGAACATCTACAAGTCAAAGGCGAAAAAAGATGTAGAGGAAGTCACAAATATAGTCAGAAGAATCGAGTCGCAAATAGGATCTCGGTCGGGTGATATCCCAGAGAAAGATATCGAAATATTCTGCAAAAACGCCGCTCACATCAAGGTTATTCGTGGACGCAGTATCCCTGAAATTGATGGAGAAGCACAGACTCTTAAGGCCATCCGCAACAGTATAAGCATCCCTGACTCTCTTATTCCTGTATTCATTGCCTTCCAGGCCTTGGACAATGTTGTGACCGACCTCCAAGAACGAAGAATTCCAAGTGGATCGATTGACGACGAGGTGGCATGGGGCGCTCAGATTGATCGTGTGCTCTCTGCGCTCACGGCCGACGACCAATCTACAATTGACGAGGACGCTCGAGAGCGCATTTCGGAAGCCATCCAAGAACTACGCCGGACAGAAGGCGGGGAACTGCATAATATTTCATCACTCACTGGTGGCTTGGTCGCCCAGGAGGCACTCAAGGTTATCACAAGGCAGTATGTACCGTTGGATAACACGTGCATCTTCGATGGAGTGCGAAGCCGTAGCGAGATGTATACGCTGTGATGCGGTTGCGCACCGGGGACTATGACAGAGTCTCTCTTAAGGAGGGCAACTGTAATGAAATGAAATTATGAATTGGTGTATCATCATCCTCCGAGTAGTTACTCTTTTCCGGCTTTTAAACTGTCATAAGCCCGCTCCCATTCCACATTATATAGATATATCTCGTATCCACGGCGTCTGCAACCTTGTCATCTCCAGGCGGCTGAGGGTGCTCATTGATGTTCTCGTCAAATTCAAGCTAAGACCTCACTGGCTCTGCAAGAACGGAAATCGCATACTTGCGGTAGATCAAAGAAATTAGGAAATAATAATAGAAAATGTCACTATACAAGCCGGATATGAAGTCATACTCAAACTTCTGTAGAGCATTCACTATCCATTCATACCATCAAGTGTCCTTTAAAATATCTGTAGCTGATCGCTCACCCTCTTCCAATGGAGCGCCGCTAAGACCATTCTCCAGAATTTCCTTGTGTCTGATCAATCTATAGGTTAGTGACAAAACATCCAACCTCCCAAGGTGATTTAGATATGGACTGCTTGCCTCCTGATGTAAAATTCAATCCCCATCATTGAAACAATACTTCCGGCAGCCCAAGCAGCTGACAATGGAAATCCAATAGGATACCGTGGACTATCTGACGTTCTCCAAATACGAAGTGGAATTGTCGCATGGCCAACGTCTGTTTTTAAAATAATATTAGCAAAGCCTGTTCGTCGTATTTAGTGACAACAATGAAGAAAGAAGAAGAATAATAATAAAAAGAAAATCAAGAAATTCCGTAAGCAAAACATACACACAAGCGTAACAGTTAGGGCTACGAGGATTGATCGGACTTCGGGCTCTTTGCGAAGGATCTCCCCGATCCAAGCTAGTAGTGCGTATCTAATAAGAAGTTTTAGCTGAATACAATGCGTAAGCTGGGAGTTAGGAGAGTAGGACATACCCCCATCCACTGGTAGCGAAGGTCATGAAGTAGAAGGCCATGACTGTGGGCGTGGAATCAGGCCAGGCGGATAAGACAGAACAGCAGAGTACTTGCAGCAGCTTTGGTTATGTTAGACAAACCGCGAGTAAAATCCCATTATAGTATATTTATTGGAGTGTGAATCCACTTACCGCTGCACAGACGGCCACTTGCCATCGCCATTGCTTCTTGTCACTCAGATAATTGAGACCGACATTGGTGACGATTGAGATTGCGTATCCGCCCAAGGGGATGAGGTTGACAGTGTAGGTGCTATTCCCATCAATAAGGGTCTTTACAGCCAAGGACGGGCTAATGTATCTTACCTATATAGCTGTTCACCGTTGTCATTTTTCAGGCCCTGACACGGATCAGTATTCCACCTTGACACCATCACAAATAATTGGGATATACCTTGAGATACAACAGAAAATATGAGTTGCACCTCTGACTCCATGCATATTGAAGATAGGCAGCGATATAGAGCCAGCTCAATGGGCTTTTCAAAAGAGCACGGATCTTCTTCAGGACAACTTGCCGATTGACAAGTTCGTTCGTCTTAATCCCATAGCTCGCCATGCGGTCCACAGCAATTTTGCGTTCGGTTTTTGTTAACCACAGCGCCCGGGTGATGCTTGGAGAATCGGGGATAATGAATAGGCCAAGCATGCCCCATGCCATCGTTATACAACCTGTGACTATGAACAGCCATTGCCATCCTTGTAGTCCGCCTGCGCCATCCAGGTTCTTGTATAAGGCTGCTTGTAGAATACCGAGGAACATATTACCTGCCGTGCCACTGACACCGAAGATTGCCAGACGTGTTCCCAGTTCTTCCGGAGTATCTAGAGCTCTCGTTAGCTTGAAATAAGAGGCAGGAATGCGATATCCGTTGACTTACACCAGTTGAACAGTAGACTAGCAAGACCTGGCCAAGATGTCTGCCTTTTTTAAGTGTCTATACTTTTATCTTAGCAATGGTGAAGTTGTACTTACGGACTCGAAACCCCCCAAAAAGAATCTCAGTGCATATACAGTCCTTGC
Organism: Aspergillus oryzae RIB40; assembly: GCF_000184455.2. Taxonomy (NCBI): domain Eukaryota; kingdom Fungi; phylum Ascomycota; class Eurotiomycetes; order Eurotiales; family Aspergillaceae; genus Aspergillus; species Aspergillus oryzae. Next base: position 532,005 of record NC_036437.1, read on the forward strand.
ATTCTTTGCGGCAAATGTGCTGCATTGAGCATTAGCATGCTATAGACAACTTAGAGGGACTCATACGCCAAATTCAATGCACCCCAAATAATTTCACAGGTCGGCAGCCATACAGATGGCCTGATCTTGGTTTGCGTCAGTTGCGACGGCACGATTGCTATAGCGTATCCGATAGAAAAGAATGTCGTGAATTCCACAAGTTCGTTGCCATAAAGGCTGAGGGATTCCTTCATTCCTGAAACGTATGCTTGGGTAGTTGCAGACTGGTCCATGTCCTACAGTTCATCTGGTTAATTTCAATATTTTTCTTATCTTCAAAACAAAACACTTGTCCAGATTACGCCGAGAAACCGACCTTGGTCAAGCCAGAAACAAATGCCCATGTCAACAACAAAAAATCAATTTTAAGGACCACCAAGCGCTCTCTGCTCTTGCAGAGTTTCGATAAAATTGGGTTGTCCCATACTCGACTTCTTGTAGCTCGTGAGCTCTCATCATTCGAAGGGCGTTGTTCAATAACCACACTGTTTTTGGTCGTCGCCATCCTTCAGCTGGGCATATAAGCCTTTAGCGTGGTACGTCGTACCCAGTTGGAACTAAATTCCTTCATCGGAGACAAAAAGGTGCTTTGCGCTTGCAGACAGAAGGTTTATATGCTGGAAGGAATCTCTCATTTGTAAATTGCGCGATAGTTATCATCGATGGTCTGCGACATTGGCCTGTAGCCAAGTATTAGATACAAAGTCTGATTGGATCTTCGTAAAAGGCCAAAGATTTAAGATGGCTAAGAATTTTATTTCAAAAAACAATATGCAAGTTCTCTTTTAGTGTGTAAAAGAGTTTGAGTGTATGCAATACAGCATATGTGAATGGGTGTTGATGGTGTATTTCTTGGCTTGAAAGGTATCATCGTGTCATATCATTAAACCATTTGACACATGTTCCAAGATTGTGACCCCAACAGGTAATTTTGTTCGGAGCTCCTCCGGTCTTAGTTTCACCAATTCTCTTAAGAAGCAACAAGGATATGGCTGGGGTCATGGAGAATGGAGGGGTATAATGTTGCTATTCTTGAACTGTCTAGCCTCCATCTGTAGTGGCATCTCAGTATGTGTCCGTCTATAAAACCCGGCCCCCTCCCGATCGGCATAGAATGCAACATCAATCTTTGCTACTGTTATCTAGCAACCAAGTCTGTAATATCAGTATCTAATAGATTTTAGATATCATGCCTAACGACGCTTCTGCCCCTCTCTACCCCGCTTACCTCCCTGTCCGTCCGGAAGGCTTCACTCCAACTCTGAAAGTTCCACTTCAAGATATTCCTGAAGCAGGATGTCGCGCAGATCCCTCCCTACCAGAGATCTATACTAAAGACAGTCAGCTTAAGAGCATAACCCCGCGGATTGGGACGGAAATACGAGGAGTTCAGCTAAGTCAATTAAGTACGGATGGTTTGGATCAACTAGCACTGTTGGCTGCTCAGAGAGGCGTGCTCGTATTTGTATGGATGACCTAAATTTGATCCCTTCAATAATATAGCCCGCCTCTATTCCTATCAGCCGAGTATTGACTGACGACTCGGGCAGAGAGACCAAGATTTTGCCGACATTGGGACAGGCCGACAGCGGGATATCGCAGCTCACTATGGACCCCTCCATCAGGTTCGCCTGTGTTAAGCTTCGTAATGACCGGCAATTTGCATAAACTAATGACCTAGTTGCATAGCACCCGACGATGGGATATCCACAAGGGACTAGTCCTGAGTTCCAGGTCGTGTACGCAGACGAAAAAGTGTATGATAGCCTGCCCTCCGCACTGTATCCCCCGTCAGCTGATTTGTATATAGTGGAAATCTTCGTACTTTGCTTGGAACACGTACAAGCTATGACCTTTGGCACATAGATCAAACATTTACGCCCAACACACCTGGTGTAACATTCTTCTGGGTTCTTGAGACACCTGCGTCTGGCGGCGGGGATACAGCATTCACCTCACTGACAGCTGCCTATCAAGCTCTCTCGCCCACTTTTCGTGAAGGCCTACATCGGCTAAAACTCCTACACACCAGTGCCAGTGTGGGTGAGGTTGCACGTATTGGGCAGGAAAGAGCGCTGAAGGATGCAGTACAAACGGAACATCCGCTTGTTATTGGACACCCGGTCACCCATGATCCTGTGTTATTTGTGAACCCAGCTATTGCCAGACAAGTGGTTGGTTATAAGCCCGAGGAGTCGGAAAACCTGCTATCGTTTCTGCACAATCATATTCGGTCATTGGATTTCAGCTGCCGGGTTTCATGGGAAAAGGGAACTGTTGTCGTATGGGATCAAGTGTGTCTCGTATCTTCATGTTTTAGCTTGAAGACTATGCTAACTTGTGCATCAGAGAGCAGTTGCACACTCAGCTGTGCCAGACTTCGAGGATGGTGACCGCCGACATATGGTTAGAATCATCGCATATGGCAGTCAGCCCCAGGCGGTTTCCGTGCATAAACCGTCTAAGAATGCCTCTTAGTTTTATAAATGTCGAGTCTACTCCAAGATGAGAATTTACCAAGAAACGAGGTGAAAAATCCATTCAAACATTTGAAAAATCCGACAATGTCTTACAGCGGACTGTTCCTATCTTTGTTCTCTGTTCTCTCAGCTGCTCAATTACTCAATCTTTTAATATCTGTTCTAATAACTTACAACCTCACTTTGCCTACCACCACAAGTCATCACTTGCTAATATCTTCCACTCATACCCCTTACTATTCTTTGTATAACATACATCTCTAGATTGACTCGGTGGTAGCCTGTGATCTCTCACTTTTCTCTTCTCTTTCGCTAGTTCATCCTCACTTCATCACCTTACACTAATTTTATGCTCAACCACTCTTCAATAATAACTAATCTTTCAGCTATTCTATGAATTTCAGTTCTCATAGACACCATCCTCATACTCTACCTGACCACAACTTTTCCAAGTCCCTTCCTTCGCCTCCTTCTTCAATCATGCATTGCTATTACCATAATCTCACCTGTCACCACATTCACCTGTGATCTTATATCTCTACACTTATCATTCCATAGAATCCATGCACATGTGACATTTAAGGCCTCAAATTCCAGCACGCCGGCTTGATTCTATTGATACTCTCCCCTAGCTACTCGATCACCTTTCCAATGCTGTGACTACTGTTCCCATCAAATGCTCGCATCTATCCTTTCTTACTATCCTGAACTACACCTACACTTACTAGCGAGTATCCGCTAGATTCGAAATTACACCACGATGCCTGACCCGGATTCTGACCATGATCTTGGTCATGCCGGGCATGGTAAGACTCCCCGAGAAAGGGCGTTCATAACCTTTTCATATGCTAACAAAAGGTAGACAAACATGACGGACCCCCCAGAAAGCTCACCCCAAGAAGAGGAAAGAAAGAACTCCAAAGAATCCTCAAGCTTGAGACCGATAGTGAATGGCTCGAGTGGCTAAAAAGTGCACTAGTTGCCCCCTGGTGGAAAGAACTACACAGCGACTGTTTATCCAAGCCAAAATCAGGAAAGCCCGCCAGAGTCAGTCAGAAAGTGATTTTAGAAAGACTGACTCGCGGGGAGGCAAACGGAAAAACAAGATATAGCGCGCGATTTCCTGAAAAAGATGATTGGGATCTTGCTGATCATCTAGCACGCTTTGTGTATATGGTTAAGACCGAGAATTACAGGTCCAATCAGGGCGTTTTCTTCAGGAAGAACTTTCCCGAGCCATTCATGGAAGCCATTGTCTGGGCTCTTCTGAACTACATGAGGAGCACTGATGGAAGCTCTATATTAGGCAAGCGTCCATGCTCTGAGGAGTCCAAAGAAGAGCCACTGTTTTGCGTGGACTTGGAAGCAGACGAGCAGGACTCAGATCAGCCAAGTGTCGGAGAGCCTGAGCCGATAGATATTACGATTGAGAAATGGCGCGAGGAGATGATTCATCCAAGAGAGCGGATTATCTTGACCAGATATTCTCCGAATTTCAATCCACAGGAAAAATATTGGCAGTTCCAACTTATATCGGAGGCCCTTAAGAAGGCTGAAATGGCTTCTGTCGATGGACAGATTGAAAATCTAGGGGATTTGTCAACCGAGCAGAACATCGCTTGGGAACCTACTTTGGGCCATTCCGTTGATGGTTTAGATCCTTCAGTGAACAGCCAAATTGATCATTTTGACCCAATGAAAATAGCCGCCACGGCAGATCTAGAAGCAAGTATAGCTGCAGAGATTGACGCGAGTGACTTTGAGTCCTCCATGTTGATCATTCCAACCGAAGAATCATTGGAGCGATTTGAAAAACATCGAAAGATCCTGGACAATCTTGAATATCAGATAAACAATCACGAAGAGGCCTGTCAGATTCTCAAAATCGCAAATCCTAGAGCACCGCGGATGAGATCTATGAACCGATCAGTCGCTCTGAAGTTCTGGCAACCGGTTGCCGTAGCCCGTTTGCTTGATATTCGTTCAAATACTAAGGTTCGAGGTGCTATCCTCGGTGATTCTGTGGGGCTAGGAAAGACGTGGGTGGCCATTGCCGTAATGCTTAAGGTCTGCATTGCCTCAAACCTGTTCACTAAATAAGCTAATCAAGGAAAAACTAACCATATGATATAGATATGGGAAGATTATAACCAATCTGTGAAAAAGGCAATAGGCGAAGGAAATGAACCACCGCCAGGTAAACCATTCCTGGTCGTCATGCCTCCATCACTTATCATGCAATGGTGTGCAGAGATCACTCGAGTCACAGACAAATTGCAAGTTGTGTTGTACTATGGCAGTAAGACATCCAAAGAGGGCATACGTCCAGTGAAGACCATACTGCACAAGGAACATGAGCTGTTTGATGGTTCACCAGCCAATGGTCGAAAAGTAGTTATTACCTCCTATCAGACATTCAGCAACCGCCATGGGTCCGCCGCCGCAAAAGCATGGTGTAGAAGAACGCATCAGGTTTATATGGAGGATATACCAACTCCACCAAATGGTTTTCCGCACCTCCTTGACGGTTGTTTTTCAGATGTGATTGTTGATGAGGGGCATACACTTCGAAATTCGGACACCTCACAGTCCAGGGCAGTCCACTGGTTGAAGGCGAGCTTCTATCTACTATTGACTGCCACCCCCATTTACAACTCTCGTGAAGACGTGCGCGGATATATTCCACTACTGTTTCGTCCACCCTCTCAAGGGGATATGCATATGTTGAAGGAGTTAGGGGGAGACATTTTCAAATTGCCCCCTGAGGACCCTGCGAGAAACGTTTGCTGCACGAAAATGGCAGTGGAAGAGTACATTCTTGACAATAACGTGCCACCAATGGTGGCAGGGGAGCGCTTACGTGTCATATTTGGCCAGATCATGGTTAGGAGAACGTTATCATCTCGTATGGAGTCATTCGGTTCAAGGATGATAGGAAGCGATATACCGCCAACCCATCGCAGAGTTTGCACTACAGTATACAGTCGAAAAGAACACGATATGTATACTAGGCTTTCTGCTATTCATTATGATGGGCTATTCATGGAAGATCCGAGGGATCCGACCAAAATAGTTTGGAACATGGCCAAACTCCGCAAACTTTGTCTTTTGACCTCATGGCTAGGTTTCGATCATCTCGAGCATGCGCTCCACGCGCCCAAGATACCTAAAGCCTGCAAGGATTTGAAACAAGGGACTTTAGGAGCCGTCTTCGCACGAACCATAGTGGAGGAAATGAAGCCTCAATTCCAAGAGTCTATCTACCAGAGCATCGAAACGATAGTAGAAACGCGGAGAACCTGGGTTCTCGAGTTTCTCCTAAAGGGTTCGCCCAAGATGCGGGCTATGCTTCCCGTCCTGCGTGATCAGGTAATTGTTCATGGCGAAAAAGCAATGGTATGGACCCAGTTCCCCGCTGAACAGATCTATGTTGCAGCAATTCTTAAAGAGGCCAATATTGATGCGGAGGTTTTCCATGCAGGACTGACTCGTGATGAGAGGATGAACCTTGTCGAGCGGTTTACACAGAAGCATGACGAATGCATGGTATTGATATGTGCATATAATGTCAATGCTGCTGGCATGAATCTACAAAATCTCTGCCGCAACGTTCATATCCTCACAATGGGCTTGTCCAAGTCAGTTGTTAACCAGGCTATTGGAAGAGTAAGTCGACTTGGCCAAGAGCGTATGACGTTCGTCTATGAGTATCGCCTTCGGTCCTCCTTTGACGAAGACCTTGTTTCCCGCAGTGAGCGAAAAGCCCTCCCAGGTTTAGTCGCAGACCTCGGTGAGGGTTTCAGTTTCCCTTCAATCTCAGAAGGTGAAGAGGGTCTAACCAACCGATGGGTACTGCGAGCTGGAGAGTTATATCAACTTGCACCTGGCGAGCTTATAAGAAAGGAGGACATCACAGAGAGTAGGCCTATTCTCGAGGAGTTAATGAGGTCTATGGAAGACACCATTTAGTTTATGAGTTTTCTATAATTTTTCTTTCTTTTATCGTTTGTGATGATACTGGCACCATTGAGAAAAGCTAACAAACCTCGCGTGCACCCCACAAGTATTGTCCAAAAGAATAATTCTAATTGATGGGGTGGTGGAGCTAAAGAAATTCTGGAGTCAGGCTTTCAGAGTGCCAAAGGTCCGCCCTGGAGTTTTAGAGATATTACCTAGTCGATCCGCTGCGAATTAAGTATTTTTGTGTATTTTAATGAAATCGTCTCTTCAAGCGAGATGAATATCGAACTATAGAAACCCTCCTTGTCTAATATACTATAGTACTTGTATTAGTAGTCTTGGCGTTGGTCAACTGCACCGAGGCACGTGCGGAACCAGCGGATTCTCCCAGGTTGGATTAGCGCCGGATTTAGGGAGTTGACAACAACTAAAGGGAACTGCGACCTATCTTCAATACTTCCGCTGACATCGAGGCTCATGTTCTAGGACATGATGCACTCAGAATTTCCGTCATTCTGATACCATTATACTCATCCCACTGAGGTGATCTCATCCTACCGCGAACTGTTGATCTCGCCGCGAATGTCTTGTACTTGACGCCTGAACTTCAGATCTAGCCCAGCAGGCCGGCAAGTGCCGTCCAACCAAGCAGTCAGCCATGTCTGTCTTGCAAGGGACTATGAATGTACCTATGACTACATCCACTGCACAAGCTCTTAATACAACGATCCCGGCCGCCGCTACCTCTGCACTATCCTCTTCTGCGCGCGAACTGCTCGCCGCCCCGTTCCGTCGTTTCTCCGCACTCTCGTCGCATGTCAACCGGCTGGTGGGGTTACCGAGTATGGCAACATATTTGCGAGGCTCAGAATTGGCAGGACCAGCAGGGGGTGCAGTGGTAGAAGCGACACAGACAGCGGCAGAGGCCGCCAGGGAAGGCGTCGTTGAAGCCGCCGCGCAGGCCGACTCAAGTTACCATCTGACCGACATCTTCCAGGCTGTTATTAAGTTCAGTGGGTTCTTTTCCTACTTGACTAGTCGATGGTCTTTGGCTTGCTTCACTGTGGTAAAGTTCTACCTGCCGGATAGTTTTCATGGTCATCTTGCCCTAATAGATCAAAGGCCCTTGTTCTGAACAGGATCACCATATATGCGTCTACCCGGCGACACCTCCATCTTGATTGGAGCCGGCGACTAGCTTTACGAATTATACCGATCCTTCTTTTTATATCTCAGATTCACTCCCTACTCCGCACAATCCGTTGCCAGACGTCGACCGAGTACTCGCTCATTCGATACGGCACTCCCGGGAAACGTTTGTTGTTTGATCATGCTGGGGGCGGAGGGTTTCTGTATTCACTCGGCTCCACACTTTTACCATGGGAGACCGATGAGCAATCTTGCAGTGCAATGAACATGGGCCGGCCCGCTAGTTCCTCGGATATTTCCTACGGATCGTTTGTGCTTCTCTGGCCAGTGTTCCTCCGGCTGTGCCTAAGCCACTTTGTTGAAACACTTTCGTGCGCGCTACAGGGAAGAGCAGTGGTTACAGAAGCTGGGATGTCTATTTTCGAGCATTCTCTTGCATTTGCCGAGGCGGAGTCTACAATTAGTCAAACGCTTGGGCTAGGACTGTTTGGTCTACCCAAGCAAAGTGCTAGCAAAGATGACTTAGGAGAAAGCGCCCAATCCACCCTTCATCTACTTAGTAGGACTCAAGTTCTCGAGCGGATGAATGTGACCCCAGAGCTACTTCTGATCGCTTTGATATCATGTTGCAATAGCCTCACTTCAAACGTCCTAGATGTGTTTGGTAAACAGAGCCGGTACCGGTTGTTCAACACGGCATTCTGGGGCCTTTGCTTCATGTCTACCATGGCGTGGGGCTTGGTGAAAGGCTCGTCTGTGGGAAGTGAGAATGTGGTCTTAAAATTTCCCACAGTTTGCATCGTGGGATTCGTACCACATCTGCTAATTCTATCGGGCATTATCACATGCGCTGTGATCTATATGCTTGCTCTCCTCATCACAGCTTTCTCCCTTCCTGTCGATACTCCTCAGCCGTTGTCGCTTCGGGAAAGATTCACACTGGCACATGAGAATATGCAGGGCGCTACCCAGTTTCACAATATTCGATTCAATAGACACGAAGACTTCTATACCACCCTGTTGAGAATTGGATATACCGCCCTGACTGCGGCCAGCGAGGCGGTGTTTCTGAACGAAGGCAAAGGAGTTGTTGCTCGGAGTATGACATGGCTAGAAGAAGATAGGTTAGCGGAGATCGAATCGTCACGACAAAGGCGATCTCTTCGGGACCCCGTCAGCCATACGAGTGACATTCCTTTCGGAGGTGGCGAATCTGTGGACTTCGATATACCGGAAGCGCCTTCCGATTGGGAAAGTGGATATGGCCGGGAAAAGAAGATCGAGAAGCCCAAGAATGGATCAAGATCCCTGCGAACTCAGACAGACCCGGGTGGTGTAGGGGCCTTCCGAGGCATGGTCCGATGGTACCATGGCTTTGCTTTCTTCCGTGGAATTTTCTATCTCCTCCTTAGATGGACCGCTTATGGCTTGGACAAGCTGTTGAGCAAGATTGGAATTAGTGCCCGACCGCAATGGCTGAAAACTATAGTAAGATCGCGTAAGAGTCGACCCCAAGAACTGAAGAACAAACAAACGGAGTCCCTCGATTTCTGGATCTTGACGGATACTGGCGAGTTGGTGCTACCGGCGGATCACGAGTTTGACGTAGAAACAGAAATGAGGAAGCGGGAACGATCAGGGGCAACGCTTTGGGAGCAGTCGGATGAGCAGCGACTCGATGACAAGCTCTACGGCTGGTGGAAGGCTGGAGGCTCATGGGGTGACCGCGACTTGAGCTCAGACTACTCACCACCCGAAAACGATATTGATGACACGACCAGTGTCGTCTCAATGTCTACGACCGCAGACTCCGAATGGGAGGATGAATCGGACGGTCGCCGTACACCCACCCGCGATAACCCTTTCCCTTCAGGTTTCTCTCGCGAAAGCACTACCGTACAAGAATCGATGGTGGATATTAGCTCTTTCGCGCGCTTGCTCGATCCGCGTGATCAGGAAAGCAGGCAGGAAGCACGCATCCTAGCTGCCCATCTTGCTGCCGGTCAAGAGGGCCGAATACTGACTCGACGTCGCTTTCAGCAACAGATAGAGCATGAAAGGGCACAGGTATTACTGTCATCTCGATTGTCTCAGGAAATAAGATCCGAAAAACGAAAGCCTACCATGGAAGAGGAGAGCGAGATACTTGAAAAACTTATCCTCTCCCGACGCTCAAGCGCTTCTGTCCGTGCTGACGAGCAGTCCTGGGAATCTGGCGCCTCCGGATTGGGACCAAGCGGGCCACCGTGTGTTATCTGCCAGACAAACCCACGTTCAGTCATTACTTGGCCATGCCGATGCCTCTGCGTTTGCGAAGAGTGTAGGGTGAGCCTTGCAATGAACAATTTTGGTAGTTGTGTGACTTGCCGCCAGGACGTTGGGGGATTCGTGCGGCTGTGGGTACCATAGAATTCCTTTCTTCCAATTCAATTCCACTACTTTTTTAATGTTCTTCTACGACGGCGTTACCCTGATGGACATACCATTGCATATATTACTACATCATCATCATCATCATCATATCACCACTTATCTTCGTTCTCGTTTTAGTTTTCATACAAAATGTACTCTCCTTACATACCCGATGATAAGCAAAAGGATCAGTACTACTGCATATCATCCAACGTGATTTAATATTTGACCAAACCTGTTTATTAACAAAGGTAGGTAGAAAGTAAGCCAGGGAGCAACAAAAGCAAACAATTCCAACAATCACGAACCAAAAGGCCAGACAGAAGGTAAAAACAAGCAAAGCAATCATTAAAATTATATTATTACAAACCCCAAGCCTAAGTCATCATACTATCATTCAATATCAGCAGGGACGACAATCATGGAGAGACGTACCCCTTCCACCGAAGAGTAAACATCGAGTCCCACTAAGGAATCAAAGGTGGTAATACGCAGCCACAGCAGCGATAGCCACACCGGCCAAGCCCCCGGTAACTTGTGCTGCTCCATTTGTCTTAAGAGGCGGGGTAGCTGAGCTGCTTGCTCTGCCCGAAGAGGAAGCACCACCTGCACCTCCGCCAGCACCACCAGTGTGAGTGGATGCTCCTGGAGAAGAAGAGACATGGGATGAGCTAAGTGCCGAAGACGAGGGCTTGGGGCTGGAGGATGCATGAGAGGAGACGGTGGGGATGGTCATGGAGCCTGTGGGTGATGCCCTTGTTCCTGTGCCTGTTGCCGTTGCCGTTGTGGTTGTGGTTGACTGGGGGGTAGTTGAGGCTCCTGGGTTAGGCACGCTGATGGGATGGCCAGCTGAGGAGCATGCGGAGACGACGATATTAGAGACGGCTTTGTGTGGTGATTAGCCTATTAGTTCCAGGAGTAGTCCGGGGGGATGGAGACGTACAAGATTGCTCGGCGAGAGGACAGGCTTGTGCAACACATGGACTGACTTTCGGGACGAGCTCGGGCTTCTGGCAGTGGCACGCGAAATCGGTTAAGGATGGGCATCCATCGCCTTGCAGAGCGTTGACGAGACATGACGCCTGTAGGATTGGTTAGTGTTGTTCGGTGGTTGTGAAGGGGAGTGGTGGACTTTACTGCGCAGGGTGGGATATTGGGGAGGGTTTGGGCAGCGGCCAGACTAGCAAACAGGATGATCATATGGTGGATGAGCTGCATATTGGTAGCTTAGATGCTTCTGTGAAAAGAATAGAAGGGAAGTTGGAGTGATATCGAAACGAGTGTCGAGATGTAACGAGCGGTGGCGACGACGGAGTTATATCTCTCGGGAGAAATGAGCGTCTTTTTATAAGCCATGAGGGGAACGTTTCACCAGATTCAGGGAATTGCATCACATGTTTATTAACGTTAAGATTAGAGCTTGTTTGATTACAAGCTTCTATGGTCAGGACGGTGCGATTCTTCTGGTTGGGGGAAGTCTATCCAATCGTTCCTGGACCGTCGCGCCATGTGACATGCAACCTGAACCATACCTCAGTTCATTCTCTGGTACACCTGGGGAGTAAGACCTCCTTTGGTGCGGTTGGCGTCGCCCCGATACGTACTCCGTACACCCTGGGGATAATCAAGGTACGGCACAGGGACGTAAGCAACGCTAATTATGATGCCTTTTTGACCTATTGACTTCACTATTGCAGAAGGCATACGTAGGCTCGGACCAGGGTGCTCTGTACCTATACGCTGGAGTGTCATTTGGATGAGGTGCTAGGATTGCGAAGCTACTAGGATGAGAGCGGGCTTGTACAGATCACTGGCCATGTTATTGGTGAGCACCGTGCAAACAATTTCGATACCTGGCTAGTTGAAAGGCAAGAAGTCTGTAAAGCTGTCGATATCAAAAGCCTGAAGTAGGACTACTGCCATGGGTAGTAAACACTTTGAGGGCTAGAAACGTAACCAAGCACTTACTAGCTCGTATGGAGACTCGATCTGACTGGACCACATATTTAGCACTCTGGCTAGTAGATTGCAATTTCACTCCTGCTACCACTCATGTGCTATAAGGACAAAGGTAAGATATGGCGAAGCCATCGGGGCATGGGTCAATGTGTCACAGGTGGCGAATCAAAACAGCCTATACCGAGAACACAAAGTCCAGTGAGACGGCTCCGGGACTTTGCTGATAGGTTTCTACCAACCCGTAAAGTAAGACATCTACTAGGATCTTGTGCAATGGGGCCTGGCCGAGAACAAAGCAAGTGTAACATAGGCGAGTTACTGTCTGTTCGCGTGTGGCTGTCGTCAAAGAGGGTTCTTTGTGGTGGAGTATTCTGTCTTTGTCTCCCCGTTTGTGAAATTTAGGGACTCGCCAATGGGACAACTTCCAGTATTGCTAGCCCGTATGCATAGTTGGATAGGACTTTTCACGCTACCAACGAGTAGGTGCGCAATTTAATGAAATGCAAGATGAAATCCATTATGAACTTGGGTCACACAACCAATGATGTGAGCATCCAAGTTACCGCAATCGAGGGTATGTATATACAGTATCTTCCCAACGCCCTGCTCCGAATACCAAACCAACGCCATATATCTTCGACACTCATCCGTTCCAGATGGGGCTATCTGTACAATGGAGTAGTGGTTCAGGACAGAAGCTCATCAACGTATGCCCTCTGTTTGATATCATCCTTGTGTTTGAGTAGCACGGCCAAAACCTCAATTGGGGGGTTGAGATTCAAAGAATTCGCGCGTCTCCATCGCTTCAACCGAGCAATTCCAATGCAAGGCTAGATATCAGTCAGCTAGTCGTTCTCCTTGAGCACCAGAGAATGTTGGGCTCCTTAGAACTTATGATGGACTAAGCGAACGTACCCCAAATTGACTGGAAAGATCGAAATGTCGCAGGATCTTCTCATGTAGGGTGAGATCTTGCTGGTGAACTGGCATGCATACTGTTAGCGTTTGACTCTGCAACGTGTAGCTATGATCGGAAATGAATCGGGTGAACACTAACACCGAGGTCCCCTTCTCTTCTCTTCCTCTTTCCTCCAGTATTGTTGTAAGTCCTTCTCAGTAATTTTGATGGCCTTTTCGTCTTCTTTCGACAACGGCTGTTCAATCTCCGCTTGCGCTTGTTGCCTCACGGCCAGCTCTGCCACATGCGGCTGCGAGGGCTCGGTGGGCGTAACCGACACTTGTTCAGGCTCCGGGACCTTCTCAGAAATAGAGGCGATGACTGGTTCAAGGTCTTTGGTCTTCTGCGTTTGCGTCGGTGTCGCCGATGGCTTGGTTACTCTGGACTTGGATCCAAATGAGAGGGTGGCCTGGTTAGAGCGGGTGGCCGTGGCCCGGCCACCGCGACGACGAGTGGGAGGCATTTTTGCGATATATGTGCACTATAGAATGGAGTTGTTGCAGAAATATAGTCGGAGTCTACAAGGTACTAATGTGCAGGGTGGAGAGAAAGATCGGGTCTGGGGTCAAACCGGTACTGTGTAGTTCGAAGATAGTGGGGACATCGATGTCATAAAGTTTGGGTTGGTTGTTGCACATGGCAACCGAAACCCTCAGTATCGGATATGGCAGTTGGGTGAGAAGTGGAAGCTCTCACTGAGTATAATATATTAGTATTATTTTTTACTCTACAGGAAGCTTTCTCTATAAGTATACGTCTTCTTTTTCTTCGTATTTTATTTTTTGTTTTCTTTGTTGTCGTCCAGGTTATACATACTTGCGGTAGTTCCAAGCAACATACGAAAGTATTTTGTCTTGTCCGAATGCGGCTACTCAGGAATAGTCACAACCCTATACGATTAGTTAAAGCGAAAAATAGTGATACTAGTGATAGATATGAAGTTAGAAGACAAGCCACTTAATTTTCAATATCAAAAGCTGGACAGTAATTTCTCGTCCTCGAGTGATCTACGATAGTAATATGTCACCCCGCATTCTGAGTAATAGCAGCCTAATAGTCATCACGTTCCGGGGGATCCTAGCGAGTGTCCAGGCCTCAGCATCAATCGGCTTCCGACACTACCTCTCTATCCTTCCAATGTGGCTATCAACACCCGCGACCTCGCTAACATGCCGGCAGAGGAGCAATCGAGCGACTATACTCGCTATGTGAAACATGTGTATATGTGTACACCATACCCTGATACAATAAAGATTGTTACAAGATCGAGTGTGGCCTTTTTCTGTTCGTTGGACAGTTTTCATTGATCCTGTTACTCGTAGTAAAATAGACATGAATCGATTATGACGTAAGGACCAAAGAGTGAAGAAGTTGATAGCACTCAATCCTTGATTACCTTTCATGATAGCTGCCTGATGTGTCACTAAGGAGTTAAGACTACCGCGTTGTTGTCTCTAGTATTTGCTGAGACATGCATATGTACATGGAGGGGGCTGTTCACAGGGCAGTGACAGGGCGTCGAGGCCAATGAGACATTTCAGCCTTGTTGGGTCTGGTGGGTTCGAGATGCGAAGTGTACCAGTGGTTCACCGAGTCTTATTTATAGAAAAAAGAGGGCCTGGGTATGATGGCAGTATTGCTTGACCTTCCGTCAAGGAGGATATCGAGAAAATCGAATAAATTCGGAGTGAAAGATAGAATAGTAAATATGTGGCTCTCGTATTCATGGAAATGAGTTGTTGCCGATCCGCTGACGGAAGAGAGTGCATGGTAACCCGGAAAGGGTTGGCAAAGCCGCCGATCGAATCGAGGCTCGACAAGAGGTACTTGTAGCCGCCGCAATCGACTTGCTCCTCAATCACAACTTCCACCCACCCCCACATAGGCGGCTATTCAGCACCTATTCCTGCGCCCTTTTACGCTTATTTCAAAATTCCCCGGTTTCACTTACCCAAAGCCTGAGACATCTGCGCCTTTTGGCTTCGATACTTGCCAATCGAACAATCCCGTACGTCGTCTGCGATCCACTGGGAAAGTGCTCCGTTTCTTGGGTCGTCCGAGCGCTTCTCCAGGACAACACAAGCCGCTTACCGCAACTGCGCCATCGCAAAAGCTTCGGCGCAAGGCGATCGAGCGGAATACGCTGGCCCATCCGGTCTCTATGAGCCTTTCAAGGAGTTTGAGGTCGTCGAGGTCGCATACCCCCCGGATAAGCTCCGGAGCGCATCCCTCTCAGCCGCCCCATGGTGGTGCGGGTGTAGCGCTCTCAGCATGGCCGCCTTCGTGCGAGTGTCGGGGCCGCCGAATGGCAACTTTCTGATCGGATATCCAGGTATATCCGCAACCATGGTGAGTGTTAGCCTTCCCTCCCCTTGATATGGCATGAGCGTCGCAATAACCGGTTGACTAGCCTCGCATCGAAGGCAAAGTTGAGATCAGACCTAGTGTCGGCATTACGGCTCCCGTCAATATATCCCTCGTTACCATTTACCTCCAACGTCGTGAGACAATACACCCTTCGGCGGATTCCGTTACTAAGAAACACCTGGCCCCTCCTCGGAAAGAGACTACAGATCTCGTGGGCAAGGAGATGCTGCTTTTTCGCTGCCCTGCCGGTCGAGAATACGAGGAGGTCATTTCTATGGACCTGCCTTTCGTCCTTTTCATCCCCTTCGGGCGCGGTGGGCAAGATGCGTCTCGGCGAGTCCCCCCGGCGAGTTTACAGCTTCCGAGTCGAACGGCGGAGACATACTACGAGATTGTGGTGACGGTCCAACAAGGACATTCAGATCAGAGAAAACACATGTTTCCAGTGCCAATCGCACGCTACGATACACTCTCTACATTTGGGATGTATAACCGTCCCGAGGCAGCAGAACGGGTATCGGATCACTTAGTCACTCTGGGCATCTCATTACCCCGATGGTCCTATGGCCCACTTGACCCAGTGAGTGTCTACGTCAAACTATCGCCAAACCCGGATTGGATGAGCAAAGCTCGAAAGGTTACAATAAGCAAGATCACTATTGGTATCGACGAAGAAATTATATATAATCACCAGGGTGATGAACCGCAGAGGAAAGTGAAAACCTTAACAAAGCGAACTGAGCATATTGGAATGAAGCTGCCACCGTCCGGCTTCCTAACAAACCTCGGCTTAGTATTTCCAGCGAAGGATATGCGAGATGCCGAGGGAATACTTCCCAGAGGGAAACCTGCTTTTCCGATGTATGCAGTGAGCGGGTTCACGACCACCGCAAGCCTTTATAAGATTGAGTACTACTTAACGGTAAAGGTTCGTATTTTAGTTCGACCGCACCCTTCCGAATATTTAGTAGGTGAAGCTCACTGGCCATAGGCCCACTTGACATCTGCAAGGGATATTGTTATTCGACAGCCAATAGTAGTTTGCCCTCTTGATCATGCCGGGTGTAAAGAAGAAATGGAGGCTATTGAGCAGGCCGCTCGAGATGCTGTCCATGTGAACCCAGATAACCCCATGCTGCCCTTACCCTCGATAATACGACCCAGTGACCCTAACGCTCTTCGTCATCTCGGAGTAGCCATTGTCGGTAACCAGAAGAAGCCTTTGATCGATTGAGCAGAGGCAATGACCAAACTCTTGGATATCCTCATTGGGAGTCCGATGTCTTGCTCAATTTCGGTGGTGGAGGTTTCCACTCTTGCTACACCAAATATACAAGATAGGGCTCAGCCTGCACTGCGAGATTCGCGTGCAATCCCCAGCTCGCAAGAAAGCCGAGCAAGATCACGTTTCACGAATGCATGG
Organism: Aspergillus oryzae RIB40; assembly: GCF_000184455.2. Taxonomy (NCBI): domain Eukaryota; kingdom Fungi; phylum Ascomycota; class Eurotiomycetes; order Eurotiales; family Aspergillaceae; genus Aspergillus; species Aspergillus oryzae. Next base: position 548,752 of record NC_036437.1, read on the forward strand.
GTCCCGGAGTTATTTGTTGCATGGTATTCATGATAGCCTTTGTATTTCGTCTTCGCTGGCCGGGAGGAAAACGGGGTGTTTGGGTTTGATTAGCATTAGGGAGGGATCCTGTTGGTCAGGGGTCACTTGTTTTTCCGATATCATTCCCTAACTGTGTACGCTCAATCTAATATGTAAGATCTACTGGTAGAGTCTAAGAATCAACCAAGCGCATCTATGCACAAGGATTGACCTCGTGAGTAGAAGACAAACAACAGGACAGAACCTCGGCTTGGTAATCTCTGCATCAGTTTTGGAGGCAATTCTGGCCTGGGTACATGCTTCTCTCCTACAAGGGGATATCACGACTGCATCCGCAGTTTGGTATGGCTTTTCTCTATCCCAGTGAGATTTTCTTGTCTCCCAGAGAGCGGTATTCTTCATCTAGTACCCTCTATGCCCCTTTCGTATCTCAAATGTGCGCAGATGCTAATATTGGGTAGGGAGTGGACTCTGAGTACTTTGTCGGTGAGCCTACTTCCCAATCTCCAAGAAACCCATTGCCAAACTCAGCGTATCCGGATCCAAAGAAAGAGAGCTCTGCTTTCGGTCGCTTTCGATGTTCCGAAGGCAATCTTTGAGGATTTCTAGAACGGTCTGGTATTGTTTGGAAGAGGAACCGAAAGTAGTCAGCGCATTGTTGAGATTAACGGAGATCTAATGAGCCAGCCAAATAATTAATGAGGGGTTCGCTGCGAAAGTGCGAAAGATAAGGATACACACCTGGGTAAGAATCTCGTTGTACTTGACGCTGTTGTCTATGATATTTAGGTCCATGGGTACTCAGTACCAGCCCATGTGCCCATGGACAGAGGATAAGAGTGAGTGTGTGGTGAAAGGGAAACAATAGAACTTCCCCGCGGTGGGAAAGTGGAACTGATTAACTCTGATAAGCTCGGGCCACCCGAGATTTTTATCGCCAATCGATCTCCGGGAAATTTACCTTGACCACTCACTTGCTCCCTCGAGCTCTAGACCTCTTCCTTACGTCTTCACCGGGCTCCACCTGATGCAGGGTCCCTGAAGCTTTTTTCATATTCGATTAACGGTTCCTACATAGACCCGAAGCTACTATAAGCATCACAATGGCCGACACAGACGAAGCCGCCATCCACCTCCCATCGCATGACTCCGCGGCGCACATCGACACGGACTTGTCCGATGAGACGCAGGACTTTCGCATGTTAAGCAATCTCTCATTGTTAGTGTTACTTGATCCTAATTCATTCGTTATAGAGTTATATCATGAACTGACTCGGAGAATAGCCTCGCAGATACCTCGCAAGCTACACTCCCAAAGCGCGGTGAAAAGGACTTCGAACCGAACCCAACCCTCTACCAAGCCGATATCCTAGATGCCTCACGTCAGGCCATGCACAATGCCCTCGCACATCCGCGGTTACACAATCCAAAGAACCAGATCATTGGCATCTACGCGCCCGATGGACCTGCTCCGCCTCGATCGGTCGCTACGCCGAAAACCCTAGACACCATTGCAGAGAACGATACTCCAGCGCAGACCGCCGAGGCGGAGGAAAGTCAATCTAAGAAGCCCGCAGGAACCGGGACAAACGTTCATCCGGATTCCTGCGTCTACGTAACAAACCCGAAGGGACAGTTTTTCAAGAATATGGGTCGCGCAGATCGGTGGGGTCGCATCTGGCTTCTGCCGGAGGAAGCTTTGTATATGCTTGAGCGAGGCAGTCTGGATGTTAGGTGGCCGCGGTCAGCAACGGGATGCGAGGATGATGGTGAGACGGAGGATTCCGGGATCCCAATGAGCTTGCAGGCTGCGTATGCGTGTTTCATTGGACATGGGGGTTTGATGGTCGATCGGTTTTCTGTCTACTCCGGATTGAGAAGGCTGGGTTACACACTCATTCGAGCCCCTGGGTGGTACGACGAGGCAGAGGAAGAGTTTGAGGACCCAGAATCGACCAAGCGACAAGGTCCTGGTCTGGCGGGAATCTATGGGCGGTTTATGGACTGGCTGCATAGCTCTACTACTACGGCTGTAGGGCCTGTTGCTGGTCTTGGGATCCATCGGAATTACAGTAAGTACAACTACAAATGTGTCTGCATCGCGGCTCCATTTTAACGCTGTATAGATGATATCTACCGCAAGCTTTCGATAATTCCTTTCTACGATCCTACAGCTCCTCTGCCCCAAAACCCGCAGACGAAGCCGCCATTCCGCGTTGTCTTCCATGTCTACAAACCTTCTACTCCATTCCGCAAATCTGCTCCTCCTGCACCGGACTTTAGAGTCGCGGTCGTCAATGCTCGTACGCACACTACTGTGCCTACGCTAGCTCAACTTGGCACTCTCCTCGAGAGCACACCCTTAGATCCGCCAAAAGGCGAGAAGATGGAAAGAAACCTCTACATGCGACTCCGACATGGATACCGGAACGTCGTCCTGGCGGTTGTCGACCAAGGCGTCGTAAGCTACCTCCGGGTCGCCGATGCAGCGTTTGGAAAGGAAAAGCTATACAATAGACCTGCTCCTTCCGGGAACAAAAGGGGTGCGAATCCTCGCAACCCCCGGCCGAAGCCTAAGGGCCGGTGACGCCCATCATTATTGGCGATGATCCTAGTTTATTGATACACAAGATACAGACATATACGGCGCTATCGAACTATGAGGCGACAGCAAGGCCGATTTGGTTATGAATCCATACTACTCTTGGTATACCATAAAGTATGGTATGAAGCAGAAATGTCTCCCCAGGAATAGGGTCCTGATCTCCATGGCGAAGAGGGACGAAGACCTAGTAGAAGAGGGAGCAATGACGTAATCTGCCATCATCTTTAGAACGTCCGTCTATGGTGAAGGAAGACCAGGCGTAGATGCTCAGATGGCGTGTGATATTCACAAGGAACGAACAAGGGCGTGGTTACTCATATCGGAATATGAGATATAATGTTCATGTTATACCTTTTATCCTTTTCCATAGTCTTCAGGAAACGATATTCTAGTGTCAACCGGATAAACCCATATATACACGAGACCCAACGCCAAGTACTTTGTTCCACTGTTAAACTCCTCCGCAAATAATAATCGAATAATAAAGATCATCTAAATCGTAACGCATAAGAGCAGGTAGACCCCTAAGTCCTTATTAGCTCGGCACCCAAATAGAATCGATCCTTGACATACGGAGGCGAAAATCAGGTATCCAGATAATCCGCCGCCATCAACAACTCCAGACACAACTCCGGCGGAATTTCCATATCTGGAACATTTGACTGGTTCTTATTCTTCTCGTTGTAGCAAAAGTACTCGCAGACCTTCTCGAGGACGATTCCACTGATATTCTCCAGTATGCAGCGACCTGTCAATGCTTCGGCGAATTTACCTGTACAACGAAGCAATAGTAAGCACACAAGAACCCCAAAACAGAGCACAGCAAAGACCGAGGACGGATCAAAAGAAGCAAAAAAGGTAAAAGGGAAAACGAACTAGAAGGTTCCAGCATCCGACGTATCGTCCCAGAGACACAGGCCGCACTACGCGGAAGGACGAATTCAAACCCATCACCCGAGACCAACGTCACGAATTCCGAGTCGGTGGCCGATGAAGCCATTTTTCCCGTTAAGGTTGTGAGAACGGAGGTAATATGGGGAGGTGGATGGTAAGGTTGGATTGAGGATCAACGCGGGACATGACAAGAGACGCGGTCGTGACGGAAGTTTTAATTTTCTCCACGTGATCTGTGCGGAAGCTTTCCGATGAACTGCTTTCTTAGTCTGTTTTAATTTCAATGTCACGCTTTGTATACTTCGTCTGGCATGTGTGCTTCTTGGATGGCTGGGTGACCTGATTGCTTTCTTGTTGGTACGGCTGAAAGGAATTCAAGTTTCATTGATTATCTCCCTTGTCTTTATTTCAATCGTTTTGAGCATTTGTATACATTTCGTTCAGATTCAATGATAAACAACTGCGTTTCGTCTCTCTACATATAACTTAATTGAGACGTGACTTTGCCTGAAAGAGCACAAGAAACCAAAATGCAACCACTACACCTCAGCATGCGCAGTGCAGCAATGTCAATATCCCATCTCCCCTATCCGCGCCCTCAATACACCAGGCGCATATTGAACACAGCTCTCTCCACAGCCTACAATGCCCCACCAAGGTCACAAAGACGACCCCTCTCCTCCCAGACACCCAGCACCTCAGCGCGTCTCACCGGCCGGACCTGTATGATCACAGGCGGGACATCAGGAATTGGATTCGCAATCGCAAACCGATTCCTCCAAGAGGGCGCAGAGCGCATCATCCTCGTCGGACGATCGTACGAGCGTCTCCTCAAAGCCGCCACCAGACTCCAAGTCAATGACGAAGGCGCCCGAAACCAAGAAGCGGCTGATGAAACCGTACGAAAGTCACAGGGAACTTTAGTCGAATCATCGGATAGAATCAGTCTCCTTGTGGGTGATGTATCGGAGGCTGGGTCGTGGCTGCGTGAGCTAGAGAAGGCGATGGTATGTTATACTACATTCTCTTTCTTCATTATTTGGCTTTGTTATTGTGTATGGATAAATGTGTGAATGGGAGACTGACAAAGGATACTAGCAACCCGTCGATATCCTAATCAATGCAGCTGGGATCTCTAACTCCAATATTCTTCCCAAGACATCTCCTGAGGAAGTCTCACAAACCCTCCGGACAAATCTTGAAGGCGCGATCTTCACATCTCGCGCTCTTCTCCGTGCTTCTCTCCGTAACAGGTTAAAGGGCCGAACCGGCGAGACCCGACCCCCCTCGAAATGTATCATAAACATCTCGTCATTACTAGCGCTGAAAGGTGGAACCGGCGCGGTCTCATACGCTGCTTCGAAGGCGGGACTTCTTGGTCTCACCCGGTCATTAACAGTTGAAGCGACTGGTTCTCTGCGTAATGTGGTTGTGAGGTCGAATGCGATTGTGCCGGGGTATATTGAGACGCCGATGATTGCGGATTTTAGCGAGGGCCAGAATGAGAGGTTAAAGGAGAGCATTCCGCTGGGTCGGTTTGGGGCGCCAGAGGAGATTGCGGATGCGGCAGTGTTTTTGGCGGGCAATGAGTATGCGAATAACTGTGTTATTAATTTGGATGGGGGATTGAGTGCTGTGTAATCTACTCTATTATATCTGGGGTAGATTATGTGTATATTAGGATGTTCAGAGTGCTTTAGTCCTTTGGGCTTTAATGGGTGTACGATAACTCAAGTATGATAACAAGTAAATTCATCGACTCATTCGTGTATCTTTGTTGAAACGCCAAGCCGAAGTATGCACATTATGACTTCGGTCAAACTGAATAGTACCAACGGTAATCCCTTCGTCCAATCTATTCGGAGCAAAAGCATGATATGTTACAGTAGATGGAAGGGGATAGAAGCAAAAAGAAGATATCTCTGGTGATCCACCCAAAGCCCAAGGAGCAACCAATGTGTAAGAAAGAAAACCAATGCATAGGGACATATGTCCGAAGTAGCGAGGACGCAGTTGGGCCCCATGTGCCTCTTTTATTCGTTCAGTCGTCAATGAGAATCGCACCTCCTTCCGTCTCATCTAAGACGATAGGATTCGATCCATCGCCGTCAGCGACAGACATACTGGCCACGCGTTTTGAACGGTCTTCGCCGTTGGTGAGGCCGGCTTCCTCGGCATTGCGCTTGCGTTTGTTCGGGTCCGAACTGCCATTAACGTGCTCGCCAACGGTAGGTGTAGGTGCCCGTGGTTTTCGGGGAATCTCAGGGACCTTTACTAAAGTGATTGGCTTTTGTTCTCCTGTTGAGGATTCGGGCCTATTCAGCTGTCAGTAATCTACTCAATCAAGTCGGTTGACTTCGGACCGAGGTAGCCGGAGACTTACTTCTCAGTCACAACAACTAGTTCAAGGTTCACACGCGGTTGTTCATCCTCCTCGTCTATAATCGTTATGAGGCTTTCATTGCTTACACCCAGTTCCGATAACTTCTTAGTTAAGTTATCTTCGAGGTCAGGGTCATAAATTGTGCCCAGCTCGTTGCTGACTGAAAGCTCTTCGCCGTACCCTAGCTGTAAGCGGAGGACATCCTGCACCAAGTCGTTTATGGTGGCCCGCTCCGGGTCAATCTTGACCCTGGCCTGGGCGACCGAGCAAACAGGACAGTTGGGGTTGGGTGGCTTTAAAGAATCGGAATTGATTGCACGGGCACCCGACCGTTCGAGGAAGATCTATTTCGCACGAGTTCAATACAAGACCACATGAGTAAAGCGAAAGAAAACTTACCATTTTGGCATGCGCGTAGTCATCCTTCAAGACCTTGAATGCCTGTAGAACACAGAGACCAGCAGTCATAGCGTTTGTGGTCGCGATTGCTGGTATGATATTACCGGCCATCTCTGCTCACAGTCAGCAAACCTTGGCTGTGTCACGGTGATCATTGCGAAAGCACTTACGTTTCGTGTCAAACTTTGATTTGGGCTCAATTCCGAATATCGTCGCTCGCAGGTTAGCACTAGCGGTGACAAAGTCCAGCGTATCCACATCGTCCTTATCAAACACTAGGATGGGTTTGACGTCGCTCTTTGTTGTATCTAGAAGTGTCTTCAACCTTTTACTCAGTCGATCCAAGCTGCGATAAATGTCAGTCAAAAGAATAACACTTGTTGAACGAGGGATAAGTCTAACCTGTCCTTAAAAACGACCAAGTCCTCGGCCAAAGTCCAGACTTTTTGATCGTTACAGGAAATTGTAGGCTCAATTGTCGAAGTCTCTTCCTGTATCTTCTCAAAGTCCAGGGGTTCCGGGGCCTTCCGCATCTTCCACATATCCTCCATACCACGTAGTCGGTCTATGTCCTCCTTGAAAACCTTTGTGAATACTTTGTGAGCGAATTCAGGGGAGCCCATTGATTCGCGGATTTCCTTGAGAGCCTGTGCCTCTTTTCGTAGATTCGCAATCTCTTCCGCTGGGCAGAGTTAGCGATATTGCCCAAGACTGTATGGAAATTCACCAATATGACCCACCATTATTGACATCTTCAGTACTATCCAACTCTGGCGTCTCGTCCTCACTTGTCCCAAAAAGCTCGCTAGACCTGTTCAGTTTATATCTTGCTGAATATAACCCCTCCAATAACTTACGGGAAAAGATAGCTTTTCGCCCAGACGATACAATGAATAGGTTGGCTCGGTGTACTGCGGATAGTGCATACTGGGAATGACTTGGAGACTTCCTTCGAGTTGCAATCGTAGCATTCGGTTTGGCCCTGTCGGTGGTCAATTAAGCCCAGCACACCCATGTGGACGAATCGGGTCGCCCCCATATCCTACCTTCTTGATAACCTGAACCTGACCGTTAAATCCGGTAGTTCCGCTCTCGATCAATGGCACATCAGCCGCTAGACACATCCTGTTGACATGACGACGGGCGTCTAGGTTGTCAAGCGCATTGAAGACCACGTCGAAAGTCGCGAACCAATCCACGTTGAAACGGCTATCCTTGATGTTCGCATGATAGGCCTCGAGCTTTGCGCTTGGTTGGAACTTTTGGGCAACTTCCTTCGCGACCTGTGCTCAGAAAAAGACCTTCGTCAGCTTCGCTTCGTCGTGAGACGATGAAAGGTGCCGGAAGAGTATCAGGGTGGCACGTTGCGCAGGTGACGCCACGGGCGGGGCAGGATGGGTGGACGGTTCAGTGTGTGACGCACCAATGCCTTTGATTTTTTAATGTGTTCAAAGCGGAAGAGAAACTGACGATTCAAATTGCTCAGGTCGATGGTATCAAGATCGATGATGTGGATTTCGCCGAACCCAGAGAGCAAGAGGTTCTTTAGCAGCTCGCAGCCGATACCACCGGCGCCCACGAGGAGTACGCGCGACTAGAGAGGATGACATGAATTAGCTTCTAACATAAGAATAAGCACACAGTCAGGGCCAGAAGAATTGAATACCTCTTTTAAGCGTCTGGACAAGGTCCCGAGCGAGCGCTTGGAGTAGGTGTCTCGCGGCATGATTGAGGGCGCGAGAGCGATGAGAAGGTGAAATGAGTGGCAGCTGAGGTCAGAACAGGGCGACAGTCATCGCCAAATGAGAGAGAATCCAGCAAGGAAGATCAAACAGAGCGACGCTGCAGGGGAGGCAGAAATGAGCGAAAGTCCAGGGCCGGATGATTGATTTCGGGAAATGCGAAATGCGTCGGAGAAGCACCGCGCTTTAATTAGTCCCAATTTGGGGGCCTGGAATGGGCAATGACGACACCGCTGTCCGGAACACGAGACTTTCCTTCACTTCTTATATCCGTTATTTTCGTTCTTTTCTTTTTCGTCCTTTTACTAAATAAGAAAAGCTAGTCATGCATAATAGTGGTCCTACTAAAAGTATCGGACAGCGAATACGGTCAAACGATTGGACCCCAGCGCAATCAATCTGAATTGAATTTATTGGTCACCCTCGTTTTATGCTATATTTCTTGATCACATCAAATCAGTTCCGCTTATTGGCCATCCACCTTCCCACGTTCAACCGAAACGTACAGTAGCTTCCCTGCTAGGAAAAAGTACGTTCGATGGTATCTGTGGTGGGAGGACGGTGTACAGACATGCATTGTATAAGAGATTCGTCCATTCACATGATAGTCTCGATTCGTGTTCGGATACGGACCGGACCATGTTGTGAGTTCCAACGGGGGAATGAATACACTGCTGTTTAAGCCACACGTATTGGATAGAGTGACTGCAGCTAGTCATGTTTGAAATGGAGAGGTCTATCTACCATGGTACTTCAATCGTAACACAATCTCTAATCGGGGTATGTCCTCAACCGTAGAACATGGTGTTGGGAATGAATCCGACGAAGATATTATTAGAAGATCCTATCAATGATCATTAAATATATCATGAATATCTTCTTGACTCATACATTTCTCCAAGGCAATATTATTTGCTGGACCAAGCGTCCCGTTTCCGCCCACAGGAGAATCCAATGCAAGTCCCCGAAAAGAGACCATGAAAAGGATCGCTCATATTGTCCATACTTTGGCTAACTCATCCTCGTAAACCAGGGAAATAGGGAGGATGTGCCCGTGATTATCTGATAATACATACTAGTTGACTCCCCATTAGGCCTGGGCCTAGAATATCTTCAACACAATCATAGTAGCTTAGTAAGTGTATGTACCTTAGTGGGGAGTTGTTGCCTGTACCAATTTCCTACCTCTTTATACCTCCGGTACATCTATTCAGGTTCATTGATGGTGGGCCAATCGCATTGTCCATTTGGCTGACTAACCAGGGCCCTTTCAACCCAGGAAGAAAATAAAAAAAAAGAATTAATTTTCTTAGATGAGATCCATTATTATTGTTGCTGCAAAGGTCAATTTTTTTTCTGGTTCGATCACATTGTGCGTAAATGAAAGGGATTTCCGGGACCCATTTTTGAAAGTCCAGAAAGCAACCAAATTCAAAGGCATTTATGGGCCCTTATCAAATTAACAAAACTTGACTCTATTTTTGCCCAACTGATCGTCCACCAAAAGCAACCGGACTTTTTGCCTGATCGTCGCTTTTGGCTCAAAGCAGTACAAACGGTCGTGGGGAATTCGGTGCGCTAGTACTGTCGGTCTTTGTTCCCTCCTTTTTTTTTCTGTGTCAATTATATCTGGCTCCCTGCTATTTCCCTCTCTGATCTCTTTGTCTATTTTTCTTTGACTATTACCCCTCTTAAAAAGTAAAAATTGGGTTTTCTTGGATAGTTTTTCCTGTTTATATCAAGGACCGGGACACAAGGGCACGGCACCACCATGTCGGACGACGAAGCAGACCCCGAATTGCTCGCTCTTTTACGCAAGTCCCTTGGGCTAGGAGGAGGGGCAGCAAACCCACGCGCAGCAGAAACTAAAGTTTTGGAAAATGCACAGTACGTCTTCGACAATGCTATTGACGTCGCATTGAACCCTTCCAAGACCAAAGAAGCTGCCGAGACGATCTGGCGCTTGATGCAGAAAAAGGAATACTCCACGCAGACATGGTCGGAACATGAATTGCATCCCAAGGCAAAGGATGAAAGTACCGTGGATTTCATTTTCGCCATGGATCTACTGAATTTCAGTTTCTGGTCGGAGCGCCCAGAGGAGAAACGCTTCGCTATTGAATATCGCGGCAAAAAGTGGACCGGATATTGGAGCTTAGTGGCTGCGTTGCAGAGGGCTTTGGATGAGGGTAGGTTCTACATATTTATTATTATCTAACCCGTGATTCCTTTTGGTGCGCTGTAAATGCTAAGACTTGCAGAGATCCCCATTACGAGCCCCTACTTCTGGGTGAATGAAGACGAATGTTCTGAGTCTATGCTCAAGCATGTGTTTCGATCGGTATCTGATGAGGAGATCCCTCTCCTGCAAGAGCGTCTCCAGTGCCTGCGAGAAGCAGGCCGGGTCTTATGTGAGGTATATTGAACCGCACCTGAAAACTAGTTGTCTATGTATGTTCTAACAGCTCTTTTATTCAGGACTTTGACGGTAGTTTCGTCAACTGTATCTATAACGCCAACTACTCAGCTGCGTCCCTCGTGAACCTCATGGCTGAGAGTTTCCCATGCTTTCGGGATGAAACTAGCTTTCAGGGACGGAGGGTCCGGCTCTATAAACGCGCACAGATCTTAGTTGCAGACCTGTGGGCCTGCTTCAATGGCGAGGGCCTTGGCGAATTCCATGATATTGACAAAATCACAATGTTTGCAGGTGCGCCCCACCCTTTCATCACCTCCATCTGCTACAATATCTCAAGTTTTGATGGGGAAGTTTCAAACTAACCACGATCCAGATTACCGAATCCCTCAAATACTAAACCATCTCGGCTGTCTTATGTACTCTCCACCGCTGGAAAGTCATATTCGTGACCTCAAACCGATCCCCAGTGGCTCTACCTGGGAGGTCGAACTGCGCGCAACCAGCATCTGGTGCGTCGAATTGATTAGGCGAGAGATTGTGAAGAACCATCCAGACGCGAAACCCATAATAAAACCTACGCAACCCAACGGACATGCGGTCGGTGTGGACCGCCGCCAAAGCCTCACCACCTCGGCACTAGACGAACAGAGAAAGTGCACCACACAAAAACACATCACACAAATCAGCCCTGCTAAGCCCGCTTCTTCGGGCGTCAATGCAATCTTGATAGATTTTTTCCTGTATGACAGCATGAAAGAGTTAGAAAAAGACGGAAAGGAACAGGTTCCCCATCATCGCACAAGGAGTATTTGGTACTAAAGGTTAGAAACATTTTGCTTTACCTGTTCATTTTTGGTCAATATACCCTTGGCTACTATTGTTAGGGAATTGAGGTCTCCGGTTTCTCTGCTTTTCTTTTCTTTAGTTCTTTCTTTGCTTTTTGGGAGTTTTCATAGACATTATACCATCTATTCTTTGCTTTTCTGAGTTGGTAGCAGCGATGCCTTTTTATGGATACCAGGTTGGTTTCCATCACTTTCAGTTTTGATGGCCATCTAGAGCCAATGACCCATGACCCACGACATAGAATTCCTTATGGCAATGTTATCTGACCCCCAGGGGACCGGCCGCGAATCCGAACTTTGCTAACTGTCCAACTTTATGTTCACGCCTCCTACTAAAAACCTCTTCCGGGAATATACTGGAAGCATTCATTCTTTATATCCAGCTACTTGCTATGGGCCTACATGGAGCACAGAAATCCGACATCCCGTTTGTTCAGTCAAGATTTGTCTACTGCGCCCCGTCCGGAGAAGATATAGAGGAGTAAAATTGCAGTTTCTAAAATTGACATCTAGAGTGAAGAATTCATAGGGCAGCCAGTTAACCCGTCGCCCAGCGCCCCGGCCAAGAACGACAAAAATAGAAGAATTGAAATAATGAGCATCTCATTCGATACCAATTGCAAACCAGAAAAGTATGAAACAGCCTCCCGACGCACTATACAATAACAAAGACATGCACGGCATAAATTTAGATCAGATAATTCTCCTTCAAGGCGCCGGGATGGAACTTATATAGAACTTATATCAACCTCCATCTGCCATCGTCAACCCTCACTTCCTTACAAGTTCCATCTTCCCTCAGTGACATACACCTTCGCTTCCAGGCCCAACAACCAGCAACGATGTACCGGAATCTAATCCTCCTCCTCGCCACCTACCTGGTAACACTGGCTGCCAGCCAAACCATCACCCCCGAAAACACACTCACAAACCCAGATCCAGGCGCCGTGCTACCTCGATCCGGCTTCCAAATACTACCCAAGAGGGCCCCTCCCAAGAAGACCCCTCCCAAAGTCTCACCCCTGCAACAGGAATGCAAAGACATCAAGATCAAAGAAGGACCCTCAGTTTCTAAAGGCCACTCAGCACAGCAACTCTTGACAGCATCTTGCAACGTCCCGGGGACGAACAAAAAGCAGTACTCCGAGCTGAGCCTGGACCGTTGTCTTGGGTGGCACAAGAACAATGACGGCAGCGGAAGACTTGTTGCACAGAAGCAGTACGTATACTATGCTACCCTTGTTTATTAACACGTCGTTGTGATAGGCTAACGGATACTAGTGGTGCTGGACTCTCCAAGGCAGGAGGGGAGTGCTCGACATGTCGGTATCTCAATTCAAACCCTAATATGCTATGCTACTGCGCGAAGGTGCGCGACAATGAGAAGACCTATATGAACCCGGTTACGGCTACGTGGACGGGTCCTGTGTTTTATAACTTGTGTAAGTGCTCTATGTCACATATATGGACTGTTTTCTGATTGAGGGATATAGTTGAGGCGCTCCAAGGCGGGATGTATTTGATAGAAATCAATCAGAAGGGGGTTCTCTCGTGCCATGGGATAGCCGGCGACGCCAAATGACACTCCCAAACACAGTTGGCAAGTTTGGAAGAGTGCCACAAAGAAAACTGTGCTTTATGTTGAAAGCTGAGTGGGACCTAGAGGGAGATGAAATGATATCAGGATTTTTATATAGATAAGACATTAAGATTGGGTTGGGTATAGAGACTCTATAATACAAATAGTAAGGTCTAATGATACATAGTGTAGAACGGAGGCATTGATAATGAAGCAATCCAGAATACGCTAAGATAATAAGAAAGCAAGAACGATAGCCGACTTGATAACTCCTATCCTCAAAAAGCGTTATCCAGAAGTGTTCATCAAACGGGTAAGGCGCCGATATGCTGCGCTGCAGATTTTTGGATCTGCTCAATTCGCGCCAGGACTGCTGCCTTCCACTCAAGGTAATCTTCCTTGCGATCGTCGCTTAACCAATCAACACGATCCTGCATCATGGTACCAAGACCCGGTAGAAGGCCCTTCCTGGATGAGTGTTTGGCCAGTGAGCGACCCGATTTCGTTGTCTTTTGTCGCTTAGCGCTTTTAGCTCTTTCTCCATCCTCGCCGAAGCCGTCCTCGTCCGAAAGATACGCATCATCCCCGTCCAATTCTCCAGCCTGCGGGATGTTTTCGAACCATTCCTTGCCATTGGCCCAGTGTTGTTGCATTATCAATGCGATCCACTGGTCGACGTCCTCGCGATGTCTTCTCTCGGTTGAAGGGAGACCAATGCTCACTAATGCAGTCTGGCGCATCTCGGAAAACGTCTTCTTGTCGAGCTTCTTCGTTTCTCCTTCCCCTTCGGATAAGGAGCTTCGTCTGCGGGCGAGAGCCAGGAAATAGACGGCTACTACCAGAGCGTTGACAACCTCTTTATAATCTTCATCATTCTCTTTATCCTTCACAATTAGGATAGGCTCCACGAATTCTAGGGTTTCTTCGTCGAAATCATCATCATCCTTGGCAGAAATCCGAGAAATGAAATATAAGATGGATGATACACCAGCAAAAATATGAGGAGGTAAGGTCCTCGAAATTGGAGGCCGGGACCATGTACTTGTCCGTGGAGCTGGAGTAGATAAAGTTTTACACACGCTCCGAATAGACGTCATCACCCAGGCAGGTGCATCGGGGATAATCGTAGAGCCAGGAAGGCCATTAGTGCGGACCTTGGACTTCTGGGGTGTTTCAGAGCGAGAGCCGCTTCCTTCATGTGTGATAGCCTTCTTTAATGGCGTGGGTTTGTTTGCGGTGTTTTGGAGTTTATGCGGCGTTGTTGCTGTCTTTGGAGGCGTCCGGGTACGCTTCGTATTTTTTGCAGGGGTCGACGAAGCGGATCCGGTGCGTGAAGGTGTTTCTGAGATAGAATTGCTCCCTGCACGCTTTACTCCAGCTACACTATTCGAAAGGGAGCGATCAAGGAATGCATAGAGCTTCTTGTAGGCACGCGGAGGACATGGCGGATGGCCCATCAAGGGGGGGAGTTTGAGGGCCCGAGTTAGCCTAAACACAGCCAGATAGTCAGTGTACCAATTAACCAGAGGATATGGTGTAGCGACAGGGGGATAAGACGCTAAACATACCGGCGGCACGCGATCTCGGCACAAGCATAAGGGCGTGCGATCTCTTCCTCGGGCCTTAAGCTAGTAGAAAAGCTGCGAGATTGCGCGACAAGAGATAAGGCTAAACTGCGGAGCTCTTGAGGCAGGTCATCGGCATGGGTCGGCAATAGAATACCTAATGCTTGTTCAACAGGTCTGTTGTTCATCCTGTACGAAGATCCAGCCTCGAATGATCATGGAATCGGAGGGTCGATGCCTTGAAAATCCGTGTAATTTTTTGTTATCTAAAGGACGCGTCGTTATCAGCGTCCGTCATGTGACCGTGTAGTCAATTTGATAGGTAAATGCGGCGAAAAAGCCCGAGCTCCATCCGTTGCATGTTTCGCCGTCATCAGTCTTCTGTCATCCTATATTCTCATACTTAGTTCACTACTATATCCTAGAGTCATGTCGGTTACTGTGAGTTCATTGTGACGACTTGAATTCTCATAACCCCAGATTATCGACTAATCACTATGGATACCTAACAGCTCCACACCACCCAAGGCGACCTGAAGGTCGAGCTCTTCTGCGAGGCAGTGCCTAAAACAGTAGAGGTATGTAGTACCTTGCGCCTCTACGTGTATTAACTGCTCTACCTCATAACTTAGCTTATACCTGTATACTAAGGCTAAACTGAATAGAACTTCCTCGCCCTTTGCGCATGCGGCGCATACAACAACACACCCTTCCACCGTCTAATCCCCGGCTTCATGATCCAAGGAGGCGATATTTCTCTCGGACCAGCAGCGCACCAATCGCAAGAAAGCACCAAACCCATGCTTCCCTTCGACGACATCCCCAAAGGCGGTACATCAATCAACCACCCCGGCGCATTGAACCAAGAAATCCACCTCCCCGCTCTTCGACACAACACGCGCGGAATCCTCTCTATGGCAGCGCGGCCAGTCAAAGATAGAACAGCTCCCGGCTCCCAGGGTGCTATGGGGGCTACAATTAATGGAAGTCAATTCTTCATTACGTTTGCTCCTGCCCCTCATTTGGACGGAAATAGCACGGTCTTCGGGAAGGTGTTGAACTTGACAGCACAAGATGAAGGGGGTGATGTGTTGACCAAATTAGAGAAGGCGAATGTGAAGGTGGATAAGAAAGGGAGGGTTGTGCAGCCGAAAGAGGGTGAGGAGTCAGAATATGAAGCACTGCGCATTAACAGGGTCACGATACACGCGAATCCACTTGCAAAGTGAGAGAAGGTTTTACTAGAGAGTATGCGGGATTGAGTGCGAAATATTACGCGATTGTCGAACACCAAGCAAAGCCCCGAATTTAAGGTTCTAGGGCCGCAATACAGGACTAACACCGAGGGAATGACTTTGCCAAAGCGATATGCTGTTCTGGACAATGGATCTTTCACCGGACTCACGCGTTGTCCGGGGTCATTGGGATTGTTGGAGCCTATTCCACTTTATGGTGGTCCATTTTGGTCGAAGAATTACATACAGCCGACTCAGGTGTGCACTGCAGGAGCTCCTGCATAATAACACTGCGTCCTTGGGACCTGATTATCGAAGTATTTCTAATATGTAGCACGACGTTGCATAATGAAAGATGCGCTCCAGTGGCGAGAAGTCTGGAAAATTGGGCATAAAAGCGCTACTGTTTATCAGTGAAGTGGATTACTCAACGACATAGCATGGAATCAGACTTATAATTTTATGAAGCTCGTCATCGGCATTCTTTATTGGACTTTTGTATACCACCCAGGAGAACCATAAATATATTCCAAGCGAAGAAAGAGATATAACACCCCCGACACTACACCGTGTAAACAAGCCACAACTTCATCGGATATCTAGAGCGCAAAACGGGACATAGCTGTCTTGAAAGACAATTATGCATGGATGCATGGTAAACATATCATAAACAACTGAAAAGGATAAATCATGCACATCGTGAGGAAATGAATATCATCGGCAGATAAAGCAGTCGTGAGACCCAATGCAGGTCAATTATGACTTCTGTTCGGTGTTGTCCTCTTCCTTCTTCTCCGTATCCTCCTCGTAACCTTCGAGCTTCATGTCCTTCAGACCGAGCTCTTCTTCCTCTTCTTCAGTACGGGTGTACTCTTCAGTCGTGATCTGATGATCGACAGCAGGCGCACACAAGTCCTGGACGTAGCTGTTGGCCATGGGATCTTCGAGAGTGATGACAAACTTCATGTCTCCATTGATAGCAGCATCGAGACGAGAGAAGAAGCGAGTCCACTTCTCTTTAGTGTCGGATGCCATGCTGTCTCCTCCAGCGCCGCTCGCATCGTCGACATCGAAGATCTGGCCGTGCAGTTGATCACGGATTTCGGTGAGCAGACCTTCAACGGTAGTGAAACGTCCGCCCAATGTACCAGGCTGAACAGTGACTTCCAACTCTTCACTGTGCAGAGCGCAGGTGTCGGACTTGAGGATATCACGCGAGAGGTCAACTTCATTCTCGACCCTAAGAGTGATGCGCTTGCCCTTCTCCGGAACTTCACCACCAGTCTTAACTTCGCTAGTACGGTATCCGCAGTGCTCGCAAGATGTACTCCAGATGATGACCTCCTTGAAGTAGGGGATGTTCACCTTCTTCATGTTAACGAAGCCAGGCTTCGTGCAGCCTGGACATTCGGTAGGCAGACTGTAGACCTGACCATCGACAATCTCAGAATCTTCCCATTCGCCAGATGCTTCATGCTCCACAGCATTGGGGTCCGCGGAAATTCCAAGCTCTTCATTCTGCTCGTGCGTACGAGGGTAGTCACGACGCTTGTAGTTGTTTCCAGTGTCGTTAATAGTAGGCGCGATCCATGAGTTTCCAGTGGGGTCATCGAGAGAGACGGTGAAGGGGAATCCGTCTCGGTTCAGGATCTTCTGGAGGTTCTCGATGATAGGCACAAGCGCATCGTGAAGTTCAGGTGCCTGAGCCTTACGCAGGGGTTGCTCGCTAGACAGCGACTCGTAGATTTTCTGAATCACTCCTTCGACAGTCGTAAACTGACTCTCGCCCTTGGGCATCTCGATTCCCAGAGATTCAACCTTGAAGATTGAAGTGTCGCTTCGAACAACCTGGCGCTGGAGGTCATTTTCGCCCTGGACAGTAAGTGTGTACTTTGCGCCCTTCTCTTGGATCTGACCAGCGGATTTGACGGAGTTGTCCTTGAAGTGGCAATGGGGGCATTCGAAGGATTCGAGGATGATGTCGCGGAAGTAAGGTACTCGGAGGAGGAGGAGCCTTGTCGTTCCCTGAAACCAGGTTAGTTGCGCCGCTATAACTCTCATGTTCCAGCTGGTAAACGTACGTTCTCATGGCAGTTCATACAAAGACTTTCCAAGGACATCACACCGGTGTCCTCATCTCTCTCCACCAAGTCACCAGGCTTCTGGAACTGCGACTCGACGGGAGCTTCTTGCTGGACTGGCTTATCTTCTACTGACATTATGAAGGATGGGTATTAAGGAGGGTTTGTATGATTGGAAGAAAAAGAAAAAAAAAAGAGAAAAGAAAGGGTAAGAGGGTATCGAGGTCTATAACGCGCAAATGGGCGGAAGAATCCACAAATATATGACAATCTTTACACCCAATGAAGTCCCAAGAAAGTAAAAATTTCGCCAGCGAGCGCGGGAACGTTCCTTGACTTTCCACTATCGCTGTGGCGGGGCACAATTTTTTTTTTGGCGGGGCAGACGCCATTAGTCAGCCTGAGGGATAAGTTAAGTTAATGGGGTTATTTTTATGTCATAGAGACTTTGTAGTCGCATGGAGTCGAACAGTCAAACCCCACATATGAAGGATCGTTGGTGATAAATTAAAGATTAAGGCTCAGGCTAAAAAACGGTAGAGATCTCAATTGGGCTCTTGGAGAAACTATCTCCTAGCTATGGATCAATCAACTCATACAAGCATACTTCACACCAGCCCTCATAGCATGCAACTATTCACACCATGGTAGTGTTGTAAGAGGATCTATAATGGCAGTTAGCTGTGCCCAGTACGCATGGGATTGAAATACTTATAAGAAAAAAGGGGGCCGTTTCCTCGAAAGGAAACGGCGGTTCACAGGCCGCGACCAACCCGCTATCATTCGGCTCGCCAATGTAAGGCTTACAACAGGCCACCTGCGCAAACACCGTTCCTGGAAATTGACGAAGGCGCTCCGTATTGCAGAGCATCAGTATACTCTCTTCGTTACCCATCAATCCTACCCGTGGAGACCACATCCGCATGCTAAGCTGCCATGTTCGGAGACATGTCGCCGAGGAAGCCACACAGACAAGCCTAAGCTTTGATCCTCACTCTAGAGAGGTCCTGCAATATGCTTCACGTTGTACACACCCTCGCATGGCAACCGCAGCGGTCAGCCAACCAAACGAATGGGCAGAGAGTTGATTTGTGCAACGGAGAGGAGAGCAACATGCATTGTTCCACACGTTTGTAGCGTTCTGTTCCCTGGAAACGGCGTGCGTCGAAAGAGGTCATGTCGTAGTGCCCAATTCGGCAGAAGTTGAACGGTCGGAGAATGGCAGAGCCCGCAAACGCAGATGCGATATCAATACTGCCTCTCACGCCCTTTATGCAGAGAAATCGAATGCACAGAACCCTTTCAGAAAGCTTCCTGTCGGACTTGAATCTCAAATCCCCATCTCCCACTTGCTTTCCCCACATGTCATTGATCTCGATCAGAAGCGCCCCCATGTCGCAAAGCCAACCTCTCGTGCGTGGTACAGTATTCCCAGGGACAAGCTTTTGTTTCCTCTCCGCGTCTGGTAGACTTGGAGGGCTTGAAAGAAGCGGACAAATAGCATCCATAAAAACCGCGTCCTTCCTCCCAAAAGGGAGGGACAGCAACATGACATTGCCGTGATTGTCGGCGCCCATCAATCTATTTGCAACCTACATTGCAAAGAGATGGTTAACACGGCCGATCGGGATCTCCGATGGAGCGTAAATCAATGGCGGGTGCCGTGATTTGGAGTTTGCTAGCCTTTGTAAAGACTGGAGAGACTAGAGACGAGGAGTTGGAGAGTAGGTACAAGTAGCCCAGGCTCCCTGAGGTTGGAAACACGTACACGATGGATGACCAACGGACAGGAAGGAGTGACATTAACCGCCTGGCCATGCAGGACTATCATGCATCGAGAACCAAGCTATATTAGAACGGGACAACGAGCCAGATGGCACCATTGTGATCACATGGATCGCAACAGTTGATCAAAGATCACTCCGCTCAGTCGTCAGAAGAACCTCGCTACAACTTAATCCGCTGAAAACGCCTGGGTTGCTTCCGTGAAGATCAAATTGGTGCCGACGAGTGGATCCTTCTGACATACTGACTTCATGACCGAGTGTAGGCAAATGATCCAAAGATCAAATTGTTGTGTTCAAAAGGCGCAGTGGGGGATGCATAATATATCCCACAGCAGCTAAGAGCGTCTCTCATGGTATTCCTGCGTGGCCATCGAGCTTAACGCAAAGACAACTCAAATGAGGATGCCCTACGTGTTTCACCTGCTCTCTCTCCAAGATCTTCTAGCACCCCGGCATAGACAAACCATCCTCCATGATCAGCATGTTACGTCCAGCATTGGAAAACCGACGCGTGCCCTTTTCAGGACTTGGAACGCATGGTAGACCGTCTTCAGTGCCTGTGATAGGCTCTGGACATCGGGTGTATGTGACACATCCGCCATGCGAGACCGTGAAACTTGTGCCATGATGGCATTGAACCGACTTGGTCAACATTAGGGTCAGATTCCCAACTTTCATCGCATTCACTGGACCCGCTAAGGTAGTAAATGCAGAGACAAAGGCTGAGAAGCTAGGGAGGGAATAAAATCTGTACAATTGTAGTCTTTCAGACAAAGAGGAGACCTTGGACAAACTGGAATGCGAAGAGAGAACAACAACACATCTTCGAAGACAGAGGGTTTAATAGACATTTTATAGATGGAAGTCCTTTTGACTGAAAACCCGAGAAAGAAAAGCATTGCGAGCGCAGCGTAAAGTCGTTCGAGGCAATTGATGTCGGCAAACTGCAATAGTTGGAGAGATAATCAAAACATTGAGACCGGATAATAGTATGCTTAAGCGCGCGACGCGTGTACACGTGACCGATACGCGACCTGGAATTTCTCGGGCGCCATGTTTTGAATTACTTGCTACACTACAGGAGTTACTCTACTCCGTACTGCGCAGTTGCAAATGCTACATCTTAGTAAGGGATAGATGTTTCTTTATTTTCCTTATTTGTAATTTTTATAATTCGTGAATCTCTAGAACTATGAGCCGCGAGCACACGCAAGTTTCCACTACTCATTCTTACCAGAGATCAACTCCAGTACATATGGTCGTTCTGAAATTCATCACAATATTTCTCGTACTTTTGGTCTAGGTTATCTGAGAAGGAATGCTCCCAACGTGATGACCCGTTGACGAAAATGTACCGGTCTAAAATTCCGATTCGAGGCTCTTCAACTGTGAAGAGAAGGTCTTTCGAACCCACTCCATGTAGGCCTTCCATTTGTGATGCTCACCGGACGTTTCGGCATTGGGAAACGCCTTGCTCAGCTCTCGAGTAATCTTCAGAACACCCATCGATGCTTCCTGTGCTTTTTCAAGTTCTTGCTTCACGGCATTATCCTTTGGTTTGAAGGATAGTACGACGCTGTAACGCTCTGAGAGCGCATCCAGAGACCTCTGCGTCTCCTCTGGGGCTAGGTTGATTAGTTTGGAAGTCATAAGGTTGCAGATTGTGCGAATATCTTGCTCATCATCAATTCCGGCTAATATGCGTTCGAAGAATTCAGAGATATGCGACAAAGAGAAAGTTGTGTCTAAGGAGGCATAAAGTGTTTCGTAGGCACTCTGTTTCTATAATCAGAATATGCATACAGCAAAGTAGGTCCGTGTTACTCACCTTTCGCAACTCAAGACCGTCGTCAACTCTATGCTTGAATGGACCCATTTGCACTTCACGGATCAGTTCTGGTTTGATCTGTGTGTCACCAAACACGGCAGGTAGAAGTTCGTTAAGGTGAGGGAGGATAATATCCATCTTGTTATGAATAGCAGAGTTGAGGGTTGTTAAGGCAAGTCGGTGATTTTCCAAGTCACGATCACTGAGCATATTGACCAAAAGTGGGACGATCAACGGTCTCAATACATCGTTGTAGGTATCTCTTGAGTCTGACAGGGTATAACGGAATGCAGAGATCACCACCCCACGAATTGTCGGGTCCGAGTTAGACAGGCATTCCTGAGAGGTTCACATTAGCGGGTGTAGCCCTTCAAAGATGGATGATTGATAATACCTGGAAATGCGGTATGTAAGCTACAGGATCAATTAGTGCTAGTCGACCAACGCACTCGGCTCCGACGGCTCGGTTGTCTTCTTCTTCAGAGACATTGAGGAGAGCCTGCCATAGCTTGAGTGCAGAGGGGGCAACATCTGGGCGAACAATCTCGGGGTGCTGAAGCAGTTCTTTTACCGAGTGAAGTAGCAGGTAGCTTTGATGGTTGGGCTTTTCTAGTCCACTCATGATAGTGGGCAGATAAGTCTTCACATTACCCGCGGCTGCATTTCCTAAGGCAGTGGCTGCAGCCAGGCGAACTTTGTCAGACTTCGAATCGAAGTGAGTTATGAATAGCTCCGGTGTCAACGAGCACTCATGGCCCATTCGTAGGCCGATTTCTCCGAGAATAGCAAGCGCAAGACATTTGCGTTGGGCATCTTGTGCGGTTTGCAACTCTTTGAGGAAATCATCCATCTTGACGCCCAGCTTGGATCCGCCGTGAACTAAGAGTGTTCCAATGGCCCTTCCAACAACAGATGTGTCGCCGTTAATGCCTACATCACGCAGAAGTTTCTTCATTAAAACTGCACCTGCACCTTCCTCTCCAACGACTTTGACGAGAAGTAGCAACGCCTTCAAAACAGTACCAACAAGTGAAGAGAGGACGATTGAGCAAAGAGCTGAAACTAAAGCCTCGTTTACGAGAAGCTCTGCGTTTCCGGGAATCAATTTCGCAAGGATGATGAGAGCAGGAGCGAGGAAGTGGAAGTCTTCGGCGTTGATAAGAGGCAACAAGCAATCCTCTAATTCCTTCATAGTCTTCCCATCGTAATGTACTCTGGTCTTGGAATTCATAGCTAAACTGCGTAAAGCTTCTAAGCTGGCACCTCGGAGTACTCGATCTGACTTACGTAGCTGAGCCCCAAGCTCTGTGGTGACTTCGCCGACCCACGCCGCAGTGACATCTGTCTTCCTATCACACAGGACAGCAACGTCGTCAACAGCACGCACAGCCGCAAGTCGCGTAGTTTCATTCTTTAGGCGGTCTACCAACACGGCAAGTCCCTTTGGCCGTCGGTCGAGCGAGATGAAAGCGGAACCTTTCTCTCCCGATGTTCGTGCCAGAAGAACCCCGAATACATGAATGGCACGTTGGCGAACTTCCAGGTCGGCGCTCGTATCCGTAATGCGACTATGAACAACATCGTACAGCTTTTCCAATTGTGATGCAAGATCCTGAGATGAAGCGGACACCCGGGGCGGAGTGAGGGCTTTCACTATCTGCTCGACAGCCCCGAGCGCTTCGCTACTCACCTTATAGTTTCTATCATTGACGGCACCAATGACACCAGGGATCAATGCGATTAAGAAAGGCAAAAGGGCATCAGACGTGTGTGTCTCCGCAACTGCAGCAATGAGACTCAACGTTTCGATCTGGAGAGTCCCTGCACTGGCTGTAGCTCCAGCTGCTGTGGATGAGGTTCCTGCTGGAGACGATGACTTGAGCACATCGGCTATTGGGTCTTCGATTTGTTGGAGATAATCAGCTAGACCACCATACCGCACGAGGGCCAAATTTTTAAGCAATACAATGATAGCTTGCTTTAGTGGCACAGAAGCCTGTTTCCACATCTTTACAAGGCTTTGCACGACGAGGGGCACCGAGCGCGCCAGATCGGCTTGGGGGCCAGATTTTGGTGAGGATGGAGCAATGACGGGCGTACCGGCTGCAGATGAGGTGCCAATGCTTGGTTCAAAGTCGATCATACTAGCGTCGCTATCCTGCCTCCTTCTCTTTCTCGAGTTCTTCGATCCGCCCACCGATTCGAGGAAGCCATTTGATGTGATTATCATAACATCTTCGCCTGTCTTACGTACGAGGGCAGTCATCGTCGAAACTACCTCCAGCTTCACGCTTTCTTCTCTTTCTTTACTGAACCGGGCAATGAGGGCAGGTGCGATTTGCTGGTACAAGGAAGACTCATCCAACGCACGACCCCGCCCGTAGGTTGAGATGACGGTGAAAAGCAGCTTCGCAGCACATCGGCGTACTTTCCAGCTCATGTCATCAACATCACTGTAGCCACCTTCCTCCTCGAAATCTTCGAATTCGTCGTCATCCAAATCGGGTTCCTCCGTCCCATCGTCCTCGGAGCCATCATCCTGAGTACCACCCATTTCCTCATCTTCTTCCATCTCAGCGACATTGGGATCATACTTGAGGAATCTAAGGGCGGATTTGATCGTATTTTGCAAGTAAGGCTGCATCCTCTGGCCGCAGGAGCTTATCAAAGCTTCTAGCGTCACCAAGGCGGTCTCGCGGAGCTCATCCGCTTGGGGATCGTGCTCGTCATCCTGGGAAAAAGACGACATCACAAGCGTTTCGTAACAGTCCAAAAAATAAAATATGTATTATGTTAGGTGAAAGGTAATCTTAAAGAGGTGGTTGTTTAGGGGGAACACTAGTATGTTGTGAACCAACACCCAAAACTAATCAATCAGTTGACGTGAGGCGGAGCTGGGCTCTGGAGAGCTCTGGCCGATAAAGAAGACCCCGCGCTAGACTCCAAACGATATCGGAATAATTACCGCCGATAATCCGATCTTGACTAAAAAAAAAAAAAAAAAAAGCTAATCATGCAGCAAGCTGTCTACTGCTGGAGGAAGTCAAACAAATCCAGAGAAGAACTAGCCCGAGATTGTTGCTTAGACGCCAATAGCGCTTGCAATCCACCCTGTTTTCTTGCCTTGGCTCGTTTCTTGCTGCTCGCATTGTCGGCTGTCTTACTAGTATGCTTAGTCTCGGTTGAATCAGGTTGTTGTACTGCAGTAAGAGCTGTTGGAGGTGTAGAGTCTATTGCTGCAGCCATTTTAGACGAAGCATTAGGGCGAACAGGCTCCTTTCGAGACGGTTTCACTGTCCGCCGACGGCAGCGCAGGCACTTGTAGACAATGGCTCCGTCTGAGGCTGCCGAGGAGCGTTTTATGATTTTCTTTTTGATATGAATGGTTTTAGTGGACTCAGGGGCTCGGATGCTGCCGCAAGCCCCACAAGAAGCTTCTTGTTGTCTCTGGTTTAAGGGTCTGCTTTCGTCGTAAAAGATTTTGTTATGTACGGTCATTAGATGAGCCGCAGTGGAAGGGCTGAGAGAATCCAGCGAGCTGGCGGCATCCTTGAGAAAGCCCAATCGAGTGGCATGATCGCTAAAAGGCATGGCTGATATGAAGAGAACAATATCATTGACTAGGAACAAAGATTTGCAGATGTGAACTGAGTGAAAGCTCGGAATGTATACTATGATCTTCAAAGGGAGCTGAAATTGATCATTGGACGGATAGATTTGTTGCAGAGCGGCAACAGCCAATTAAGTTAATTTTAGTGCAACCAATACAAACCCGCCGACTTTGTCGTTGTCCTTCACTCTTCTTCATATCCCCCATTCTTCTCAAGCTCACAAGCATCCTCACTTCTCCTCAGTTTCCTTTGTGTTTCTTTCTCTGATCTTGACATTTAGTTACTGTCTTTTCAAGAGTTGAGAATAATGCAAACCGGCCTCGTTTCTTTCACTTTGTACTGAGAGCTGGGCCACTTTTTAGTTGGAATTAAGTTGCTTTTTTCGGCATCAATCTTCATCTACTCGGCTCAGCAGTGTAACACCATGGCACCAGAACTCAATTCTGCGTCGATTCGGGTCGCCTTTGAAGGCTGTGTAAGTATTCCTATCATACATTACTGGATATTGACATATTTTTCAAAAGTCAGTTCTACTACGATGCTAATACAACGCCAACGTTAGGGACATGGCTGTCTTCATGACATATACGCATCAGTGGAGAAGGCTGCTACGCTGAAGGGCTGGGATGGTGTTGACCTTCTGATCATTGGCGGCGATTTTCAGGTATGATCACTACCTCTATTCAATATTTTAGGTACTAACACCCCCACCAGGCCGTCAGAAACTCTCATGATATGGCTTGTATGTCTGTACCACAAAAGTTCAAGAAGCTGGGAGACTTCCATGAATACTACAGCGGGAAACGTACAGCTCCTTACTTAACCATCTTTATCGGCGGCAATCATGAGGCTGGTAACCACTTATTTGAGCTCTACTACGGCGGATGGGTCGCTCCCAACATTTACTACATGGGAGCGGCAAATGTCATTCGCTGTGGCCCTTTACGTATTGCAGGTATGTCTGGCATTTGGAAAGCTTATGATTATCGAAAGCCACACTTCGAACGGCTTCCATACAACCGAGATGAAATCCAGTCTATCTATCATATCAGAGAGCTGGATGTTCGCAAGTTACTCCAAATTCGCACCCAGGTCGACCTTAGCCTTTCACATGACTGGCCGAAGCAAATTGAAAACTATGGCGACTATAACACACTGTTCAGAGTCAAGAAAGGGTTCCGGCAGGATTCTCAGACAGGTAGACTAGGCAATTTGGCGGCGAAATTTGTTCTGGATCGTCTACGCCCAGCGCACTGGTTTTCTGCTCACTTGCACGTGAGATTCGTCGCGACCCTGGAGCATGGAGATTATATAATCCCGGAGCATCCAGGTGCCAAACGACAAGCGGCTGCTTCCCAGGGAAGTACATCCCATGCCCTAAATGCTTCAAATTCGTTTGGGTTCGACGGCGCTCTTGTCACGTCATTGCTTGGTGAAAATGGGAAGGCAAGTAGCCAGATTTTGCCAGCGCGTACCACAAACGAGACTCTAGATAGTGCTACCCCAGCTCATGTTTTTCAGACTGAAGGTGACTCCTCGGGGCACCAGCACCAGCAGTCGGCACAGTCATCAGTAGACTCTACGACACAAGGTATTGTGAACGACATTGATATGCAGCAACCAGACCCAATTCAGGAAGGCAATGAAGACACTCAAAGTAAGATATCGGCCTGGAACGAGTTCCATACGGTTGCGGCTAAGAATGAAGCGATCGAAAACTCCCGTTGCCTCATGGAACACCAGGGAGTTGTCCCCGAAGTTCAGCATAACCTAACCTGGAGAAGGGTCGATATCGGTGAGGATGGAGTTGGTCGTCAGGTCGTCGGAGTGGAGAGGGATGCATGTGCCGAGACTGCGGTGAACAAAAAGCAGAAGCTGCAACATGAGACCAAACCCGTGAAAAATTCGGACGAAATTGACTTGGACCTGGATAGCGACCCTGGTGAAGATGCCGCTGCAGATACCGCTCCTGAAGTAGAGTCGCGGGCCATGGATCAATCGACCTCAGCGGCTAACATCAATAAAAGTCCTACTGATAGCATTGTCAAACCTGCAGAAGGCGTCGAAAAAGACACAGGAGATATCTCTGAAGAAGTGCGGAGCCAACTTCCTGCTGGTTTTGCACGACCTCCACCGCAAGCCTACGCGGTTAATGGGCCTTTGCCAGAGTCTATCTCCAACAAGACCACACACTTTCTTGCTTTGGACAAATGTCTCCCGAACCGAGAATTTCTTCAACTTGTTGAATTTAGCACTATTTCAGATCTCGAAGGTGCCCAGTGCGAGCGTCCTTATCGCTTGCAGTATGATAAGGAATGGCTTGCTATCACACGTGTGTTCGCAAACGACCTTCAGCTGGGCGATGCGACCGCTAAACCAGCTGCTGATAAAGGTGACACCGTTTACGAACCCCAGATCATCGAGGAAGAAAAGTGGGTAGAGGAACACATTGTAAAGCCCGGGAAAATGGGTATCCCAGAGAATTTCGTTCCAACGGCCCCGCCCTACGACTCGGCGGTTCCTATCACCACAGAAGAGATGCCGCCAGAATACAATAACCCTCAAACCGCTCAATTTTGCGAGCTAATTGGTATTGAGAACAAGTTCCACCTCAGCGATGAAGAACGTGAAGCTCGCATGGCCGCCGGCCCACGACCCGTTGAGTCCAGACAGAACTTCTCCCGGTATCCTCGTCGCGATGGTGGTCATGGACATGGACGTGGCAGAGGGGGCGGTAGAGGTGGCAGAGGTGGTGGCCGTCCTTGGGGACGCGGACGCGGACGCGGACGAGCAGCGCCCTACTAATTAGCCATCCATGAATAGTCTTTGAGCTTTCTCTATGATGTTTGCGTGTCTATTTGCGGGAATACCCTCGTGGGAACATGTTGCATAAACTTTAACATCTCTGACGACAATTGTGCACGATGGATTTCCTATTTTCTGAAATGCCTGACTAGTGACTCTTCAATTCTGCATGTTCTAGCATAAAATCTGAGATATCAAGCTTGACCACTCTATTTTCAACTTTTTTACCAGTAATAGACATATCTTCTCATGATATAGACAAACGTCTCGCAAACATCGCAGTAGCTCATTCAATTTCTTCAATTCTAGGCCGTCCGCTTTCTTGTCTTCCTGCAAGAGGATCGATCTGAAGGCCAGCAATTCGATCCCCAAGTTCCAGTCTTGGCTCATTTTCACCTTCCCTACCGTGAGCTCCAATTCCCCACAACAAGGATTTTTCTACCCAAGCCTCCAAACTCTCAATCAATACGCGAATATGGCCACGGACAATGGTATCTGTTTCACGGCTTTCGACAAACGCTAGTGTCCGCAGCATATGCGGAATGTTACCTATGGTCGAAGGTCCACGGCTGCTAGCGTTCTCATCCTTCCAAGACATGCCACCGGCCGAGTCATCCGCAAGTGAAAACCCAAAACCGAGAGCCTGGCTTCCGCGAGTCTCCCGGGTGGTATCGAGCGCCTTGAGGATATCAAGAAGCAGGACAACACTTGCTCGTCGGAGAATCGCAGACTCGGGCTCTTGCTCGAGGGTAAGAGTCGCAAGCGCAAGATCAACAGCTGAAGAAGCCACTGAAGGTCCAAGACCAGCAATATTAGTCTGAACTGCAGTGGCCAGGATAGACAGCGCAGATGCACGAGCTCGCAGGTCATCTGGCTCATCATCTGCCGAGGCGCCCGCAGCCCAGGCGGCGATGATATTAGCGGAATGGGCGGCTTGTTCAGGAGACTCGGACTCTGAACCTTCTTCTTCATCTTCTTGTAATTTTGCTGCTGGTGAGGGTGAGGAGATCTTCCAGCCTGATGGCATTGCAGGTTCCTTGTTTCGCCGTTCTTCGCGCTCCTTCTGTCGTTTCTCTTTTTCGAGCTGTTGTTTGCGGCGCTTTTGGGTCTCTGGCTTTTGGGATCGTCGCCCTGCGACTGCGATCATGCCATCACCTAGGACCTTTGCTGTCTCTCCGGTTAATGATTGGCCGAGGTCTTGGACAGTTCGTAAAAGAGATTCTCCGATCTTGAGTCTCTGGTCGAGATTAGTTGTTTCATTTCTGTCTGTGTAACGATCGACTAGTGTTTTGACGACTGTGCGTGGGTGTCTTGAGGCTAATGTGCCTATCAGCTTTATTGCATTCAGGTAGATAAACTCGTCATTAGCGGCAGCTTCGGACGGATCTGTTATGATAGATAGGAGTAGTGTTAATGTAGACGGTATGTCGAGGACGGGAGAGGATTTTTTAACCAAATCGGAGAGTAGTGAGAACCCTTCAGCTTGGACGGGAGGGAGATCAGAATTAAGATTGGTCAGAGCTCGGCGATGTGTTTCGAAATCAGATACTTCAGCATATGGTCGTTTCTGGCTCTGTTCTGTAGGTGACGTCATATGAATCTCCAAAAGCATCGAGGAAGTTGTCCCTGGTTTAGCGAGTGACGGGGGAAGATAGGGGATTAGTTGGTCTAGTCGTGATTTGAGAGTTTCAAGTACAGGCAAAGTATCTTCTGATGCCGAAAACTCGGGGGATGCGAGTACTGTGGAGAGTAAACTGAACACGGCCGGTAGAGATTCAGTTGAGTCTGACTCTTCTGCGTTGCCTTGTTCTGTATTTTCTTCCGCAGGGACAATGTTCGCCAGCGAGGAGAGTGATACCTTGCCAGTCCCTAAATCACCATCCCTTTTCTTTCGTGTACTTGCGCGATTGAACTCGCCGTCTATGATCTGTTTAATAAGCTCGAGTACTCTGAGAGGCCGACGAGAAAGGATGTCTTTGAAATTGTCTAGAAGTGTCTCGGCCAGTTTCGCGCTAACTAGCTTGCGTTCCATGCTCTCGGCCTCATTCGCGAGGCCAAGCTGGGGCTTATTAAAGGATCTCTCATTAACCGGAGTTGAAACGAGCCAGCTCTCGCTCACATATAAAAATATATCGCCGGTGCGCTCTTCACTGCTAGGATCAGCTCCCAGTAGGCCGACGAAAAGCTTAGCCCGAGACGCTAGAGTGTCTAGAAGTCGTACAATATTCAATCGATCTGATTTGGCAGTTTCGCGCTTAATCAACGAGAGCCCATGGGTTGGAACCACACTGTAAGTCCAGGTGGAACCTCCATCCCAGAGCAGATTATCAACCAGCTTTTTAAGTGGCTGTTCTCCGACCGATATAGCGAAGTAGGTTTGTAGCACTTCCATAATCTTTTCATGAAGAGAATTGCGTTGTTGCTCTGAAGTACCACAAGCCAATCCCCAAAGTGGGACGAGTATTGGGTAAACAACCCTCTTTACGAGACTTGGGTTTGGAGGCTGAAGAACTAAACTTCTCAGCCTGTCAACTGCCAGCACCAACAAGGATTCAGGGACTAGGACTCGGTTCGGTAAGTCTTCGCCTGAAGCTGAGGACGACATCATCCAGTTTCTTGATGAATCATCCAATCCAGCGGTGAGTGTCTTGAAAAGCGGTTCCAGGAAGATAGAATGACCTATAGTTCCGGGGGCACCGTAGGCACGCTTGCATAAAATCCCATTACCAACCACGTACGCCGCAGTCTTCCTCAAATCCGGATCATCTCCATCAATCAAAGCCAATAGTTGGGGTCCAATGATAGAGAAGTAGTCTACTGGGTCCAGTCCTTGTGGTACTGAGGATAAAAGGCGCGATGACTGCATGATCGCTTGCACTGTAAAGTGTGGGCCATTTGATGTCTGGTCTTGGGACTCCTGACCTAGTGAAGGAGCAAGCTGTGAAGCTAAGAAGAGTATTGTTTGCAAAACTCCGTCCTGGCGTAAAGGGACTCGTGATATTTGACTTGAAACTATTGATTTAAACCACGGAGCTGTATCCGACTGAAGGAAGCTGGACAAGGTGGACAACAAAACCGGACTAGGTGTTCTACAATCTCTCAGCATGTGTGAAATCACGCAATAAGTTTGAACAAGACATACTCTTCAACTACCTTGGCGACCACATCCCGGTAGCGCTGTTTTTTATCTTGGGATAAATGTTCTGCATTCGAGGCTAAGTCTGAGGCCGCACTGATTATATCGCTTAAGATACGGCCACGAATGACGGGTTGTATACTGCGTCGTTCGTCGCAAATGATGTCTGAAAGTACGGACATTATGCGTTCTAGAAGCACTTCATTTTGTGGTTTGTTATTCGGGGGCTTCTGCGGTTGATGAGCAATAACACCGGCCGGCAGTACAGAAATCACTCTTTGCTGAAGAGGAATTCCTGCCCCAGATGAGAGAGATGGATATATTCCCTCTAAAGAAATTAGGTCCAGAAGGGCATGTAACAGCCTGCGTCGCTTTGCGTCTTCCAAAGCGGCATCTTCCGACTCCCTAGGTTGCGGAAATCCTGCATCCTTTATTGGAGAGACAAATGCACTGTGGATACGAGTCAGTATGTCTAAAGCCTTCCCGACAACAGCAGTCCTTGTTAGGTTTTCATCTAAGGCTTCATCTATCGAGTCCCCGCTCAATATCTTCAGTAATGAGCTTCCACGGGACTTTTGAAGCTCCTCTTGAATCTAGTTAGCGTATGAAGTCAATTTGAGTTATTTTACTTGGTGGGTTGCATACCCTTTTGAAGGACGGGATTTAGAAAACTGCCTGCGGCATCAAATGCGTCCCTTATCTGTTGTGTATCACACATGGTCTACTTATAGATAAATGGGTTTTAAATCCAGGTATCGTCATGGTTTACTTTGACATTGCTTATGCAGCAAATGGCGACGATCTACACGTGACCCGCACACTAGCTTCTTGCGCAGTAGCTTGATCAATCAATGGCACTATACTACTTGTGGCTAGCTTATTTCCGAATTAAGATATTAACATATTTGTAGCGGGATTGTCAATGATACTGTCGACGTCTTGCTCCGCTGCTCTTCCACTACAAAACATAGTGATATTCTCAACGAATATGTTCTTGCAGCGAGGCAAGAGTAAAAGGTTGGGATTGAAGGAAGATGACTGGGGAAAGTAATTGGCATCTCCAATGTCGCAGTGTACTCTGTATCCCTAACACCAGGGTCTCTTCGCCAATGCAAGAACGCTAGAGTGGCTGGTTTCAGGCATATAGTGTGCTCGCGATAGTCGTTGTGCCTGTCCCACGTTGACGGTTCTGTTAGATCAGGGAAGTCTGACCAAGGTGTCAGGCCAAAGCTAGTGAGAGCATTCAATTCAGGCTGTATACGAGAAAGTTTTGGTAAAGGGGACCGTGCAGTGGTGTTGTATTTCAAATTGATTTTGATTGGTCGCACAGCTGATATCTCCCCTTGATCTATTGACAGTTGTGTGGTCGTTTGCGCGGACAAAAGCCCTAGTCGTCTTCGGCAAAGGCCCCTGGTAATGTGTTTTTGCTGGCTCAGGCAGTAGAATTTGCTATTTTGGAGGACTAACAGCGGTGCTCGCTCAAGGCGTGGTGAGCGAATATGCACAGGCTGCGCCCAGTCTCCGATGGTCAACAATCTTCCGTGCTTTTGGCTTCTTTCCAAGATTTTGAATCTGACATGGTATTGTATGGCTATCGCCCTGGTTGTCATGTCTTCTGTCTGCTCATCATACCTTTGTGAGCTCTTTCTAAGGCTAGGAGGCAACTGCAGGTGTTCCCAATGAACCTTCTCGTGGCGATGGTGTTTTTGACAAGCATATGGCAGCAACTCTGCAGGAACGACAAACTCGAAAGGCAGTCGATATTCTGTGCCAATTTGCAGTGCCTTGGACTTCTGACAAGCCATATCGTACAGTGGCTGATCCATTCGAAGAAACATTCTAGACGCCGTGGTCTGTGGAAGTGGTATGTTGGTTTCATTGGTGTCCACGCGCACTACAGTTTTACCTGTACTGGCTGTTATCTATCAAAGTCCGATTAATAGGAGTTTTAAATAAATACCTTCAAAATATAGGCGTAGCTGATGTAGGGCAATATGTCTTCGAGGAGTAAAGAACACAGTTCCTTCAATTCTGTCGCCCGGTGTATAACTACTGGTGCTGTCTACCAAAGAGATTTGCACCTTTGCACATGGTCGCTTAAAAGTCATTATAGTATGTGCTGTAGCTTGAGCCCTTTGCTTGATTTAGAGTTGAGGAAATTTATTTAAAGTCCTACATGTATTTTATTGAGAGTATTATTGTTTCTAAGCTCATTTGCTCCACTTCTTCTAACTGCAAAGATTATCTTTGCAGCTTGTCGGTAACTTTCTGAAAAGCCGATTTGAGATGCCACGCCACCTTGCTGGCCATAGCCTGTATCAAAATCGTTAGCAAAGCTCCTTCTGTAAAGTAATAGAATACCGAATCTATAGACTTTCTGTAAATGTCGCTAGGTTGTCGGATATTGAAACCTGAGTGAAGATTTAATTGCTTGGTCATAGCTGTGTCAAACCCGAACCCTAACACGAAATGAACGCTAAAGTAAGCTTCAAGTAAGATCATTTTTAGGCCATTTTGATTCGAATTGTCTGACATTGACGTCCATGTCAATCATGTCAGTGAAGGAGGAACCACACAAAATATGAGAGTATCTGGGAGACAAGTGGGTGGAAGACCAAGTTTGTGCTATAATGATATATATTTAGCATCTTTATCTGAGCTCTACACATGCTAAGTACATCATAGTGACGTCCCATTGAGGCTCGCCCTTTTCTTCCAATATCTTTGTTTACTATTCCTTTTTACCAGTAAGCTCCATGCAATGCATTAGATATTAAGTTGTAGAATGTTAACATGGTATTATTTCGACTTTTGTTCCTTTCTCGTTCTGCCATCGGCATCCTGACATACTGCCGAGGGATGATTAAGCGGCCAAAGTTTGCCTCTCGGCAAAGAGGCCGAACCCCGACCAACTTCATGCTCAACACGTCTAGTTACTACTGTGTCTACAAACCGATCAGAAAAGGGATATCGCTAGCCGAATAAGTATCCGATCCATATGCCTGTTGTAAGAAATAATCCTTCCGGGCGCAACAAGAAGAAATCTGTCGCGTACGTCAGGTGGTCCACCAAACCCTGAACATCGCTCTAACCTGTGCAGCTGCCACCGATGTCACTCTCACAAGGTCAAGTGCTCCGGCGAACAGCCTTGCGCTAGATGTAGTCAGGCCGGATGTGGAGACGAGTGTCAATATACCGTACGTGATCGTAAGCTCAAGGTTAATGAAAGGTACACTCCCCGTTAGTTCTCGGTTGGCTTAGGGCTCAATCTCATACTCCTCTTACAGTTATATCGACCAACTTCTCTCAGAAAACTCTCGGCTGAAAGAGCAGATTCGTACTTCATCCACACCCAACCCTTCTCCGGCTAGTACTGCAGACATCACGGTACCACCTCAAGAATCCTATCATTCACTCCAAAATCCTCTATTCGGAGAGCGGGCTTGGTTCTACCCATATGACTCGACCGCTCCTCCAATCTATATGGGGGATGCTGCCTGTACCGCATTTGCAACGCGGTTACGGCAGTTTCTCACAGAGGATCCGAACACAGCCCATGTTGCACGGACTCAATATACACCAGAGTCATCCTTGCTGGAAGGTGAAGCTCACTGGCCTAGTCTTGCCCAAGCCCGCTTACTAGTCAAAATTGCTTTCAACCAACTTAGTCGTGTCTATCATTTGTTTTTGCGCAAGTCCACTCTCGAGCAGCTGGAAAGTCTATATCGCCTCCCGAATTTGCGAGATGACCCGGCCTTAACATGCAAGTTCTTCTCTCTTTTTGCCTTGGGCGAGGTCTACTCTTCTCGGTCGATTTCGTCGCCGACTAGCCGGGTGCCAGGGACAAGGTACTACGTACGTGCCATGGGAATCATCCCAATTCTACCAGAAAGACCAGGGATGATTCACATTGAGAGCTTGTTATTATTGGTGAGTGTACTCGTCGATACGTGAACGTGTACGCTAACTGCAAACTAGTCATTATACTCATACTTCCTGAATAGACGACATTCAGCTTACACGCTAATTGGCAGCGCCATGCGTCTGGGATTAATCTTAGGACTAAATCATAATATTCCTGCTCGTCAATGCACCGATCCAACCGAGCGCGAACATCGCGTGCGCCTCTGGTGGGCTATCTATATCTTTGACCGCATGTATACATCAAAAATCGGTCTCCCTCTCCAGATTCGCGACGACGATATCTATGTTGACCTCCCAACGGCGGTTAATAGTCCTGATGCGGAAGAGCAATTCTCAGACACCGCATATCTGGTATACAGCATCCGTTTAGCCCGCATCATCGGACAGATCGTAGAGAAGATCTATACCCGCAAGCCACACCAGGAGTCATTTCTCCAACGAGAGCAACAATTGCTGCTCGCATTGCAGGACTGGGTTCAGTCCCTACCAGCACATATCAAATTACCAGCTGTGGAGACTCCCCAGAAGCACGTCGTGTCTCTCCACCTGCAATTCAACCAGGTAAAATCCTTCACACAAGCACATCCCGAGACGTCACTGACAAGATCAAGTGTGTCATACTAGCTACCCGTCCAATTCTCCTCCACGCCTTATTCCAACAACGCGCGCACCGCGAAAACCACGAAGACACCCCACAGCCAGTCATCACATTAAGCGAGGCATGCATCCACGCCGCCCGGCATTCCCACACCCTTATAACCGAGGAGTGGGTAAACGGCTCACTACCAATGTACGGGTACTTCTATGCACAGTACCTCTTCTCCTCCGCTATCATCCTGGTAATGTCAGGCCTTCTCCCCTCGATCGGCACAACTGCCGATCTAGAATTCCTGGAGACAGCCATAGAGATCCTGCGCCGAATGAAATACCACGGTAATCTTGCTGCGGCAGAGTTTTACGAAAACCTGAAGCGAGTAAAGCAGTGCTTACCAACCGGCTCTGGGAGTATCAGTATCCCCCATGATGGTTGGGGTTATACCCCTGAAAAATCCCGTCTCTCGGTCGGGGGTGCTGCAAATGTGGACCAGATATTGGATCCTAATAGTATTGCCACGGTTCCTGTTGCGGGTCTCACGACTGAAATGGCGTTTCTGGAACCTACAATGCAGGATTTCCTGGATAGGACGAATAACGAGATGGATCTGATAAACCCGGGTGCATTCTCGATTGATGAGTCTACTGGCATAGATGCCTGGCCTACTACGTTCTGGACATCATGAGTCTTCAACACTCATGCTTTTGGCTCAACTCAAGTATTGATCTGGTTACCTGGTATACAGAAAGTGGATCAAGTATCGAACCAACCCCGGTCTTCGCCCTGACTGACAATGACTATTCCAATTAACGTCCCGAGACAGCGAAAGTGCTAAACGACGGACAGCTAAATAAGGCCCTGGATAAAGTCCAGTATCGTCCCTCTGGAAGGAAGCGGAAAGCACCTGGAAATAGCAGCGGTGGTGATGAGCCGTGGGCAAGTAAGTCCGCTTCTAC
This sequence comes from Aspergillus oryzae RIB40, assembly GCF_000184455.2. Taxonomy (NCBI): domain Eukaryota; kingdom Fungi; phylum Ascomycota; class Eurotiomycetes; order Eurotiales; family Aspergillaceae; genus Aspergillus; species Aspergillus oryzae. The sequence continues at coordinate 585,162 of NC_036437.1, forward strand.
AGGTAGAATAGTTCGAGGAGGCAAACTATGCTACGGGGTCAATTAAACCCTTACCATATCGTCAGAGATTCTCCCGATATAATGCGTCGTCTCTAGTAATCAGGAACAACTACGTTTATCTCAAGCGTAAAGTAGTGATTGTGTGTATAGACTTATGGACTCATATTCTCCATCCCAATTCAACAAGACTTACATCTCCGACCACTGATGAAACGCTGAGTTCCTAGTAAACCTCCGTAACCTCTTACCCCAAAAATACAACGGAGCACCAAGTAACATAGGCCCCAAAGTCAAGGCAAACTCCACCATAGCAGGGGCAACAAGACCCCTCCTCGCACCCAAAGACGCAACCCAATAACTCATACTAAATCCAATCGTATTCTTAACAACCGTAGCAACGACCATAAATCTCCCCCGCCATGGGCTTATAGCAATCCACCGCATAAGCAACAGCAATAGTCGGCACAGTAGGAACACTGAGACCGGTGAGCCCGTTTCCAAAAACCAGCATAGTAGGCCACGACCACTGACGCTGATACCCTAATCCCCCGATAACGTTACCAATAGCAGTGGTGATGAAAAAAGGTATCAAGGCGGGAAGACGCATCTCTGCTTCTCGAATACCTCGATTCCGTCGCGTGGCTTTGTCGGCTACCCAGTCTGAGAAGGGTCCTGCGGTTACAAGGCCTATCGTTCCACCGACGAAGAAGGCGAAGTTGCTATATCCGACAGCTCCCGAGAAGTTGTAGGGTGGTGCGGCTAGCACGGCGGATTCAGTCAGGTTGAAGAAGAGGAGGAGGTTCGCTGGGCCTGCGACGTTTAGGCCGGCCCAGAAGATGATGGGGTAGAAGCATGCGCGGATGGGGGAGAGGATGTCGCGGATTAGGAAGCTTTTCCAGCGAGGGTCGGGCTTTTGGAAGAGCTTGAATTGGTTCTTGGATGGTCGCCCTTTGCCGTTCTGTGAATTGGTATCGGGTACTTGGACTTCTGTGTCATTTGGGGCTCGGATTGATGCGTTTGCGTTGTGTTTTTCGTTGTTTGTTGTTGGTGTTGGCACATCTATGGTTACTGCTTTGGCTCCGAGGGTCGTTGCTGGGCGTTGGTATTTTGTCTCGGGGAAGAATAAATCTGAGTTTATCATATCTTCGAAAGGGATTCAGAGGAAGGGGGAAGAGATAGCAATGAAAGTGGACAATATGACATCGTCATATACAAGAACAGAGATCAAGGTGGAGCAGTCGCAGAAATTGATCATTTAACATCTGATATTCAAAAGTTCAAAACTAAATAAGCTGACCGAGCGAAAATCCAGATACAGCAATCCCTTTTCTCCTGACTCTTTGACCGTAGGAAAGAATTTACTATTGGACCTGACACGGGATTGTATGTGAAGGTTGGGAAGCATCCCGGCAATTAGTAGGGGTATGCTGGGTGCTGATATAGGCATGTACATAGATCGTGGTGTGGCGACTATCGGTCTGTCATCAAAGAGCTCCCTGATCATATATGTGTTTCATTAATTTACCCCAAAGTGCCTGCTGTCGGTCTATCTGCATGGACGGGACTTAGGGTATACGGGATATGCACACACACCATCTCCCAAGAACGAGAGTCTGTTGTCATAACACTGTTGGACAGTATTTTCTTTTAGGTCATTCGATGCTCCATGTTTGCTCTATCATAACAATTGCAGGGATTGGGCTCCATTGGAGAATCTTGCAGCATAGCCGATCCAGTGAAATTGCGGCGCGAGAAGACATGGGTGCCAAAATACGAAAGCAATCAGCCAAGAATTTCACTATTGATGCGTTTTGAATTGCAAAGGGTGTAATACTTAATATCGCCATGTGTGTATGTCAATTAGCACAGGATCCAATCTAGCAGATGCTGATCAATTGGCGGTAGATACTCAGAAACTGTTCTCGTCTCTTTGAATGTCGGTTCAGGGAAGGCAATTGACCGAGTCCGAGTCCTGCGCGTACATCCCTAGGTGCTGAACCTGGTATAGAGTTACCGCTTTGGGAAGATTACAGGTCGCCACGTCCAGGATAATAAAGTCTGCAACAGGGTTCCTCGGCTCAATATTCTCACCGTTGTTTCAAAACCAGCACCTGGATGCAATGGCATTACATATCAATCGACATTCCTATTCTCCATCGATCAAAGCTCAAGTCCGAAAACGAACTATAGACGATTCAAACTGCGCCCACTGTCTTTCATTTGGACATTGACTTAAAGATAGGGGCTTAATTCAAGATATTCAGGAGTGTGACTAGAACTTGGAGAATATTTTGACATAACCAAATATTGTACAGAGGATTAGACGATATTTCGTACCATGCAGCAAGGATGGCAAACTCCATTGTACACGTTCCATGACCATTAGTAGCAGGTAACTGTAGCTACAAATGGTCATTCTTGAGTTCTTGCTTACTTTCCAAGCCTTAAAAGGTATGTATTGAGCTGACAAGAACGTTTACACGAGCATCGATGTATCTCAGACGTATCAATTGTACTTGCAAAACCTGTACGGCGCAGAGACTGAGACGGCAGCACGTCTACTTACTGGCGTTGGGAATTGAGACCTGATATCTGCATAGCCGACGGATAGAATGCACGACACAAGGGGAAAGAACAACTAATCATTGTCAGTAATTACAAATAAACAGGACCGTTCCGGTCATTTCTATTGTTGGTATCTGTAGCCCAAAAAGCATAATGAACAATTTTTGGATTTAGTAGTGAACATCGAAGAAACACAAAAAGTCGCTCATGCAGGCAATCCCAAAGCCTTTACTCAACCAATGCCAGAACTCCAAATATGCAATCATTTGCGGGAGACAACGCCAGTCAGGTCCGACATTAAAACACTCATACATACAAGCCGTCAGAGGAGAATAGAAAAGAGGGTAAAGGAAGAATGAAAGAGGAGTTGAAGAAATTGAAAAAAGAAAGGTAGGAGAGAAGCAAAAAAGAAAAAGAAGAAAAGTAAGAAAGAGAGAAAATCGAATGGAAAAGAGAAGGGAAAAGATCATCCGGTAATAGCTTTTCTTTTCAGTACTCCAAGTTTCTCAAGCTTATTCCAAGCGTGATCCATGTCAGAGCCTGGTTCGAGCGTGGGACGCAACTGCAGTCCATCCAAGAATTTGAGGGAGCCGCCTGTTCCCGCGTACAGCATCAGTTCGAATACTCTGCGTCGGAGCCGTGTCGGCTCATCCAAGTGTGATAAATATTTTTGGTCGGCCTGGGGGTCCGCTGGCGGCAGAGTATATGGGTCGTTGATTTCGATATCTTTCTCGGCGATAGGTTCTTCGTCCTGGTCATGGATAATCGAACGCTCTGAATTCTCAGCGTGCCCAAACTCAGCAAGCACAGATTGGATATCTAACCCAGCTTGGTCACGTTGGCTCGGCTCATCTTCTACTTTCAAATTTTTTGTATCTCCAACTCTCCCGCTTCCAGTGACGGCGGGAGGATAGAATCTGACTGTGAGTGGGTTGCCTCTTACATCTACCTTTTGAAGGGTAGAAACCTTATTCTTGTTTGTTCTTCCTATCCGACTCAAGACTTGACACAGCCTCCTCAAGCGAACAATGCAGTTGCTGGCAATGGTCAGGCGAGAAAGGCAATTCAAGCCTGCCAGTTCATTGATACCGGCCAGGAAGTTAAAATTCAAGTTGAGAACCCTGATGTTCGGAAAACTGAGTGCAAAATCCGCGGGCAGGCTTTGGATGCTGCAAGATGCAACATCGAGCAGTTGCAAGCCCGAAAGCGGGTTGGACGGAGACAGGCACTGCAGAGACAGTTTATTACAAGAGAGGAATACTTTCCGGACGTCCTTTACCAAGCCCAGGTCCACATCGAAGAAACCGCCATTGTGGTCGCCTGTATTCATCTGCTCACGAGCAGAAAAGACGTCCAAACCTGCACAGTGTTCAAGTCCCGACACTGTGAAAAGGTAGTTGTGGTCAAGGTAAAGAAGGGTAAGCGACGGGAAGGCTGTAACATCCAGGCTATGCAGTTGATTACTGGAGAGTCGTAGGGATGATAAGTATGGCATAGGGGCCGATGGAGCGACTCTAGCCAGCTGATTGAAACTGAGGTCGAGGTTTGACAATGCTGAAAGTGACTCGATATTTTGTATTGACATCAGTTGGTTATGGCTGAGATCTAACTCTTCCAAGCGAACCCTATAATAGCAAATGAGTCTGGTGCCCTGTAGCAGTCTGGGCCGGAATGAGAGTACTTACAGCTCTGAGTCCTCAAAATCGACAGTCGTCAAGCTATTGTTCCGCAACTTCAGACTGAGAAGTCCGTCCAGTTCAAAAATGCCCTCGATGTTTCGGATATTGTTGTCTTCCGCTTTTAGTTCCCTCAGGTGAATCAAACTACTGAATCCATCAAGGCTCTCAAGCTCGTTGCCAGAGACATCCAAATATTGCAGGTTCACTAAGTGGCCCCAGGCTGTTAAATTAGAGAGGCAGTTATGCGATATTCTCAGAGTCCTCAAGGTGGGAGGCACCCCACTCAACTGTCCAATACTGTTGCTAGACACATCCAAATCTTCAAGACGAGGACAAAAGTCACAAAGTTTGTGAAGAGTGATCAAACCTTTCTGGCGGAGGACTAAACGTCGGACATGCTCCCAATAGGGTTCAAAAGGTTCGGCTTCTGTAATATGTTTCACTAACTCTTCAGTCGCTAGAGCAAATGTCCCATGCACCTGGCGCAAAGATCGGGGATGGGTGCGCTGAGCCACATAGCTAAGCTCTAGCTGTAGAGAAGGGTCAATTTGGTGGACAGTAAAGTCAGGCAAAGGGCTCAAGTGGAAGCTATAGTTCGTGTCATGGTCCATATCACGCAGGCACATAAGCGAGTTCTCGGGATGACTCTTAAGCGGCGTAGATACAGCATCATTGCCCCGTCGGACTAAACTCAGGCTATCACCTTGCTCTTCATTTGTCTCGTCTATTCTAGAAATAGCGTGGCGAGACGAGGCATGTTCAGATGTATATGTGTGATTAGCCGCCGTTTGAGTCTCTTGTCCGGAACCCGCAAGTTGGGCTCTCCGGAGCTTTGACGGACTTTCATCGTCGCTATATGCGATTTGTGAAACAAGTGGCGACGAGAAACTTATCGTGACCACTCGAGCTTGTTGCTTCCCGTCCTTTTGGCGTCGTGGTGGCTTCGATAAGCGACCCTCATGAAGCTGAATCTCGTGTTCAACCTCGCTGGAGGACGCTCTATTCCCTTCGGCTTCAGAACCCCATGAGGTCACTCTAGTCGCTGAATGGGGAGTACTAGAGGTAGAGCGGGTCGCCTTAGAATGCAAAGAACTGGCAGCAACGGATGGCTCGCCATCCTTGGGTCCTGGCCGAGCCACTGAACTGAGAGAGCCGGTCTTCCGACTCAGCGGACTTTGGCCATTGGCATCTTCTGACAGAACAGAGTCCCCGGTCCGTTCGGGGGAAGGAGAGTTTTGCATCCTCATCATTTCTTGCAATTCGTCAACACTAAGGTCGGGTATATCTTTGAATGGATCATCCTCACTATCTTCCCCTTTGGGCTTTTCTAAAGAAACTTCGGGCCTTTCCCTTATCCATTGATGCTTGTGGCGGTCATAAGTAAGGCCGTTCACCTGTTCTGGGATCAAATGAGAAACTATGTCGGACGATAGGACACCTTTAGCGTGCGAACTTTGTGAAGACCCGGTAGGCACCGAGCGTGCACTAAGGCTTTTAGCTGATATTTGCGTGTTAAAAGTCAAGAGATCAGGCAGGTCGTCATCTTCACCAGAAGTCGGCGCGGATGACTTGCGTTCGCGCTGCTCAAATATGTCATCATCTGGTTGCATATTATCAGACGTCTGGTTGATGGCAGCTCCATCATCTTGTCCGACAAATTCCTTGTCGTTTTCCACTTGAAAAGGCGAATCCTGTTGATTATCGAAGCTCAGCGAAGCGACCGAGGCATTATCCCCAAGCTCCAAATCATCGTGCTCTTGAAATTTCTTGAGATGACTTAGTATTCGAGGGTTTGTCTCCTGTTGCTCTCGCAATTTCCGCATATCCACTCCCTCTCGACTTGGGGGACGCGAGAACTCTTCTCGAGTAGATTCATCCTCGTAACTTTCACTTTCGTTTTTGTCTTCGGCCTCGGACTCTTCTACACTCGACAACCCACCTACGTTCCTGCCCTTTGACCTGATAATGTCCATGATCTTTGTCGCTTCGTTGAGGAAATCCTGAGTTGTGATTGACCCCTTGCGAGTTTCTTCAAGGACACCAGTAACCTTGACCATTGGCACATTCGTCTCCGGTGGGGAATTCTCATCGTTGTACACAACATCAGGTTCATTTTTACTTGGTGAAGATCTTTTTCTTATGGAGCGTCTTGTTTGGCTTGGTGTTGGCGTCCTTGGGCGATCGGATGATTGGGGCCGAAGCAGGCTGTCGCTGTCATATCGTAGACCGTGTTGCATAAGGCTTCTCTGTAATAACGATAAGTTATCGATTGGTTGACTAGAGGACACTACTTCTTCCTGATCCTCCCCTGCTATGATATGAGATCGCAGAAATGTTCTACGTCTCTTTGGGTTTGGGTCTTTTGCAGGGCTGCCGGGATTCCACTCAGCCTCTCCTTGGTCAGGATTTGTCAGCGCAATCGAATCTTGGTTCTTTGACGCATTAAATCCACGGTCTATGTTCGATGATTTGCCCGTCGAGTTATGACTGTTAACTTCGGAGCGACGGCTTGACTCTCTATGCGAGGGACGTCGTAAATACCGTCGCCGCCGCGACAAAGGACGGAGCTCTCCATCAGGGGCGTCGCTACTTAGTAACTTCGGCGCATAAGGACTCGTGTCTGCGAAGTCGAAGTTATCTAATTGGCCATCACCGAACCGACTAAGGCGAGAATTTGCCGTATTTCGTGATCGCGGCCGTTCGACCCTTCTTATAGAATTTTCTCCCAGCATATCGTGCCTTGCGCTCAAAAAGCTTCGGCTCTCGCCCTTCCGCCGAGCTTCTTCTGAGGGCGAGGCAGGCTCGTCTTCTTCTGATAAATCATCAAAGGTTTCTTCGAACTGGCTCATCCGTCGTAAAAGCCTGTTATTTGTGAAAGTGTCATGATTGCCAAAGAGCTTCAGGGGGCTCCCTAAAGAGGGCATAACTTCACTCCTATCCTCCCCAAGTATCGGGGCTTTTACATGAGCTGAAGACGGTCTAGGGAGCGTAGGTGGGTCAAGTATGGGATTTGTTCGATTATAGAAGGGTGGCGAGCTTCGAATCCTAGAGTTGGGAGCAAAGAAAGGAGATAATCGTTGGGAAGTGAAGGTTGGTGGAGAGAGTTGATGCTTGTGAAAGGAGCTCTCATTTGCATACTGTTCTCGGCGCAAGTTCCCGAAAGGCCCACGCCCTCGATAATCCAAAGTTCCCATAGAGAGATCCTGAGGTAATGAATGGCTCGTGACATCGAAGATGTCTTCTTCCGGGGGTGGATCGATAGTAAATTCGGTGTGCTGGTTGAACAAAATACTGTCACTCGCCCTTGAATCAGGCCGCTCATAAGGGGGTAGAGAGAGCTTCTGAAGCTTGCTAGTGACTTGCTTCAACGCTGACCGTATGACCTCTGACGTGCCGTTACCTTCCACTGTATTGGTTCGTGAAAAGGTGATAGGTGTGATACCCTCGTTGCGAAGGTCCTCTAGCCCAGTTGCTGACCTCATCTGGGTATCGTCCTGGGTAACAAATGAGCTGTCGTTGAGGTTGGAAGGAGGTTCCTCGGGATCTTTCGGCATTTCTAATGTTGCATTGGGCGATCCTTCCGGGCTGTCGCTCACATTCGCATTCGATTGTAACTGAGTACTAGGCCCTAGCGGCCTATCCACATCATTCGGTGTATTCGCAGCATGGCTCTCGCCGATGTTCTGTGCCTGCGATGACCCCTGTGGACTTGTACCGGGGTCCTTATCCGAAGGATCACCGAAATCCCACAAGTCGTCTCGTTGTTTCATCCTCGGAATCGCCTCATGCTGTGTCTTCTCGGATCCTGGTGTGGGAGGTTTGAAAACGCCCTCTAAGCCCATAGGAGCGAACAGATCGCGCTGCTCTCCCGAGGGTAACTCGCCCCGGACCAACTTTCTCCTCCATTCGGGCGTACCCTCTTTGGTTTTGCCCTTCTTTGGCCTCACCTGCACTGTACCTTGTTGGCTGGATTGTGTGGACGCATTAGATACAGATCGCAGGGGTGACCTGGCATCCATGGCAGGTTTTGGCTTACGCGCCGAGGGCAGATCTGGTTTCGGGGTTTTCTTCGTCTTGTCCGGCGCGGGGGATCGTAGCTTGGAATGGGTCCTGGGGGTTCGCGGCGTTTTGGGAGTCGGCGGTTCTCTTCTCACAAAATGGCAGGGGCGGGATACCTTTTTCTTCTCAGCGGTGGATGGTTCAATAGATCGGCGCGTGGGTACAGGAATGCGACTAGGAGAACTCGGAAGTCCTTGTAAGCTCTGTAAACTGGTGCGACGGGAATGATTTGCGGATCGCGTTGGCACCGGGCTGCTAGGAGTTCCTGGGACAGGCACCCAGTCGTCGTCGAGGTTGTCGAGCCATGGTTGGTTGCTCATTGTCGGTTTGCTTTATGACCGCAGTATTCGCGCGTCGCGATCCCACAGTTGCAGTGAATGCAAACAGAGAGAAAATAATAACATAGAGTCTCCACTCATGCAGCTGCAATATCCGTCAAGGAAGGGGGGAACCTTAATATATAATTAATCATGGGAATTCAAATGGGCTGGGTTGTAGTAATTTGTTGTGGCATAATTCTGGTTTTATTATTTGAAGTGGAGTTTTGAGGCACTTTGAATTAACAAGCAGATCGATAAGTTTAGTTAGTTTTTGGGTGGTCCGGGCAACCCCAGAAGTATACTACCTTAAAAAGAATAGTTTCCACTTGTTCCACCAACAACTCTTGATGACGACTTAGGCGATTTAGGATCTAGAAAAGAAGAAACGAGGTTGACAAAAAAGAAAAATAGAAATAGACAGGTCATTCCCACGCACATCCCCCATATATTAATTTTTGCTTTTTCTTTTGGTGCCCCTGTCCATGTCATCTCGTGCCTTACGTCGGGAAAATTCCATTATAACCCAAAGGAGAAGTCATTAGGATTTTTTGGCTTAAAAACAAAAGACGTACGTTACATACATACATCCAGTACAGGCTATGAGTTGGCAGCGAACAATCTGAATTGCTGAAGGCCAATGGAAGTGAGGAGCAGGGGGGATCCTCATCCTAACTGGCGGGCCACAACCCGCTGCAAGGCATCAAAATGGATGCCAGGGCTTCAGGTGTTTCGGGCAATTTGGTAAACACGAGTCGGACATTATCAGGACCAAAACATGTGCACGTATGTATTCATTATTGTCATCAATGCTTATTGATTTTCTATGTTTCACTTGGCAAGAGTGTTGCCTCTGTTCTTCTTCATTTTTTGTCTTTATCCACGTTATTTTCTATTTTCTATTTTTCTCACCTGTCTTATCGATTGACTTTCGATCAATTAAGGCCGTCAGCCTCAGTGCGTCCCGCCGTTTGTTGTCAGTCAGTCTCAGTTTGCGGGAGAACTTCAATCAAATCAACCTTATCCGCATTTGGTTTAGCTGTAGTCAACCGGCGGTATCGTCGGGCCTTCAATAATCCAACATCCACCCACCACGTTGCTGCGGGAATCAGTGGGGGACGCGTTAAGTGGTTTGCTTCGCGTGACCACACCGGAACTTCCACTAGAGCTGAGAAAAGCTTTGATCTTCCGCAAATAGAGCATTATCGGTCCAATACAGTACCCAACAATTCTTTGTCGCAAAAGATATGAGGATCTTTCGGTCACACTCAGCTATCACGTCCTCCGTCGCTCAAATGCAGTCAGTGTTCGACTGCTGCTGCATTGTAAACAATCATACTCATTAATGATTTCATCCCACACAGATGCCACCCCGTCGACCGGTGTCGCCGCTTAATCTGGAAACATGCTCTCCGCCAACTTCCGATCTATGCAACGATGGTCTTCTCGGTTCCGACGATGAGCTGAACGATGAGGAACGTGCTGCGCAACGTCGGAGGATTGAGAAACTTGCTGAGTCATATCTCCAGGGCAAACCCCTCTTCATCCTCTCAGCTTCGCTACGGGGTCGCTTTGACGAAGACTGGGTGAACCCTTGGAAGACTAATAGAAGACGAGCGATACCGCCTGGCCGCAGTACGATACGGCCGCCCAAAGAACCCGAGATTCCAGCGAGCCCCGTAATAAATGAAACCAACTCTCGAAGACGAAGAACATACCAGGAGCCTCAGGAAATCCGCGATTCGAGACCACCTACTGTCGCTCCAGAGTCAGATATCCATGTTTCTGGTCGCAGTAGACATGCTTCTGTTCGCCTCGATCGGTCGGGTGATAAACGTAATAGGAGGTCGATTTCTCCGAACACGCCACGGAGGTCAATACCGTGGGCGAGACCAGTCGATTCGACCGCACAGCTGCAGTCTCTCAGCACTTCAAGGCACACCAACGAGACTTGGTTGAAGAAAGATCGGAAACAAATTAGCTTCCAAAATGTTGACCCGCCCACATCCCCAACAACAACATTATCGTCCCGCTACTCAATTAAGAGTCGCGCCTCCAGGGACGCTAGAATGAACAGCCAGTCTACATCATTTGAGCATAAAGATGGACCCTATTCAGAACGGAGCACATCAAGTTCCCCTGCACAGGATGGCCCAGATCCTGAACCTCTCGATGTCAGCCGTGTCCCAAACAGCATCGCCTCTTCCCCTGCCAAGGAGCAGCGCCTTCCTGATCTTGGAAGAGAAAGGACCACATCCGGAGCAGTCAGTCAAGGCCCTTCATTCTGTGTCCTAGCTCCATCGTCGCACCTACCGCAGTTTGAGTACCGTCGGAAGAAGCCCCGTGTCTCCAACGAAGCAGGAAGCTCCAAATCTCCCATCGCCGGGGAACCGGATGCTGAAGAAGAGCCACGCGCAGCAGACTTCACAAAAGGTACCCAACGCCCGGAGCAAGACGCATTATCTCCGCAACATATGCATTCGGCTCATGCCAATAGACATGGCCTGTCCGAGGCCGACAAAGATCCTAGAGGCATTTTCATTTCTACCAGCACTACCAAAGCGATTGGCAATATATCTGTTTCTCAGTCAGCGAAGTTTCGATCTATAAGTACTGTGAATAAGGGAAACACTAGTGAGAGGTTGCCGTCTGCTCAACAAGTGCGTGCAAACCCAACCATGACAGACATCACTTCTTTGCATTCGATTGCAGTACCAAGAAGCAACTCGGAGTATGACGACGACACCATCCCCGATCCTCAGTTTTCTACTCAGGCAGCTCTCCTTCACGCACAGAGGTCGTTCCAGAATGACCTCGATAGCCCGGAACATGATATACCATCTCCAGATAGACAGCATGCTTCTAAATCCTCCGACCTTTCCTCACCTATAGCGAAGGATATTACTCCTTTCCATCGACTGTCCACACCCAATAGAGCTAGGGGAAGTAGCGAGGTCCAAGCACCTATGACTGCTGGTCAGTGGCAAAGCACCCAGTGCATGATTGATGCGGTTACGCCGTTCACCTTCAGTACAGAAAAGAAGCCAAACCGTCGGACTATGTCTCCAGTGAAGCACTTGACAGGTCGAAAAAAATTAAAAACTGCCAGCTTTAAGCTATCATCGCCCCCCTCGTCAGCCTCTAGTGAGGCACATTACGAACAGGACAATAATTACATACACTCAAGTCCTGTTCCCCGTCGGTCTCCTGGGCATGAGACACAGCATAGTGTTCTCCCAATGACTTTAACGGGCACAACACCACCCACTGCTCAGGAAGGCCAGCGGGGCTTTCCAGGTGCCGACAGCTTTAATCTTGCCGAGGCGATCGCTGATGCAGGCAGCTGGCTGCAGCAAAGCTTCGACCTTAATAGGGATCTCAGACTATGTGAAACTTCTAAGTCAGCCGCAACTTCTTCGGCTGGCACACGCCGATCTGCAATAGGCGTGGATGGTAAAAAGTGACATGTCTGCACATCAAGGCAAGCTGCGCAAGTGTTCATGGAGAACATGGCGGGGCTGGTCCTTCCTCGAGGCGGCAGTCCTCTGTATCTCTGTTTGGCCTTATTCTCTTTGGTCAAGGTAACTCACCTGTGATGCATTTACGATTTTGATATTTTGTGAATAGAGATATATACCCTCACTAGCCACCAATTCTTTCTTAAAGATTGTATAATATTATGTTCTACAGATATACAGCCCTATTGCTCTAGTAGACTGTGTTCAGGATACCTATATGTATAGTGACAAGGATTTAATAATGAATCTTATGATACCTGCATACTAAAGATAGTCTCGAAACCATATTAGGATAATCCAACCCTCTCTCCACGAACTAACAAGGCAATCGTCGAACCCTCACGGACTCTAAACTCTTCATACCCACAAGCCCTTAGGATCGCCGAAATCGCATATGAGTGGACAGTCATAGAAATAAACGAACTAGAATCTTGCGCAAAAATTTCCTCGAGAACCTTCTGCTTCCTCGCAACATGTTTCTCAACAGACTCCCACCGGTCTGGTTTCCACAGAAGATCTTCTTCCGAGAACCCAGGCTCAATTAAGTAAGAAGGATAATGGCCTTCAATCCATGTTCGTGTACTTCTCTTGTCGCACGTATGATCCGTCAATCGCTCCCTCAACAGCTCTTTTACTACAGGCTGAAACTGCTCTCTGAATTGCCCCATAGGTTTGGAGAACACGAGCCGCGCAGTCTCAAGGCATCGCGCCAGGGGACTCGTGTATAGCGACTCTGGTAATGGCACGTTCTCCGTGGCCACGGCATCTGTCCAGAATTGGCTCAGTGTTTCCGCTTGTTGAATGCCGGCTTCTGTTAGCTTTGCATCTACCCAAGAGACGGTACCGTCTCCGTCGAGGTGGGACCAGTAGCTCTGGTTTTATCAGTTACGTCGTAGACTGGATGAAACGAGGGAGTGCCATAACTTACATTCCATGCTTCTTTGCCGACTTTTGCTTCGAAGACATTGTGTACACCGAGGCCGTGTCTGGTTAGGTAAAGGACCTTGTAGGTCACTCTGTCTGGGTTTTCTGTGTTTAGTTCCCTGATGTAGGCTGCGAATCGCTCCCACGGCTTCTTAGGTTCTGCGTCTGGCTGGGTATTAGTTGTTTCGCTGTAGGGTTGGTCGATGAGGCCGAGGCTTGGTTGGGTGGTTACTTTTGAGTTTGGGCTTTGTCTGGCGATTTCGTGGTAGTTTACAAAGAACTCGGGCATGAGTTTGAACTTGTAATGAGATGGCGTGGCTTTGGGGTGCTCCATTCTTATTATTCTCACGCCGGGGTGCTAGTAATGGGAATTTGACAAGTTAGGTACAGCACTTTAAATACTCAAACTTAGAAGGTGTACAACTGAAGTGTCTTGACTAGGGCAGGACAAAACACCCTGGGGTGTAGTGGACTTTGCCGTTTCGGGTATGGTGTCAGATGCACTGCATTGAAGATGTCGTGTCCATGTGTGAATGATCAAATACATGGATGCTCCGCTAATACCCTTCTCAATTCTTAATCTTTAGCACTAAGCGAATCTTGGTCAGGAGACTTCCTTCAAAGACAACATTCTTACATAAAGCAGTAGCACGGTACATTTGTCTATTTGTTATGCATCAACGCACATGGATAGTAGCTTGCATCCCTTGTTGTCGCATATACCCAACTATCTGACCAAACTGTTGATCTGCAACATTGCCAACCACGGTCATGGAGTTACAGCCCGGACCTAACGCTCCATAGCCCAGCGATGATGCTCGTACCTGAACATATCCTTACTCTTCATGAGTCGGTCTCATGTATGACATTGAGACTTGGGGTACATCGTTGCTGTTGCATGGATAGGGGCACCGTTCAGTATAGTCGTTGCCACATATGACTCGGTGTTCGCTGGTGGGCTGCCCAAACGGTGGCTGATATACATCGAGCATCACAGCATTTTCTTGTGGAACGATAGTGTAATTCAATGTGGGCGTTCCTATGATGACTTGCTGACCGCACACAGTCCCTGTCCGAGGGATTTCAGGACGACATTGTACAGGATTTTGCTGCCAGCCAATCGACAATGCACTGAAGCAGGTCAGCCAGAAATAATGGAGGAGAAAATTATGAGAAAAGCATTACCAGTCTTTGAATTCCAGTATTGGTCGTCCTGCTAGCCCCTCCTGGGTGTAACTTGATAGATGGCCAGAATGAGCAACTACTTCTGGCAGCTTCATGTCCTGTGGAAGTATCAGTAAGACGACGTCTGGCAGCTTCGCAATGAATGTGACCTACATCCGTCGGTTCCCGGCTTTGATTGGCAGCAAATGGATAGAGGGTTTTCTCCCAGTGTTCTAAGCATTCTTTTGGTTCGTTATTTGTGTCAGCACTCACTTTGCGTATCTCTTTTGAGAAGACACGCACGATCAGGATTCCTTGTTTTGACTGAGAATGAAACCTCGTCCCATCTAACAAATAGTAAGTCTATGTCCTTATAGAACGGAATACTGAAGTGCGATAGCACTCACTCAGGTCCATATATTGCAACAGCTTCCCTTAACTGTGTCTCTTCATCTGGTGCCCAAGGCCCTTGCGACCAGCGCCGGTCGATCTTGAACCACCTCTTGCGACAATCTCTATTTGTCCTCCCTGGCAATGACTGTGCAACCAGCTTCCATGCGATGGTATCTTTCCTTGCTCTCTTGTTGTCTGATGGAAGAGACTGGTCTTCCCCACGGATTGTGCAGGCGTGGACGGTCTTGATGAGGATCCCATCTTCCTGAGCAGTCCACCTTATAGGTGAACGTCTGCTAGGAGGTGAGCTCTTGCGTTTTCTTGCCATTGCTGGATTAGGCCTTCCTATCAATTCGCCTTTGTAGAATTGAGATTAACGAAACTGAGGATGGCTCTGATGGAAGACCAGAGTCGGTATCAAGCTTTATACATGTACAATCCAGAGATACTAGAAAAAAGGGGCACAGCGCTATAAGCGTACGAGCCAAGTAAGTGTGCCAACCTCATGAGATAATACGTCAACGCCACCACGCTATCATCTGACACTGTATACACTCTCAGACTGCATGATCAAAATTCTAGAACTGATAGAAGAACCTATGGTAAGCCACCGCGCACATGGAGCTTCAAGCAGAGTGCGTGTTGTATTGGTCAATTTGAAATGGCTCACGCAGGTACATATGCTATGGAACCGTCCAGAAGCCACTCTGCAATGAGACAGGGGAGCCAGCTCCTTCGCCATGCCCCGTGATCATACATATGTACTTATTGGTCGGTGTTTCCAAACACCACCCTCCCGCTACCATTTACCGTTTACCAGACTTAGTCACCTTGCATATCACGTATTCCAGAGAACTCCGCCCCATCCTCTTCCAGGCGCCGAAAAGACGGCTGAACGTCTAATGTTAGAACCCGAGAGTGTTTAAAACATAATCAATGGTAGCATATCATCTGCTCAAAGTTCTTTGTGTTTTGGAGTCTGCACCATGAGGCTAGCCCAGCCATGTTCCTAGGTAGACTCACTCTTGCTCGTATTCATGAGACATCGCCTTCCACGGTTCTACGTGGATGTCTCGCATAGCCATGAGCTGAGAACCAAAGTTTGTTATTTCCAGAACTCACAAGGAGGTTTGTTTTCGTTCTTGGAAGACACTAATCTCGGATACATGCATAGCTTATGTATCATCGCTACGTGATACTATACACTCCTTCCTAAATAGGCACATCCTGTTCAACTTCACCAGTTTGATGCCCAAGCTACCCAATTACAGACGACATACAGTTCCAGAGCCTCGTCAATTATGGCTGATGAGATATGTAGATTATCTCTTTACCTCAGTGAATCAAAAGCTAACAATTTGAACAAGTATCCCTGCTCCATGGCCCCTTCGGGTCCTTGGCCAGACTGTCATGACGATCAGTGGATATGGGATCGGTATCCACCACACACAGTAGCTATACAGAAACATCATATCCAGACATAATTTTTCAAAATCTTGCAATAAAATTAGCAACGCAGTCTAGCCACTCTCACCCCGAGATCAAATCCCGAGACCACCACAGTCAGATTACATTATGTGTCTTACGTTGCCACCAGTGTGCATGAACGCCCCTTTTGCCGACAAGGCATGGACATGAGAAGTAAAGTAAGTGCTATATAGCCCTGAATTTGTGAGTTCGGGAAATCATTCAGCGATTTGGGGGATCTCTCCTAACCTGAACAAAATGCCTAGGAAACGATATGACCTTGAACTGGCTATGGCAGACATCAGTCCCACGTTGTAGAACAAGATTGAAAGCAGCTAATCTTATAATAGAATACCTATTACTTAATTTAACAACCCCAGAACATTCATTTTGATATGTTGAAGTCCGAAGGAGTAAGTATGAATATACTGACCAATCAGATGTCGCACTTGCTCCATACTGTTAAAGAAGGCGGTCTATTGAGCATAGGTTCTGCCGGATGATATCTCCATTGCCTGAGGCTAAGCAGTGCGCCGGGAACACTTACGGTCTCCCGTAGGAGCTATACCCCACTCGACAGTTCCATGGGCTAGACTGATTGATACAATCGATAAGTCATTCAGAGGTACCTCCAACTTCACTGGGTATCTTATTTATTGTCGCACCACCTTGACTCCCGTGTTGTGCTTCCACACCTTACTCACATTTTCTACATCTAAGAACTTGTCCTCCAGCTTACCTACCATCATCTTGTCCTGCTCAAATCTGTTGTGCGGGGTAAACAGCGATGGCGGACCGACAGGCAGTCCAACAAAACCTCAATGGACTGCTCTCGAAACTGGATGATCCAGATCCTGACATGAGGTACATGTCGCTGAACGATCTCCTGGGAATCCTCAACAGCCCGACCTCTGCATATCTGGCTCACGATCAGTTTTCCTCGTCACGGCTTGCCGACGGCTTGCTCAATGCCTTAGATGATCAACACGGCGATGTTCAAAATCAAGCACTGAAATGGTTAGTTTACGGTGCACTCCTTGCTCTTCGTACCTAGGCCGAATATCTGATTGACTCTAAACATCAGTCTCGGTCCACTTGTGAATCGACTGCCTTCTGAAAGCCTCACTACCATCCTCGAAAAGCTCTCGAACCTGACAGCATCCCAAACTATCGATACCTCAGTTCCTAATACCGCTCTACGCGTCATTGTCACGGCCCTTCCCCGTTCTCAAGCTGGGCAACCACCTACCCCAGATGTTTCCGTAGCTTACTCATCTGTCTCCAAAATTCTCATCCCTCGCTTGACCGGTCCCACACCATCTCAATCTGGCAGAAGAGGCTCCGTCATCAAGGGTATGCTGGAGAAAGATCCTTCTAAGGGATTTAGCAGCGATGCGATTGATGTTCTGATTCAAGTCGTCACCTGCTTCGGACCACTTCTCAAGGAGGCCGAGTTAACGGCTCTCCAAAAGTCAGTGATGTCTATTATTGACAACGACACAGCTGGTACTGTAGTCACGAAAAGAGCGCTGGCCGCTATCTCCGCCTTGGTACCTCATTTCTCAGAAGCTCAATTCGCCTCGTTCGTCGACGAACTCGTTAAGAAGTTCAATAATCCACGGATTAGCGTCGTGCACCGAAGGCACCTTATTGCCACAGTCGGTAGTGTCGCAAGGAGCAGCCCAACCAAGTTCGGCCCTCATCTTCCCACACTCGCTCCGTTTGTTTTTGCTACCCTTGGTGAAGTTATCGCGACTTAGAATACTAGAAACAAAAAGATTAATGAAACTAGCTGAATGATTTCTTCGGATATCCTCCGTCGCACCTCCATCTAATATACCCAGTATCTTATACCCACAGTTTAGCAATGCCTAGCATCTCCGACGGAAACAGCGCATTCCGGATAAGACTCAGATCACGGTATATGAACAGGTAAAATCAATAACAACTTTCTACTATCATGAGCTAGCCGTACCAATACAAGAGACATTAGGGCAATCAAACCGTGAAGCTTTGAATATTTCCTAGATATATATAGGCAATTGAGCTATGATATATGAGACTAAGGGTAATCGATTCCTGCTATGAGCTAAAAAGTACGAACCATTGCATAATATTAGAATGTGTTGTTCAAGTTTGGTAGTTGGATTCTCATTTATATATATCGGGGTTGACTTTGTGCTGGACCTATATCCAACGTTACGCAAGAAAAAGGATGGAGCGTTCTGGCTATAATCTATATCCTCGGAGAGCTGTATATTGGATAATAACCGATTTGGATCTGTAAGTCAATAATATCTTCAAACCTTTGGTACGGTATAGGTACTAACTCGGGAAAGTAATCTAGTGACTTATGATAGCATTCATACGACATACATAACAAGAACCTGTAGCGTGCTAATGAAATACTGCAGATATACCACAGGTTCCGGCAAGGGAAAAAGATGTACTAGTTTTAGATATTACTAACCCGAAAATGAGGCATGATCGAGTATTCTTGCCTTATCCAAGGACAGTATTACTCCAGATCAAATTCTACGTGGACTTCTTTCGTTGTCTCGTTGTACGCAGGGAGCGTGGGTCTTAGCAAAGGCTGGTAAGTTTCATAGGTATCAATGGAATACCTCTAAAATTGCACCTTCTACTCGAAGATCTGGAGAGACTGAGAGGAGCTTCCTAGTCTTCCGAATAGTATCCAACCCGGCGGCTCTTCGCTCCTGCCATTATACCAGGATCATAGTGCGCCTTCCTTGGGGAGTAATGCTCGCAATGGCTGAGCACCTATAGAACTGTCTTCCATGATGATTTCCTTTCTCCAACTTCTCACTACACTCTCTTATCCCAAGCATTACACCATATACAGACCCATCTCGTCTTATCGTCTATATTATCAGATACATCTCACTTATTCTCACCTGGTACCACCTCAAAGATGCACTTCAGTCCATTGACGATCATCGTCAGCGCCATAGCATGCTCAGCTACGTATGTTACCCTTCAGCCAAGCAGTAAGCTCGAGGGAAATGATTTGATCCCTGGACTTGACCGGAATCATGCTTCCCCTGCTTTGGTGGAACGCAACTTTCTGGCCCGATGCGGCCAAGGCTTCGGCAAATGCTCTGATGATGCTTGCTGTTCGACTGCAGGTTGGTCTTTCGCTTTCGCACACAGAAGGCCAGGCTAACAAGACCTAGGCTACTGCGGGAAAACAAAAGCCCATTGCCGCTCTCCTGACTGCCAGATCGATTACGGCCACTGCGATGCTCATATGACACCTGACGGACCTCCAACGTCCGGTATCCCTCGCCCCAAGATTGGCAAGGTTCAATACGGTCCCAAGGCTGTCCGGTCATGCGTTGGGGCAGGGAATATTGCCTTGACTTTCGACGATGGCCCGAACAAGTACACAGAGGATCTCCTTGATTTGCTGGACAAATATGATGCAAAGGTGACTTTCTTCATCACAGGCAACAATAATGCCAAAGGACCCATAGATACACCAGGCATGCCCTGGGCCTCGATGATCGAACGCATGTATCAAAGTGGACACCAGATCGCCAGTCATACCTGGTCACATCAGGATCTTAGCAAAATCACACCAGAACAACGTCGGATCCAGATTCTGTGGAATGAGGTCGCGCTCCGAAACATTTTGGGCGGCTTTCCAACGTACATGCGTCCTCCATATTCCAGCTGTACGGAGGAATCCGGCTGTCTGAAGGACATAGGTAATCTAGGCTACCATGTCATCCTGTATGACATTGATACCGAAGATTATCGCCATGACAGCCCCAATGCCATCCAGGGTTCCAAGGACATTTTCGACAAGAATCTGGCCCGGGGAAAGGCATCCGATAAGTCTTGGCTGGTTATCGCTCACGATGTGCACGAACAGACTGTTTACAATCTTACGGAGCACATGCTCAAGAAAGCCTCTAAAGATGGCTATAATGTGGTGACTGTCGGCGAGTGCCTGGGTGACCCCGAAGAGAACTGGTATCGTATGGATGAGAGTTCTGAGCTTACTATCCTTCGGAAGACCAAGCCCCTCGCTACTGCCAAACAGGCCATTTCGCGCGATGGTCGCTGCGGTGGGAATGTTACCTGTCTGGGGTCGAAGTTCGGAACGTGCTGTGGCAAGAATGGCTATTGTGGGACTAGTCCCAAGCATTGTGGGTTTGGCTGCCAGCCTAATGCTGGTCATTGTCAGAAAGCTAGACATACATCCACTGTTCACAGACATGAAAAGCGTCCCGCAACATCAGATGCGAGCTCTTTGTTGCAACCTGGATTGAACGTTGCGGACTTGCTTTTGATTGCAGCAATAGCAGGGTTGGTTGGAGTACCTTGGCCACTTGTTTTGGTCCTGCTTTCAAGATGGTGAGCGCTTGGGATAATGGTTATAAAGTGATTAATCTGTATACTGGCTTGTCGTCGTTTTTCTTTGTAGGTAGTTGGCTTATTCTTCCACTAATACTCCTGTTGTCCGGAGACTGGTTAGGATTGACATGATACACTCGTTTTATGGAGAATGCAAGTCGTAACTCATTTCATTTGACATTACCACATCCCATACCATCGCGGTGGTTGTATCATATACAGGTTAGAAAAACACAGATATTAATAAGACAGTATAAGCAAGCCGGTTGAAGGACTCAACCATATGATTCGAATATAGTAGACAAGCGAAAGCTCTTCAAGAAGTTGGCTAAACACGCGCGTTTTGGTAGGGATAATTTACCGCCGAACAATCTTCAATAACGGAGCAATCCTGGCCTTACGACTCAATCCAACGCGGTAGGGCACCTTCCCTGTGGAAATTGGACTGTGTTTGCCGGGTCCTTTGTTCGCACCCTTCCCTGAAGCATCTGCATCCGCGGCCCCGGGAGCCGTAGATGGTGTTTTCGGCTCTGAACCAGACTTCTTGGGCGTTTCGGGCGGGTTCTCATTGGTAGTTAACACGGGTGTTGTTCCAACATGAGTATCCTCTGAACCAGCCGGCAGATCGCGAGATGTATCAAGGGTATCTTGGTTATCAACGGTATTTTTATCGACTGTAGTATTCGCAGTATTGTCGACCGCGACTGTCACAGCCTGTTTCTCTTGTTCGACATGTATATCCGACGGCTTCCCTATATTATCTCGTGGTTCTTCCTCGATCACCGGATCGGAGGTTTTCTTCCGCTTGCGTCCACGTTTCTTGGGTTGCGGGGCTGGCTCGGTTTGTACTGTTGTATTGTCTGATGGTGTTTGGTCGTTATTTGTAGGGACTGCAGGGTGTGCTGTTTCGCTGTTGGGGGTCCGTTGATCCTGCTGGGGGATGATGGGGTTTGGTGGTGCATCGTCGATCCATATGACGTCGTCTTCGATGTCTGGGTCGTAGGTTTTTTGGAGTGTTACGGATGTGGTTTTGCCGCGTTTTAGTTTCTTCTTTTTGGGTTCTTTCGGTGCTGGTCCTGGTGCTTGTAAGGTTTCTGGTGGTGCTTGCTGTGGTAGGGATTGTTGGTTGGGTATCTCAATGTGGAAGTTGGTGGTTTCTGTGGTGTTGTGTTGGGGTATGTCGACTGGAAGGTTTGTTTCACTCAGAGGAATTTGTGGTTCCGATACTATGGATGTAGGGTCGGGGTGAGTGGATTGATCATCGATGTTTGAAACGTCATTGCGCTCTGCGTCAGGCTTTGGATTCTTTGGTGGCCGGCCTGGTTTGCGTTTCTCGGGTTTAGTATTATTTGCTTCGTTAGTGTCCTGGTTAGCTGGACGTGGAAGGTCGGATGTTTCGATAGGTTCCCCTGGATTTTGCTTCTTTGGACGACCTCGCTTCTTTGGCTCTGCGGGTATTTCAATAGTCGCAGTATGAGGTAGCTGGTTGGGGGACTCTGTAGGTTGTTGTACTTCGGGGTGTGAAGCTATAATCCCGTTTGAACTTGCATTATCACTTCGCGAGCGACTGACTTTGGGAGACAATAATGAAGAGTTCGGTTCGGTGTCGTGCGGCGAAGAGGGCATTCCTTGCATGGAGTTCCACCTCCGAGCACCGTTTTGCAGGTCGATCTGCAAGGCGTCGTCCGGTCTCAGGAAGGACATTGGATCGGGATTGGAGCTTCTGGAGGGTTGTAATGATGATTCGAAGATATTGTATGATGCAGCGGATTGGGAGAAGTCATTGCTCAAGAGACTGTGGGGAGGATGTTGTTCCGTATGTGTGACAGGTTCGTATTGGTCAGAGGCTGTGTCATTCGTTTGGTACATATATTCTGGACCATTCCCGGTATTATTGTAATCTATATGCTGTGCACCATTGATATCGACAGTTGGAACGAGATGTATATCATCCATATTTGGTAAAGTAGGCTGGATGGGTTCCGATTCAAGGGTAGTGGGTGGGAAAAGATGTCGATTGGAGTATTGAGCATCGTCATCATCGAAGAGCCGTTGCTGCGCGAGACCAATCTCTGTCATCATTGTCCCTATCGCGATGTATATTGTAAGTATATGGTGGATAACTCAGTTTATGCTGCCGATGTAGAGTACTGATAGCGCAATGCTCACCTATTGACCCGCCGCCCCCCGCTTCATTCGGGATCCATCTTTCTTCTCTCCGCTGCTGAGAGGACGATAGCCCCCTTGGTGCTGATTCCTGGGATTGAAGAAACACATCGAAATTGATAGCGATTGGGTGGTTGGGCTCCTGTACTTGGGCTGTTATGGGAACATCTTGTGCGACTGAGTCGAGGGCGTAATCGTTGTTGGCTTGATGCGTCGGGTTGGCGGGAGGTGGGAAGTCCGCTGCCAACGGATCGTCCTCGTCATCGGAGTCTTGAATCACCCGGGCGTGGGACATTGATCTAGCTTATATGCAATATCGTGGAGAAAAGACAGAAGATCGTATAGATATTGGCTGCGCATTGACATGGGGAATTGAGTGCCTTATCACGCGTCGTAGCCGATTCGGTGCGGAAATGACGCGCGATCATGTGATGATAAGACTATGCGCATTTATTGCTTATCAGTTGCTATCAAGACAAGACTGTAAACTGGAATTGGATATGTCTGTAAACATAAAATTCTAAATACAAAAGGTATCATGATGCAAGCATTGTAGACATATCTTCATTCCATAGTGCTTTGAGGTCGCATCACTCCCCTTCCGAAGAACTCACTGATGACGCTGAAGCCATCCTTCGACCGTTGGAGCTCCCCTTTGAAAAGCTCATGCTGATCCGCCGACTCCACCTGTCTCTTGCGTATGGCTCTGATAGTGGAATTCTGAGGAGCACAGACCGGGCATTCGGCTTCTTCGTCGACCTTGTTCAGACACCGTTGGTGGAAAGAATGTTTGCAGAGGAAGTGAACCGTAGGAAGGTCCAGCACTCCACCGCAAGACTTAAGTGCACACCGGCGAGCTTGGAAAACAACTGGTTTGCTACCTAATTGTTCAAGCTCCTTCCGTTTGTTTTCCGTTTCTGTGCTATAGCTGGAAATCAAACGACGATTCTGCAAAATTCATTAGTTCACGGCACGGTTATCCTTAGGGTGGGGCACCAACAGTCGATATCTCTTTCCGTTCTCGCTCGATGTTATCACTCAGATACTTCTTCACCCGGCCCATAGTGACCACCGCGTTGTTGCTGAGCGCCTGAATGACTTGGAGCGGCGACATGAGCCCCTCATCGTTGATGCGTTTGAGAACAACATCTAGCTCCTCGCCAGCCTCTTCGAGAATCTTGGGGCTTGAAGCAAAATAAGTCAAAGCATCTACGTATAGTTGGGGTTCTTCTGGACCATATTTCTTCAAAGCTTGGATGGCCCCTCGTGTATCCTTTGCAGACGTGAATGAGCGGAAAATGTCAGAACGAAGACCTTCCTGCTCCCGCACCAGGGTCGATCCTTCCCGAAAGCCCGATAGGTCTGAGAGCAACAAGACACTGGATGTGGAGATCGGGATCTAGAGAAACATCAGTCATGCTACAAATGAGAAATTGTTGCATATCAGGTTCATACGTCTTTGCCTTCGATGAGTCTCTTGGCTTTAGTCTCCCATTCTTCCTTCTCGGTCGTGGCTTTCTTGCGAGATGCCGTATCTAGGTACATCTCGAATAGGGTCGTATAAAGGTCCACTTTGTCTTCTTCTTTCACACTTTCTTGACTGATAAGGGCCTCTAAGAATGTAATAAACTCTTGAGGATGGCCCACAAAAGCAGAGAATGCAGTTCGGGGCTTGGGAATTTGGTAGACTGTGGTATCTTCTGCCGCCTCGGCCTCTACTTCAGGTGAAGGTTCAACGGCTGCCGTCTTTGTGCCTGCGCTAGAATTTATCAAAGGGAGAGGAAGGAAAGCTGCCAGACTTTGTAATGTGCTAGTCGACTGCGCCTGTGGCTCGGGTGGATTCTGAACTTCCGTGATGGGCTTGTACTTTCCCTTGTAGTAATCGATAAAAAGTTCGGTTGTTCTCTGTGGGCAATTAGAGAGGAGAACACGAGCATACTTCATAAGGTTATAGTAGGCCTTGAAATAGTTAGTATCATGCTATGGAGGCTCATGGTTAGTACGAACCAGTTCAGGGTCAAGCCTCCAGATGTATTCCACAGCCTCTGCGTACTTCTTCGAGTCCTCAATCAATATGTCAACAACCATGTCGTTTTCGCCGTACTTTGTAGCCAAATATGCGGCTTGCTCATAGTAGCCGCCCTGACGGCACATGGCAATAGCTGTTTCCAAGTCGAACTTCAATTCACCGGGAGCTTTGATAAACTCATCTAGTTTGCCCGTGTCTTTGAGCTTAGCGTAGCAGTTCAATAACAACGTCGTGTGGTCAACTGTGGCACTATCATGGTCGTGCAACTCTTCGAGGTACTCGATCAGATTGTGGATACGCTGCGTATCTAGATACTATTTTCGTACACGGTTAGTTACGAGTATGTAGTGTGTGTATGGTGCTCCAACCTTCCGAATGACTTGTGATGGCTCTGTATTGTCAATGGCCCGGAGGTATTGCTGCATGGCTGTGTCATAATCGCCCCTCTGGTACAAAAAGTCGCCGTATTTACGATAGATAGCATTCTGCTGGAAGGTGTCGACACCCTTCTTCTGTGCCAGATTAATCGCTAGTATATAGAGACTGCGCTGGTAGAGAATTTCAAGTTTTTGTTGCAGACTCTTCTCACGATAGCGGTAGATCTTTCTCAGGTTAGCATAGTCAATATGTACGAAGCGGCCCGCGTACCTTTCCGTCGGTGGTGAGAATGAACAGGTCGCCCCACTCAATGAAAACTTGTTTCACAGGAGACACTAGGGCTTCCGAGTGTGCAATGAACTTCAGATCCGTATCCAACAATGTAAAGGTGGTTGTGCTAAAAAGATCATTAGGCTGGCTGACATCGAAGTTCCGCAAAGTACTCGAATTCGAAGTTGCGACCTTCGGAGGGCAGA
Source organism: Aspergillus oryzae RIB40 (assembly GCF_000184455.2). Taxonomy (NCBI): domain Eukaryota; kingdom Fungi; phylum Ascomycota; class Eurotiomycetes; order Eurotiales; family Aspergillaceae; genus Aspergillus; species Aspergillus oryzae. Next base: position 610,677 of record NC_036437.1, read on the forward strand.
CTAGTGCGACATAATCCTTAAAAATGTTGATTGAATTCTTCGGACTGTCGAAAGCGTAGCTGGGCCCGCGCCCATGCGGCCCATAGGTGTATATCGCATCCTCTCTGGCCACGAGAACGTCACCGTTGTCTTTGTCGAGAGCCATACAGCCGAGAGCGCAGCCCGTGTCTTCGAGAACTCGTGCCGGTTGGCCCTGCCCTCTACCAGCGATGACCAATGCTAATATCCGGTTCGTTGTGGAGATGTATAGGATAGTGGTCGGGCCACTGTGTATTTCAAGTCCAGTTATCGGTTCTTCTGATTCGAAGACAATACGTTGCCGCGCCCCGCGGTCATGAATTAAATCGCCACGAATGATTGCTACGGAACCATTGGCGAAACCCACGGCGACCTGCGACAGGTCGGGAACGGCCGTAAACGCAGATATCTGCCCATTCAGTACTTAGCAAGAGTTCGAGCACCACCGAGAGCGAACTAACGTACGGGGAACGGTCTTCTAGCATTCTGCACCGGGGTCGTTGATAAGCACTTAGGGGCTCCCGTTTTCTTCTCCGTCTTATCCAGAGCCCAAACTTTCAACGCTGGTTCACTCGAGGCATCATCTGCGATCGTAACAAGGAGCGATGTTCCTTCTATCTGTTTGATATGCGTTATAGGGCCGCCTTCGGATGCCTTGAACGATCGTAGGAGCTTGAACGAGGGCGAGATGAGGTGGACGAAGCCATCGGTGGATCCAAGGAAGAGATTCGATGAGCCGGTACAAAGGGAGGAGATATCGGACTAATTCCGAGGATATCATATTAGTATGTCGATATATTGGTAAGTTGGTAGTAAGGACGTACACTGAATATCGATGAGCTCTCTTCAGGTAGCTTGACGGAAGAGACGTCGAAGAAGTTGAAGGCTTTCCACTGTGACACGACGTATTAGCAAGTACGCTTGCGACAGATAGTGATTGAAGCCTTACTGATGTTAGAGCCATTTGTATGAGGCCCACACCATGGACCGATAACAATAAGTTGGAGAAGGTTAGATTGACGGAATACGTTGTTCAGGTCCGGAGGTGTATCATTGCCTAGGCCGAAATGGGACAGCTCCGCCCGCACTAGTTTTATCAGATTCAGATCAGGAGACATCAACAGAGACAGATCTATAGATCCATTGGACTTCTCTAATCGACCTTACATATCAAATGAAAATGCCGAGGACTTAGAATGACTTAGGCTTGATAATTTATAACGAATAATTTTATTACTTCTACAGACCAATTGGATGAAGTAGTGATCATGGTATGGCTAAGGAGGGCCCTTGCTGTACCAGGGAAACTGCGGCTCATCGAGACCTCGGATAGTAATAGAGATACTAAAATTGGTTAAATTTGGGACATTAATCAGGGAACCTGGAAACATATTAAGAAGAACCAAACAGTATTCAAGATTGCAGTTTCCTGTATTGTGAGTAGATGTCAAGCGTCTCTCCCCACACTAGGGCAATTACATCACTTGAGCCCACGCCGGCTGGAGCCGCTCCGAAGCTGGCTGTTTAGTAGGTAGTGACAAGGGCATGTCATCATCCGATCACCCTCCAGCCTCCTCTTTCCCCTTCCTGCATTCTTTCTCTTCCTTCCATTCATCTCGCCTCAATTGCTTCATTTCTGCATTAGAAACCATCTATCACCGATCCTCATCGTCCTAAACGATCAAAAATGGTTTTCGCTCGTGCTAATCTCCTTCGCGCATCTGCTCGCGCTGTCGGAGCTGCATCTCGTAGACCTGCGCAGCAAGTCGCTCGCCGCACATACGCCTCCGAGTCATCACACAGTGTCCAGAAATCCAGTGACCTGCCATGGTAAGTCACGATAACAATCCTCTTTCCTCCTTGCAACACACGCGATGCATTGCATGAGGTTGTGATGCGAATGCTAACCCCAATTGACTACAGGTTACTAGGATCGGTCGGCCTAGGCGTACCGGCTGCCTATTACTTGCTCTCCTCCGGTCCTGAAAAGAAGCCCCACGGCGGCCACGGCGACCACCATGAGGCCGTGAAAGAAACAGAGAAGAAAGAGGAACAGGCCCCTGCGGGAGAATCCGAGCCCCAACCCGATCGGGACGCGGAGCAGAAGGTCGACACTGAGGCTTCTTCATCTTCATCTGGCGAGAAGGGTGGATCATTTGGGGAGCCGCCATCTAATGTTGATGAGGTAAGGTCTATCCCGTTTCCCGTGCACCTGATAAGTATCGGGTTCGCGATTATGTTTAATGTGGTTGGTCTGACTGTTTTGGTGATAGGCTACTGCCCGCGGCGGAACCGGAGGACCAGCTACTATCTCTGGCAAGCAGGAGGGCGTCTCCAATGCCGACACTTCCAACCCGTATGTGAATGAGCCGGGAAAGAGCCAGAAGGGCGAGGGAGAAACCGAGACGGCTAAGGTGAAGGGCACTGTGGATCCGGCACGCCCCCAGGCCTAGAAAACGGCATTCTTCTTCCTTGCGCATTTGTATGAGCGGTGCTCTGATAGTTGATTTGGCATCTTCGCAATGTAATACGACACTGATGCAACTCCATGTGAATATCCCGCTCCTGAAAAGATGGCTTGTATCTGTAACCACATGTGAGCTTGCTGGCCAATGTGGCCGAGATGCGAAGCATGCATCGTTCTCTTGAGCTTGTAACCAGCTACTGAAAGCGAAGTGGACCTGAACTTTGAATCTTGGCGCAGATAACCTATCAGCGCAGATCTATTATTATTATTATATGATAATTGCGCGTAGACCTCCCCAGGTTTATCTCCCTTCCAACAGACCGGTAAAGCGCACATCCATGGAATCGTCACTATATCCATTCAGCTGTGTCATGCACAACGCCAGACGACCAATATATGAGAGGAAAGCAAAAGAAAAAGTGTGCAACGAAGCGAATCTCGTAGACCATGAATACCGATGCGACAACCATGCAAAGTGCTTCATTTAGAAGAAGCAGACCAAAGTGAACCGCCAATGAAAATGGTGAAATATGAGTTTTTGACCCAAGTAGCTCAAGAGCTAATAAAGAGAGAAAGCAGTGCAAACTCCGCCAACACCGCATGAGAAAAGCCCTACCTTTTGGAGCGGTTGGAAGTGCTAGAGCGCAACTTCTACCGGCGGCTAGAGGACTTCTCGTTGAGGGGCTCCCCGTTCACTAGAACTTGGGGAGCCTGGTTCTCCTTACCGACATTACGGGCAGTAACGGTGGACACTTCAGCTCCAGTCGCTAGAGTAGCACGGCCGCTTTGCCCCTGTTCTACTTCTTCCTCTTCCTCCGTATCCTCGTCATCACTGCGCTCATCCTTCCTGATACTGTTGAAGAGGTAGTTCTTGAGGATGCGAAGGATCAAAAAGAGCCAGAAAAGGTTGACGGCCTGCAAGCTCGCCAGCAAGGCAAAGGTGATATATTGACTGATCCAACACTTGTATTGCTGGGTATCCCAGTTCAGCTCGAAAGGACCAACGGTTCGGAATTCGGTAAGAACCGCCCAGAGAATCTTCAGGTTCAGGTAGTGGCGGCAGTAGATCCAAATTCCAACAAACATACCGAAGTATGGCGCAGTAATGAATGAGTCCAGGTAGTTGAGTGTTTTCGAAGTCTATTGCTATTAGTACATATCACGGGGGTGAGTTCAAGATGCGTGCATACCGCAAGGAAGAAATCAGAAACATCGTGCGTGATGTAGACCGCAAGGCCCATGTAGGTGAAGTGGAATCGATAGCTCAGCGCGATGAGGGCCAAGGTGATGATGTGATGTCCGACAAGTTCTTTGAAGTCCTTTCGGGGCTTCTCCAGCTGGAGTAAGAGCACGATGGCTTGTTGAGCCCAGTAGCTCGCTTGCAACAGATAGTAGGCCTTGAATAGCGCTTCATGCTCCCGGTGCGGGAAACCCTCGTACATCGCCGTTGTGTTGAAATACCAGATATCAGACCGGTACATCACGTACAAGCCAAATGGACCGAAGATGCCGAAGTAGATCGCTGTGTACACCTGCTCCATGAAGCGAGCAGTCTTGCCTTTGCCGCGGATTCCGCAGTATATCGCCCACGGCCGGATGATGCGCTGCATGATGAATTCCCGAGTGAAGGATAAGACAATGGTGTAGAACGAGACAAAGGCAACGTCCTTGGGACCTTTTCCATACATAACCGGGCCACCAGGGGTTTTCGGTCCTTGAGGGTAGGACAGAAAGATTGCGCTATGCAGCGGATTGGACGGGTTGGGGTTGACTGCATACAGGGCGAGCAGAACTACCACCATGAGGAGAGGCAGGAGCCATGTATGTTTCAGGCATTTGTCTTTAAAGCGGCGAAGTAGGGATCGGCTCTTGCGACGCTTCGGTTGCGACTTCAGCGACTTCTCGGAAGACTGCGATAACATAGGCCGGAGTGAGCATAGGCACGGAGGAGCATTTGAGCGAGGGCGTTTGGGTGCTGCGCAATTGATCGAGACCATACCTTATTCCACTTTGGAGCCTCCGTTTCAATCGGACTGACCTCATTCATGGTCGACATCGCTGGTGCGCTGGTGTCACCCGGTATGTCCGCGCCCAAGTTACTCGAGCTCCGGCCGCGAGCCATGATCAGATGGAATAATACGTTGAGTGCCAATCTAGTTCTGAAGTCGTCCTATGAGTATCTTCCTTGACCCTCTCCCGGAGCGTATTTCGATCAGCCTCGGCTTTCGTAAAAGTGATCTTCTTAGATTACAACGCGGGATCCTCCGCCGTATCGGAGCGGAATCGAAGATAAGGGAAACAGAATAGGATTGAAGAAGAGGACAGGGTCAGAGAGAGACAACAAAAGAACACAAAAGAGATTTGCACCAGCGAAAGATGAAAAAGCCCTGACCCTAAGGGATTGGAGAACTGCTGGGGTACGAGTACGAGACACCTAATTCGTTTGAATTGTCAAGAGCGCAAATTAAACCCAAATCCAGGGGGACCTTTTTTTCTTTTTTTTTTTTTTTTTCTCCCTTAGAAATATTTTTCTCCGCCCCAAGCTCCACCGCCAAACACAGCCATTCAGCGATTGACGGAATCCCGCCCATACGATTATGTTGGATCGGATCTTGAAACTTATCGTCATCCTTTACTGCTTACTCGTGCTTATATATTATTTCGATACACAATCAGGGCTCCCGCTGCAAGGTCAGGCTGTGGTCGATGCAGCTGTTGCAGACTGCTATCATAATCCACCGTTGTTGTCTCGAATTGGAGTACTCTGACGCCAAGACTCCTGAAAGTCTACCAGTCCCACATGGGATCAGCGGTTTTTTTATTTGAGGTGAATTTGGACCGAGGATGAGGCGTTTACCGGACAGGGTGGAATCTCAACTACAGATTACCTTTGCTCAGTTGAACTTGACCATCTCGAATCAACGCATGTTTCTTCTACCTACGTACATACCATACCATCATATCCTTACATCTGTGGGCTGAGTACCGTTGGCTTTTCGGATAGTGACTAAAATGTTCTACACGCCTGATGATTGAACCAGAAAGATCGATAGCGTATACACATTCTACTGTGAATGATACTCGATATAGCGACAGCATTGCTAAAAAAAGTCCGAGCGCCCCTGTAGCCGGGCCAATATGTGTCAGACACGCCCTAAGGGGTCCGACAAACAAGAACACATGATCTGTTATAGACGCTGAACTAGGGCCTATTTTATCCACAAAACTCCCCTTCTAGGATTGACCACTATAGTGACTGAGAGTGTCGTTCGGAGGAGTTCAAAGCCGCTCCGTTTTCAACATGCGAATAAGTAAATCATCGCCGACCCTATCAGAGTAGACAACGCTGAGTGGGGCCATAGTATGCATCAATCTACCCGCAAATACAAGCCTCAGAGATCCTCGCATACGGATGATTGTGGTGAAGAGTGATCTCGGTCGTACGGCAGACACCACGTCCAGCATAAAAAGCGTTGCCAGAATGACTTTGGACTGGCAGCTCAAGTCTGTTGCACAGGCAAGCAGTCGCGATTTGCGCTATGGATCTTGCTATGATTCCGTACAAATACCACCTCGTAAATAAGGGTTAGAACATATAGCTGGAAGGGCCCTGGATTGTTCGTTCCAAGGGTGCGTATTAATTGCTCATTCACTGATCAGGAGCGATACAAGTTGTCATTAGGCAGTGAGTTGAACTTGAAGTTTTCTGCGCCTATACCCCGAAAGAGCCTATTCTCTGTCCCCTTTTGACCTGGATACAGACTAGGATGTCCCTGTCCCTCGTCATCATTCAGAACCTGCCTCAGTCCAAGTGACCTATACTGCCCTAAAGGTGCAGGAAATAGCGTGGTCCACTTAAGGGTCTAACACTCGGGGGACCAGCTATGGATATAGAAAAGTGAGCTCTTTAGGAAGGAGGCCACTTACCCTCGCCCCTAAACCGAGTTCTGGGATGCGAAGTGACGCCGAGTCAGTATGCCGCCGCTCTATCTGGCAGCGAATATATCACTATCTCTATACAGCAATCGTGCGACATGTTGTTTCTTGCTATCTCCACGTACGGCTGTGGCCACTGCCGTTCAGGTGGCTGTCATCGGGTTTCCGCTGTGGCAGTTAGACTTCGAAGTCATGCTTGCTGTCGGGGTACTTCATACCCCCAAGCTGCTGAGATTCTCTGGGGGGTGGAGACATACGACGACTCAGTGCCTTCAGGAACCCGACGATTGTGAAGAGCCCTAATGTTGAAGAACGTCTTCAGAATCGCCATTTGAGTGCTCTGGCCGTCAGGTTGAACACAGCAAAAGACGGGAAATGTGGCTTGTGGAATATCCAGACTCTCGTTTCCACGCGGGACAAGCCACATTCCCTCTGCGGACCCAGACGGCAAAGCCTACCATGGATCCCGAGTTCTGCATCCACGAATAAATTATCGAACTCATGGCACTAGGTTTATACCCTATATCCGCTGCCCTGATTTACAGGCGTGGCTTACATCACGAAGGAATCAAGCTGTGCTATTAGCCATGCAACTTGGTGGAAGCCTATGTAGAGGTCCTATTGAAGATAGGAATATGATTCGTAGTATTACCTGTGAACATTTGCGCCCCAAAAGCATAAAGCCGCATATTTCCCTATTCTGCGGAGGCGAAAATGACGATAACGACCAGACTGAGCAGTAAAGGCACATTAGCCTCTGCTCAAGAGAAAAGCATGATAAAGTGCTTGAAGGGCTCCAGAGAAAGTCCTTTCTTGTGGTTTCACATAATAGATGCCCATCTATAATGGATTTCATATCATTCTTGCACCAAGAAAACTTCAAAGAAGTGCTTGAGACGGACCTTCTCCAGCTAGGAGTGTCTGCAGCACTTCTAGGAGTTCTACTACACATAACCATCTTTCGTACGTCCTTTTGTGTGGAAAATCACATCTATAATCTATTGGGGCTCTACGCCACGGTCGTCCTATTTTTATTCTATGCATACTTCACAATCACAGTGCTCTCTCTAATGCAAGCTCTAGGCAGAGTTGCCTTACTCACCACTTTGTTCAACACCAGCCTCAATACTAGTATCAGTATATACCGATTATTCGTCCACCGACTTCATCCTTTCCCCGGGCCCTTCGCATGCAAGCTCACCCGGTTCTACAGCGCTTTCTTAGCAGCAAAGAATATCCAATACAATGTGGAACTAAAAAGGCTCCACAAGCAGTACGGCGACTTCGTCCGCACAGGTAAGCCATTCTAACTAAGGATCCACAAAGCTTACTCTAACCAGGACTCATGCCAGGACCCCGTTAAATCTCCATCCTCCGAAATACAGCACTGCCCCTGAGCTACGGCCCCCAGACTGGATGTCGCAGGTCAACGTGGTACGGACATGTGGATGTAGATGACACGAAAATATGCATGGCTCTAAGCCACGACTTCAACGATCACCGACGACGAAGAAGAGCGTGGGACCGAGCCTTCAGTATTATATGTTGGTCAACCCCGCATCCACAGACAGTAAATATGTTACCCAAGTTCTACACTAAATAGCAAGCAATAGCCCTCAGTGTCTACGAACCCCGTGTTATAGCGCAGGCGAAGAAGCTCATGGCCCAGGTCGAAGCCAACCAAGGAAAGCCGCTTGATGCAACCACCTGGTCTATGCTTTTCACCTTCGATATCATGGGAGACATCGGGTTCGGTAAGAACTTTGGCAATCTTACAACAGGGAAAGCGCACCCCGCTATTAGTGCTATTCGTGACAATATGCGCGTCATTGCTGTCGTGAGCCATCTTCCGTGGCTTTTGAATATGCTTGGTAAAATACCAGGCGCGGCGGCTGGGTATCAAGGTTTCTTTAAGTGGTGCACTGACCAGGTTGAGACCAAACGCAAGGTATTAAGTCCTCGTTACGCTTTTGGTTTGGCTGTAGATGAGACTAGCGTATACCCCGATGCAACGCAACAGAGCTGGGACCACGACGAATACCCCCAAGACATCATTTCCTGGATCTTGAAAGCTTTCATAGACAACGATGTCTCGGCCCCACCATCTGAACCGGCCCTTCATGATGACTCGCGTGTGGTGGTGATTGCGGGCAGGTACGTACATATGCCTTTTCTCTCTCTTGAAACCCCAACCTATAACGTCTAACTCGACAAAACCAGCGACACAACCGCCTTGGCCCTAGCAAGCATCATCTACTTCCTCGCCAAACATCCTCAAATCCTCCAAAAACTCCAAGCCGAACTCGACAATGCAATGCCTAACGGGCCCCGAAGTTGGACTTACGACAAAGCCAAAACCATATGCTACATCGACGATATAATCCACGAAAGCCTTCGTCTGCGACCCTCCGTCTCAGGTGGTGGATACCGCGTAACGCCTGCCGAGGGCCTCCAGATTGACGAAGTCTTCATCCCAGGAGATGTGAACGTGTTCGTTCCACAGCAGCTAATCCAAACAGACGAGCGATACTACAAATTCTCCAAGGAGTTTATTCCCGAGCGATGGGGCGAAAAGAAGGTCGAGTGGGGAACTGATAAGGCGCCTTATTTTCTGTTTTCTTTGGGTGAGTTCTCCGTTTCCCTTATACAATGTGGAGTATAGTATGTCTACGGATTAATTGACACCAGGGCTGACATAGGAATCTACGGCTGCGTAGGGAAGAATCTAGCTATGCTTAGTCTCCGCGTAGCCGTATCTACCCTAGCACAGCGGTACGACATCAGGTTTCGCACGGGAGACATTTTGGAACGATGCATTGGATACATTCACCACTTTTCTGCCGCCTTTGCAAGTTGTGTTTCACCCAAGGAAATCGTAAATACTACGCCATTCTTGAGACTCCTTCAAGTTTTCTTCATTCTTCATATTTCTGGTGTAAAAGTGCGCACTTAGTCATGAAGAATCAGGTTTCAAGCATATAGACCAAATCCCTAGGCCTCAAGTATCACGTTCTCTTACCTCCAAATACCTACTCGTATCTGTGACACCATCTCTTAAGCACAAAAGCTCTTCAGCACAGACCATCTTAGCCTACAGGCTTACAAACTCCGATACGTCGAAATGAAACTTCTTCGGTGCGCCAAGAACCCGACTTATTGGTGCCGATGGCATAGGTGAGGCGAGTCCCAAAGCGTTCAAGTCGGCTACCCGAGGCGTGACGCCAATGGTCTGTGTGTTTTGGAATGTGGCGGAGTTTAGTTGGGCTTGCTCTTGTTAATTGAGCTGATATGCATCATGGAGTGGCTTGTTGGGTTCTGTGTTATTGGTTTGGGTGATTGTTTATCTGGGTTTATCTGGGAAGGTTTGTATGTTTGTAAGATGTAGTGAGCTTAATGGATAATGGTTCTTTGTGGAGGAAAGAGTTATTTCCTAGGTTTGATGTTGTGGTTTGTTGGATGGATTCCGTTATTCTTTACCCAACAGACGGTTCTAGATGATTGAGAATACTATAGAAGCACGAGTGAATTAGAAGCTATCCATCCCACAGAAACACTAGGTATCAAGACATCATCGTTCTCTCGTAAACATGAACTAATTAAGTCACACATGTTCATAACAAACCCACATAAAAGGGGAGATTTGTTAGGGTGGTATATAGGCAGATAATTAAATATTTTCTTTTAGAATTCAACCCCCAAACGACCACTACTTCTCACCTCCATCACCCAATTATGCGGTCTCGGAATGCTGGACAGTACCGCCAATCTTCTTCTCCTCGTCGAAGCCAACCTGCTCCAGGGTGGCGCCGCGCGAGAATTCGTTTCTGGTCTTCCAGGCGGGAATACCGATGTACGGAATACCAGTTGGGTCGGTGAAGATGGCCTCGACGTCCTCGAGGGTCTTACCGGCGGTCTCGGGGAACATGAAAAATACATGAATGAACATGGCAGTACAGAAGACACCGAAGACGATGTAGACCTGCCACTTGATGTTCTCGAAGGCAGGGGGGACGAACCAACCCAGAGCGAAGTTGAAGGCCCAGTTGAAGGAGGTGCACAGAGCGTTGGCCTTGCCACGGACACGCAGGGGGAAGAGCTCGGGAGGGTACACCCACGAGGCAGGACCCCAGGTGATGGCGTAGGAGGCGACGAACAGGTAGGTACACGCAATGACAGCCTTGGAAGGAGGGCCGGTGATTTCCCAGGACTCTGCGGGTGTTCCATTGAGACCGCCTGGGGGAGCGGCATGACCGTGTGCGGCCATCAGACCAGCATTGGCGTACAGCCAGGCCGCCATGAGGGCGGCACCAATAAGGAGAGTGGGACGGCGACCCCAGCGATCCAGCCACAAGATAGCAGGGATGGTCATGAACACATTGATCACATATTGGATACTGGACGACACCAGAAGGTTGTTACCATTCAAACCGGCCATCGCAAACACATACGTAATGTAGTACATCATCACGTTCATGCCCGTAAGCTGGGACCAGATTTGCGTGAAGACACCGACGTGAGTGCGGTTGATCATGTTCGGCTTGAGGAGTTCCATGAAGCTCACGTCGGCATTCTGACGTTCAAATTCGCACATGCCCTTGATCTCCTCGAATTCGCTCTGGACAAAAGGAGAGTCCGGGTCACCGTGACCATGAACCAAGGTAAGGACAGCATGGCACTCCTCCCAACGGTCCTTGCGGGCGAGCCAACGGGGAGACTCAGGAAGCAACATCATTCCAAGGAAAAGAAGGATAGCAGGAATCATCTGCAGACCCCAGGGAATCCGGAACGCGGCGGTGCCCTTGATAAAGCTGCATCCATAGGAAATGCTACAGAGGTTTAATTGTTAGTCTGGACACAATAGTGGGAAGCTCTGAGAGTAGACTTACTAGAACATGATCAGGATACCCCACGTGATGGCCCATTGCTGAAGACCAACAAGGCGACCACGCTTAGTAGGAGGGGCCTGGATGAGGGATCAGTAAGTTGCCAGGAGTCAAAGGTTCAGGTCATAGTAGGTACTTACGATCTCAGAGATGTAGACCGGGACCTGAGCGGAGCAGATACCGACACTGAAACCGTTGATGATACGACCAACAATCAACATGGGAATGTTCTGGGCGGCGCAGACAAGAATACATCCAATGCACCTGGTCAACGGTTAGGGAAGTCCTAAACGGGCGGAAATATTCGTCGGCCTACCAAATCACGGAACCAACCATGATCGACTGCTTACGACCGAGCATATCAGACAGGTATCCAGAGACCAGAGCACCTAACCAGGAGCCACCAGCCATGGCTGCAGTGATACCACCCTGAGTCATTGTATCGGGACCTCCACATTCCTTTTCACCATTCTCATTGATCGTCACACTTCCTCCGTTGTTGAAATAACACTTATAGGTGTTTGTACCGATAATCGCAGACATGGACGAGATATCGAAACCGAAAAGACCACCGCCGATGACGGCGATGGCCGCAATGACATAAATGTTGCCAATGGCCATCTTGAAGGCAAGATGTACCTCACCACTCCACTCTAAGCAAGATGGGGTAGACGGCTACCTGACGAAGACAGAAGCCACAGAAGAGGGAGGTACGAAAACTGTGTAATAAAAAAGTTTTAAACCACCGTAGGGGACGGGCCGGTCTTAATATACCCGAGGACAGGGGACGGAAATTTTGCCTTTCCATGTCGCATCGAATGACGGCCAATTCCGTCTAAATTCCTGATGACGCTTGAGCCTGTACCGACCCGAAGTGCCATAATAGGGAAAGGGCCATACGCTATGCGACTGGCGAGATTAGTCTAAGCTAGCGAGATTCACTGGATTCCAACCGGTGAGACAACCAGGAGACCATATCCAATCATGGATCAGACACATCATATAGACGGCCCACCGGAGCAGCTCTTCTGTGAATGATGACACAAGGTAGCAGCCTTTCGGCTGTCCGAGTCCAAAACGGACGGGTTCCTCGTTCAGTAAGAATGGGGAAACCCGCGGGGAGGCAACACATGGTCTGGAGATTTAGGGTCAGTGAGGGGATCAGGCCAGAGTAACCAATCCCATGATCAAGCACCCATGCAATCATTTCGCCGGGCAGATTCATTGGGAGACAGGGAAATGGAGGACCACATCTCGGTTCCACCGGCTGCGACCTTAGACCAAGGGTAGCCGTTTGAGAAGTAATCAAGGACGGAAGGGCCGTGGTCAGCACAATGCATAACTCCGGTCTTTAGTGTGAAGCCGAGTTGTTCGACGAACCAGAGTCGCGACGTGGAGGGATCCGGGGAAGCCTGACCACGCGGGTTCTGACTAGTGTTCCTAAGCCGATGGGGCCGCGAAAGGAAAAGAAACCGAAAGTGACCTATTGCGCCGGAGGGCAAGCACGGCGAGTCGTATCCTTGAGTTAATTGCCTTTGAGCAGAGCCGATTGCAGACGGATCGGCACCCATCAATTCCTTTCCCGGCCGGGGAGTGTAAATTGATTCCCAGCGACAGACTTCCCGTCACGGCGCTTGTCAAGTGAGGAGTGAAAAAGCAAAAGAAAAAGGTCCGAGTGGTTAGAAAATAGGAGAGGAAAAAAAATAATAAACAAAAGAAGGAAAAAGAAATATACTGTGTCGAGCAGACTCAATCCATCGAAGACAGTGCCGATCGCTGACATCCATCATTTTACAGGAAGACCCTAAACAGACACGGGAACTACTCCTCAACCGTCTCGGAACATGCCATTCAGAAGCGAAATGAAAAAATTGGAATCGCGTAGTGGGTTCCATGGACCCGAATGGATTCTGGTGGTGGTAGTAGTGAGCGTTGAGGTTCGATGTTGAATGTGGAGGAATAGGAGGGGCCCCAAACCCCCGACCAATTCCCCAGAACAAACAAAACATTTCCAGCCTAGAATCTTAGGCCCCATTCTCACAGACGGTTTAACCCGAGAGAGTAAGTGAGAAAGTGGAGTCAACAAGCTGAAAGGGGGCGAAATTAAGGTGAACAAATGAAAGGACCCCATTTCTCTTTTCCCCAGTCCCGAAGGAACCTTCCTGATTGGAGGAACTGCCAGCATGTGCCTCGGCCAACGTGCCATTTCCAGAATCGGAAATTCCACCAATTAGGGCAGCGGCACATCACGAGTCATGCTTCCGGTATCATGAAAAATTGTAAACAAAGAAAACCGAAAGAAAACCCAGAAAAATATGATTCATACATGTGGTGAAAAAGATCCATACTTTCCAAGGTGTCACCATAAAGAATGCTCAACAATGATTACCGCTACCAACTGATGTCCCGTGCCATGCGAGGCAGCCGTATGGCCGGTGGGGCCCTCGCAGCGCTCAGATACATCGATGGTACAGAGTATTCGATCACAGTTTGCATATCCCTGGCAAGGTTTACAGCCATAATTCCCTCATATTATTTGGTGTCATGCTATATTGCTTCTAATATAGGATACCTGCGTCGCAGCAACGGGAGGATTGCCACGTACGTATGTAGTATGTCTGTACCCAAGGTAATGTTGGACTGTACCATGTGAGGGGGGCTCGTATCCACGATACTAATTTAGCAGCATCATCATATTAACCGAACAACCTTTACCTCCCATCCGTAGCGTTGTCTTGTATCAAGCCACAAAGGCTTATGACCGAGAAAATTTTTTCCTTGGGTCTTTTTCTTCTAGTCGCTTTAAACTTTTCCGATTCTTTTACGTTTCAATAATTTCCCCCTCGTTAGGGGGAAGAAGGATTGAGACCATAAACTTAACATAATTGAATTTGATTCAAGAAAGAGTGATCTTGCGGGTATACCCTGATACCTTCCCCTCTGAATGGTCAAGGCATGTTCCTGTAGTGCCTGATTCAGCTTTGACTAATAACTGGGGTCCTTGGTCACCGTAAAGAAAGAACACATGGCTATTTAGCCAATCTACTGCCGTCCGTAGGGTTAGTGTGGTTTTCATGCCTTCTCGGTCATCGCCCGAATTCGGCTCGTTCCACGAGGAGGCTCTGAGGGTGTTCTCGATCTCTGATGGCACGGGGTGAATACAATTGAGATATTCCGTTCACTTTGGTGCATCTTGTTATGGGGTGATAGTCAGCTCTTGGCCCGGGCTCATGATCATTCGGGATTACAAAAGAGGCGTCATTCATTAACGTAGCCGGTAAGCGGTCCGGTCATGTAAGCACTCCGGTCACCCCACGCGTTTTTCCGCGCCTTCTAGAATTGAAGCTATTCAAAACACCAAAAAATCTGTATTTCTATAGAAAATTTAAATAGTCTGACGATTAGGACAATAAGTAATTTTATGACCTAGAATACCGCAATTAGAATACTTTGGTGGGGCGCGTACGCGCTGGTTTTTTACTATAGGGTCTATATCTACTATTTTAGTAGATATAGCTGTATTAGTAGAATTCCTGTTTTGTATAAGCTTCTGAGCTTTTTGAACTAAAGTATCTGATTTTATAGAAAGCTGTCTAGTAGAGCGCTTTTTTTTTTTAAATATTCTTTTATATGCGGCGCGTAGTTTTTTAGCTTTTTACTTTATAATAGTAGCTTTATTTAAAGCTTATTTATAGTCTTTGAAAAGCTGCTTTATTACTATTTTAATAGGCGAGTTAGGGCTCTTTGTACGAGCTCTAAGTAGCTTTTTAAATATAGTTTCCTGCTTTTATAGCTGCTTTAGATTATAAGGTATTTTAGGCACTGAATTAGTAGATCTACTACTAGGTCTACTACCTAGAGGTGTTGCTTCTAGCTAAATATTCAGCTGAGATAGTACGCGCTTAGAATTAAAAGGAATAAGGCTAGTAGCTGAGAAACCGCTGTAGATATTACTAGTAGTATATATCTGAGCTCTCGCCTAAGAAAAGGTGTCAGAGGAATATCTACTAGTCAGGGTAGAGGACCTGTCAACTAGGTAAGGATACGTGGGCAAAGCACTAGGCAGTAGATACTAGAGACAGAAGACTGATTCTTGATTTCCTACTAATAACTACAGTACTAATTTATAGCCGAGGACCCCTAAGATTCTCTGTATACAATGATCAATCCTCCTAACGGGGCCACTGTATGTCATTAGAAAGGTGACGAATATAGACACCGAAGACGCCGTTCGGCCACCAGGATGTCCATGCACCTGGGACAGGGTATACTATACAGTCACCTTGCATAATCATTATTATTTCTATAACAATTACGCTCCCTTTTCCTAGGCTGACTATCCCCAGACAGCGATCGACGCGTTGTTCGCGTTAAGTGGTCGACGCCTTAGGAGCGCGTTGGGTGTTCTGTATAGGAACATCGACCCCACGTGAATCGTTGTTGAGTAAATAATAGTTGTCTACGACAACGATGTTAATATTGACGAGATATTAGATGAGCTTCTCTCCACTATTTCTGCATCTTATCTTTTTTTATTCTACAACATCTCTTCTGCGTGTCGTAAGTCTTTTCTTTTCCTGTATTTCGAACCCAGTTACTTCTTTACGTTTTTTTATTGATATCATTATACCTCGCCGTGAGAGGGTCGTCGGTGCCCCAGTCGTTCCCTCTATTTTGTAGTGCCTACATTGTTTAAGAACTGCTGTCAAGGACAGGGAGCGCGGAGAAGACGAATTGTTTACAATTAGTTGTAAATTCAATAGTGCAGCGTCAGTATTGTGCAGACAATACAGTGGCCGAAATACTAATTGTAACTAGATATACTTCTTTGCCTGGCGTACTACTCGTTACTAACTCGTGAAGACTTCTTAAGATATACTAGGCGATGCACATGACTTGCATCGTATACTGAAATGGGCGGAGACCATTTTCTGGAATAAGAATAAAGAACAAGTTATGTTTGGCTTAGAGATACGGGAATTGGTCGCTCAAGCTTGTATCGCGTTATACCACGCTTTCGATGGGGTGGAGTTGGCTCATTAAAAGGAATTTCGTTTAACTACTAAAAAGGCTGAAAAGCTTGGGGTGTGTATTAACGAGCCAATTCAGGACTTCTTCTTTAACAATTCTATAGCGAATTATTGCCAACTATCGTGAGAGTATAAGCCGTCGTACCGATGCCCTCAAACGACAGTTGGGTCCACTGCCTCCTCGAGATGATGTGAGGGCTCGTAGACAGTACATGGAAGATTGTCAACTCCGGCTCAAAGAATTCGACGCTGGTTATATATCTTGGTAGATAGCTATTTAGAACTTTACCCGTCATGTAAAGCGAGTAGTTCGTGAATATTTTAATTAGAAGGATGTAGAGGGGGATTAGCGGGAATATTAGGACGCTATATTCAATATTTTCCCTATTATTTTTACAGCGATTTAATATAATAATTAATTAATATTTCGGCGCCCTTATCTTTCTACTTCGATAGTAATTCTAGAATAGATCGGTGGACTTTTTATATTTTAATTAATAATAAAGTTTTCTAGCGCGTGTAGAATCGACGCGTCTTTCTATAATTATTATTTACTTATTAAGTATTTACTATAGCCACGTCAACGTCGCGTTAACCTTTAAGTATATTATTAACTTTTTTATTTAAAATTATAGATTTTTTTTTTACGTTCGCTATATCTTCTTTAGAAATCTATTAATTATATTCTAACGGCTATCCTATCCATTTTACTAAATATTGGGTTTCTTCCTTGAAGATTTACTTTTCTTTAACTTCTTCTATCTTCTATTTATTATCATTATCAAGGTTAGGTATTGGCAATGGATCGGCATTGTTTTGATAACGTAGCGTCCATAGTTCCAGTAACGAGATATAGAATACATTATAAATTTAATTATATTTTTTAAATAAGCTAAGCCGATATGCTTGCTTTCCTATAGCGTCTAGTACCTAAAATAGTCTAATATATTTCGGTGCTAGTTTCCGAGCCGGGACTTTTAATTTAATATTCCGGATTAATAACCGTACAAGATCACCTCGCTTGAATAATTTTGCTTGATAATGTTTATCAAAATGTTTCTTCTAAGATTCTATCGCGTTTTGCCAGTGTTCCGCTAAATTTTCACGAATTTTCGTTAATTTTTCAATGCGGTGTTGTACTGCCGGGATCTCCTCCGAAAAAGTACCGTCCTCGGTACGTAATTGGAAATTTGGCGAATAGCCGAGTAGGACTTGAAATAGCGATAGCCCAGTAGTTATATTTTAAGTATTATTGCATACGAATTCCGCTGTTAAGAGTAGATTTAGCCAATTTATTTACTCTTTATTGGTAAAATATTTAAAATAATATTCTAATATTTAGTTTATATATTCTGTTTAACTATCAATTTGTAGATAGAACGCTGTTGATAACCTAAGTTTTATATAGCTAAAATAGTAAAGATTTAACTAGAATTTACTAGTAAAGATTAGTTCTCTATTAGATACAATACTATTTGATAGTCTAAATTGTAATTCTATATAATTATAAAATAATTTAACAAGTTTTACCGCATTGATTGTTATTAAAACAGGGAAGAATAGTGACTATTTAGAAAATTAATTAACTACTATTTATATTAAATTAACGATTTTATTTTTAAATATCGTTTCTAGTAACTCTATTATAAAGTCTATTGATAGTTCTACAAAAGATCTAGATAGAATTGATAGCAATTCTAAAATTCTATAGAAGCGATGCTTTAGAGCTACTACTTCTTAATATACTGGGCATCCCGCCACGTAGTCTGCAATATCTCGTTGAAGATTTGTCCAATAAAACTTGCGTTTAAGCAGAATTTCTGTATAATTTTTCTTAAAATAGCCTGCAAGAGGATTATTATGATATAGGTTAATTAAAATCTACCATAAATTCTCCCTCAAAAAGATATATAGTCAATCCTTAAATCTAACTAGTCTATCAAAGACAACGCTCCAACCCTTATTTTTTATAAGCCTTTACTCTACAGCGGCCTTTTACTATTGGATCTCTAGGTTTTTAGACTGTATCCGCTTTATAAGATCTCTTAGATCTTCTTAGACCTCAGCGGTATACACTTTCTTAGAGATATAAGTACATTGTACTTAAGACCTAGAAACGAATCGATCCTAATTTAACTCTTTCTAGATAGCCCAGTCAGCTATTTCTATATTAATCTTATAATTCTTAAAGCTTATTGCTATGCGGGTATTAAACTTAGAACTCTTCTATAAAAACGTCTCGCCAGGCTTAAACTAGGTTTTCTTTTACAACAAATCCTTAACTTATAAGAATTCTACACTAGCAAATCGCTATATAAACGGTAACATTAACTCTATATCTAGAGTACGTTTTAAGATTTTCTCTAATTTCCAAGAGAGCCCATCAGCCGGGTTTGATTTCCCAGTCCAATGTTTGATTATAAAATTAAAAAGAATTAGAAATATAAGTCATCGCGCTTAACGCCCGTTTAGTTTAGTTTACTTTATAAAGATCTATAAATTTAAATAGTTAGTGAGAACTTTAATAGTATATACCAAACCTTTAAGATATTATCGCCAATACTTAAACAAATAGACGATAGCGTATAATTCTTGATCGGGGGTGCTATAATTTAATTCTACTCCACTAAATTTTTATAACTAGATCGCTATAAGATAATAGACTCTATTTTTATCTAGCTGGGACATAATTCCTATTATCCCTTTATTTAAAGTATCGATTTCGATTTAGATAGATTATTAAGGGTTGAAATAGTATAAAAGAGACGCTGACTAAAAGGCAGTAATAAAATATTAGAATACTAATTTTTCCGTAAGAGTAAATTTAACTAGTCCAGATTTTTATCCGTTTTTCGATCCTTTTATTAAGAAAATAAGGGGCAAGGTAATTCGAGAGTAATTTTAGATAAATCGTCGATAAAAGTTATAAAATCCCAGAAAACTTTATACGTTGTAGTAGCTTTTAGATTCTTCCCACAACATAATGTCATTCACCTGTTAAGAATCCATAGAGATACCATCTTGCGATATAATATATCCTAGAAATTCAACCTATTTTTGGTAGAAAGTACATTTCGACAATTTCCTATATAAATCAGCTTTTTACAGTCGATCTAATATCTACTTAATATACCTTATATAGCTCTCTCGATCTAGTAAAAAGATTAAGATATTATCTAGATATACTATATAACAGATATTTAGAATATTGTATAATACTATATATAGATAGCTTTAAAAAGTAGCTAGTATATTCGTGAGACCAAAAAATACTATTAAATACTTAAAGTGGTTATATCTTGTATAAAACGCTATCTTCTATTCATCTTCTTCTTGTAGATGGATTCGATAATATACGTCTTGAATATTAATTTTAATAAAGAATTTTACGCCTGCCAGACGATCTAAAATTTCTAATATTAAAAATAATAAATAGCGATTCTTTATCGTTATTTTATTAAGACCCCGATAATTGATATATAGTTTTAGACCACTATTCTTTTTAAAGATAAATAAAATAGGGGCTTCTACAGAACTCTTTAAGAGTCTAATCCAACTATACTCTAGATTTTCGTTAATATATTATCTTAATACTTAAAGCTCTCGCTAGAAAAGAGAATAAATAGAATTATACAGCGATATTTTATCATTAATAAATTTAATTATATAATCTATTATTTTCCGGAACAACATAATTTTAGATTTTTACTTTAAGAAAATATTTTTATATTCTTTTAATTCTAGTAGGATTTTACTAATATATTATAAAACAGAACTTCTTAAGTTATCTAGTAACCAAACTTCTTTAAATAGTTTTACCACGGCAAAGATATAGACAAGATTTCAACATAATTTCGCAAATTTATAAACTAATATTAATTTAATTAATAAAAATTTAAATCACTATTTATAATTCTATAGTAATAAGTAGATTCTTAAATTACTTATAGTTATTATTAATAAAAAGATTAGACTTTTCTTAAGGCGAGAGTCTCTATCAATTACTATATATAGTCTAGTAAAGCTCTAGATAGTCTTTTAAAAATTAATAATAATAAGAGATATCTTCTATATACCATAAGTCGAGATAGTAATATAGTTAACTATTTTAATTATTAGAACTATAAATTAAATCTTTTTAAAATAAAAATTTTTAATAAATTAATAGCTAATAATATTAATTTTAATATAGCTATCTAGATTAGCGAACATTTTAATATTATTTTTATATTAAATAGAAATATAGAAACGTGTAACAGTTTCTATATAGAGATTAGAAACTAGTTTAGTAGAGACTATTCCGACTCTAAATTATTTTTCAACTCTAAATCCATTTCTTCTACTTTAGCCGATTAGACTATAGCTTTTTTCTTTTTTAGACAATAATTAGTAAAATAAGAATCACTATTATATATATAATATTATTGTAACGGCGGGTTGCCTCAGGCAACTAGATCCCCCGCAGGCGAGCCGCCAGCGGGCCGTTGGCTTACGTAACGCACAAATATATTTATGTTAGAATCGCGCAGAGGATTCCGATCCTCAAGCGATTCGTTCTGTTATACTAGATAGGGGAACTGCCATACAATCCTAAACAACCTTGAGCTTCCTAGTACTGCCTTCCTGAAGCCCGTTGGCCGACCGCGCTCCGCAGGCCTACCGCCTATAGATAGTAGTACGCCGGCAGAGCGCTTACAGTTCGAATCGCTTCAACCCAACGACTTCAAGATGGTCAGTACACGAAGTTCGAGCGCCTTACCGCCGGTGGACCCCCAGGGGGCCGACGGCACGGCCACTCAGTCATCCGCAACCCAAGGAGTCTCCCAGAGGGAGTTCCCGGCAGCCCAAAATGCTCGAACCTCCGACGTCCCAATGGAACCGATCGTCGAAGAGGACGAAAGCGAAACTCCCGAAAGGGGACCGACGTCGGAGCGCCAGAGCGAAGAACCAATGTTGTCGCTCAGCGCGATTGCACGGGTGGCTGAGGTGTTGAAAACAATCATGCAGACCAGCTCCGCGGACAACGGGTTCGGCGGTCTCAAGCTGGCTGCACCTACCCCTTTCGAAGGCAAAACTATACGTGAAGTACAGAATTACATCGCGGATATGGAAGACCACTTCGCCGCGAGTGCGTCAGCCCAGCGGAACGATAAGGACAAAGTCCTGTACGCTACCAGCTACCTCGGCGAAAAGGCCAAACAGGCGTGGCGCCTGAAAAGAGAAAGCCTCGGGGAACCAAGCTGGGAAGAGATGAAAGACTTCCTTTATACGTTCGTCGACCCGGAGGCGGACCGACATCGGAACGTCGCGTATCGCCTCATAAATGAGAAACAGAACGGAAGAAACATGCGCGAATGGTGTGCCCGAAGCTTAGAAGTATGGCAAGCCTTCCCAAATAACTCTCTCACGGCTCAAACGTGGATCCAAACGCTCGATCAGGAGGTCCAGAGGGAGATCACTCGCGCGGCTCGCCAGCCACAAACCCTGGGAGAAGCACACGATATGGCAATCCAATATTGGTCAATGCTTCATCGTGAACGCAGTCTACGCGACAGTGAAGGAAGCGGCCGAAAGCGCGCCGACGGGGGAAACCAGGGTCCGGCTGGATTTAACAGAGGCAGGAAACGCCCTCGTGAAAACGAAACCCCTGCTACGCGTCCCCGCGGCAGCCGCTCTTCGCCCGGGCAACCGCCTTTCAAAGCCCGTCGATGGAATGACGGCACGCAGGCGGCCCATGAGCGCAAAAGGGACTGGCAGAAGAAAGAGGGACGCTGTTTCCGATGCAACGAGATGGGCCACAGAATCTGGGAGTGCCCCAAGGCCGCCGACGGCGCGCCGGGGAAAGATGCCTCCCGCGAACAATAGGAACTGCGGCCTCTGGAGCTCTTAGTCCTGCGTCACCCGAAAGAACCTACGGCGTTCCCTATCCTCGGCACGGTGGAGCTACAACTGCAAGAATCACCCAGTATCAGCGCCGATATTAAGCCGATAGGGGGATGGGATCACACTGTACAAACGGTGAAGGCACTACTAGACTCCGGGGCCGATGACAACTTCATCTCCTATCGATACTTACTCCAACACGGGATCACCGTGTCGAAAGATCATCTCCAACCACCGGTGCGCGTGCGGTACGCGGACGGTACCCCGGCGCCGTGCTACGGCAAGCTGATCGTAAAATCCCAAGTAACCGATTGGGAGAACCAGACAAGGGGGTACGAGATGGAGTACTACATTACCGACCTCCAAGACCCGGACTATCAGATTGTTTTAGGACGCAAGTGGATGCGCCACGCTGATCCCGACGTCGTTTTCTCGGCGGGAACATGGCGCTACCGAAAAGAAGCTCCAAAGATCTCTATCGAGATTCCCAAACGGTTTGCAAAGACGATGCGTCACACCCTTACCATGATGGTTATGTACCGGCCGGATACCGACGACGGGCCGCCGGAGCTGCCACCTCGGTATAGAAAGTGGGCCCACGTCTTTTCCGAAAAAGAAGCAGCTGAGCTTCCGGATGAGAAGGCCGCACATCCGATACCATTGGTAGAAGGGGGAGTTCCGCCATACGGACCCCTATACAACCTCTCGCAGCATGAATTACAGGTGTTGCGGGAATATCTCGACAAGATGCTCGAACGAGGATGGATCAGGCATTCCACCAGCGCAGCCGGAGCGCCGGTGCTCTTCGTTCGGAAGCCCGATGGCTCGCTAAGGCTGTGTGTTGACTATCGGGGACTGAATGCCGTGACCGTGAAGAATAGATACCCATTGCCTCGTATCGACGAGCTGATGGATCGGCTCGTGGGAGCAAAGTATTTCACTAAGCTTGATTTAAGAGACGCATATCATCGAATTCGCATCCAGAAAGGCGACGAGTGGAAGACGGCGTTCCGAACGCGTTACGGGCATTTTGAATACACGATGATGCCGTTTGGCCTATGTAACGCGCCAGCAACCTTCCAGGCGTACATCAACGAAGCCATGAAAGGAATCCTGGATGACTACTGCGTCGTGTACTTGGACGACATCCTCATCTACTCGCAGACCGAGGAGGAACACGTGCGGCACGTCGGCGAGGTGCTGTCGCGCCTAGAGCGGGCAAATCTATACGCCAAGCTGTCCAAGTGCAACTTCCACCAAGAAGAAGTAACGTTCTTAGGATTCATCGTGGGACGCGATGGTATACGCGTCGATCCGGAACGCGTGCGTACCGTCGGCGAATGGCCGGCGTTAGAATCCTTTCACGATATTCAGGTGTTCTTAGGATTCACGGGGTACTTTAGGCGCTTCGTGCACCAGTACGCCCGGATCACTAAGCCCCTGTCTGATATGTTGAAAGGAATGCAGAAGGGAAGGAAGACAGGGCCGTTTATCCTTACCACGGAGGCGCGAGAAGCTTTTGATGAACTGAAAGCGGCGTTCAGCGGCCCTCCGATCCTGCGACACTTTGACCCTGCATTACGAATCAAATTGATCACAGACGCCTCAGGATTCGCTATCGCGGGCATCCTCCTACAACCTGTTGACGGGGTTGAGGAGCCCCGCCGGCGTTCCGACTGGCAACCAGTTGCTTTCTACTCAAGGAAGCTGACGGAGATAGAAGGTCGTTATCCTGTTCACGATCAGGAGTTGCTTGCCATCGTGGAATGTTTCAAAGTGTGGAGACACTACCTCGAAGGCGCACCGCATGCGATCCGCGTGCAGAGCGACCATGAAAGCTTGCAATACTTCTATTCGAAGAAGACAGTGAAACTGGATAAGCGTCAGGCCCGATGGGCAGAGCTCCTGGCGGCTTACGATTTCCAGATAGAATACCGGCCTGGGCACCTGAACCCGGCCGACGCGCCTTCGCGGCGGAAAGACTATGAAGATGTCCACGTACAGAGAAACGTTGGACTGTTACCCACGCTTCAGAGGAAGTTACGGGCGGTACCGGATGATCGGAACGACGTCGGAGCGCCTTCGGTGGCCGAGTCGGAGATTTCGATCGTGAGCTCAAGAGGTCCGGAACTCTTGGCTCTCAGAACGATGGCACGAGAAGTTGCCAGAGAGGAAGTCGTTTGCGAAGCAACGTCGCACCCTCTTCGAGATGCGATCCTGCAGGCCCAACAGGGGGACGCCTTTGTTGGCCAAATCCGCGGCAAACTGCTGCCCGGTGAAGGAAAGAAGGAGAGCGGGCACAAAAGCGACGTTGCTGAAACAAGCGGCGACCTGACGGGGCGATGGCGCGTTGACGGCGGATTGCTGTACCGCGGAGAAACCATCTATGTGCCTCCGTGCTCTGCACTCAGGCAAGAGATCCTGAGAGTGCATCACGATGATCCATTTGCGGGCCACTTTGGCCGAGAGAAGACTCTTGAATTGATCAGAAGGAAGTTCTATTGGGACGGTCTGCGTACAGACATTGAGAACTACGTCCGGGACTGTCCTGTCTGCCAGAAGATGAAGGTCCCTAGAAAGCTGCCGCAGGGCGAGCTGGCCTCCCTTCCTGTTCCAGAAGGGCCATGGCAAGACCTGACGATGGACTTCGTGGTCGGCCTGCCGCCATCGGGCCGAAAGGGCCGCGTATATGACGCAATTCTTGTGGTGGTAGACCGATACACGAAGGCCGCGAGATACCTACCCACAACCGGAACCGTGACTGCAGAAGAACTGGCTAACATGTTCCTAGATGAAATCGTCTGCAAGACCGGATCCCCGAGAAGTCTGGTCACTGACAGAGGTTCGCTCTTTACCAGCGCGTACTGGATGCAATTCTGTCAAGGTCTCCGTATAAAAGGCCGCCTGAGTACCGCTTTCCACCCGCAGACGGACGGACAGACTGAACGTCAGAATCAAACGCTCGAAGCATACTTGCGGATGTATACAAACTACCAACAGAGCGACTGGGCAGATTGGTTGCCTACCGCGGAGTTCGCTTACAACAATGCCAAGAACGCGTCCACGGGATATTCGCCCTTCATGGCTTGGCAAGGCATGGAACCGGCGGTCCCCGGGCTCGAAGCCATCGGACCGACGACATCAAACGCATCAGTAGAACTGCGGTTGAAAGGCCTGGCCGACATCCGGACCAAACTGGAAGAAAATCTGAAGAAGGCAACGGAGCGGCAGGCAGAAGGATATAATAAGCGCCACAAGGCCACGCAGCTGCGCGTAGGACAAGAAGTCCTGCTATCAACAAAGAATATCAAGTCATGGCGGCCAAACAAGAAACTGGACTTGAAGTACGACGGCCCATTTATGATTACGGAGGCCGTCGGGAAACAAGCGTACCGCTTGCGGCTGCCAAAGGCGTACGGTCATATCCACCCCGTCTTTCATGTATCACTGTTGAAGCCATACCACCGGCGCGCAGGAGTAGAGGCTGGAGAAGCTCAACCGATCGTCATCGACGATCAGGAGGAATGGGAAGTGGAAGAAGTGCTTGCTCATCGAGTATACTATCGAAAGCTGCAGTATCTTGTCAAATGGAAAGGGTGGCCGAGTTACGAGAACTCGTGGGAACCAGAGGAAAACCTTAAGAACGCTGCTGAAACTGTTGCGGCTTACCGGAAAGCCAGCGAGGTGCCGGAGGCACCCCGTCGGTCACGGAGGAGAGCATGATCTTTTTCCCACAGGGTTTTGATATGCCTCCGAAAGACGCGGCGGCATTACTCTTCCTCTTTCACCCACAGGGTTTTGAGGTTTAATGAGGATGTCCTGAGCTACTACACCCATATCGTCAACAAGAATACTCATGCAGGAAGAGCAAAACAACTTCATTAAGTTAAGAAAAGAAAAACAGAAAAACGGCCCGAAGGCACAACGCAGGTTGCCCGCCAGCGGGCCCCAAACAAACAAACAGAAAACCAAACAAACGAACTACCACAAACTCTCCCAGTCCACCAGGTCGCCCTCAGGAAGAGGCTCCATACCGCCGAGCTCCCGCTGGACGTTTACCAGACGGAATAGGTTGCGGTTTATATCCCGCAACGCCGCTAGACACGGATGGACCTTGTTCAGCTTACCGAGGCGGTTGGTAGCCTCCTCGATATGCTTGGTCAGGTCATCCGTGGCCTTCACGGCCTCTTGACTCGGCGGCAGGGCCTGCAGACGAGCGACCTCGGCCCGCGCGGGTCCCGGCAGCGCAAGACACGGCTTCTTCAGGCGCGCACACCGCACGCAGGGCCGCCCGGCACCCCGAGACACGCAAACCAAGGGTCCCTCGACACCAGAAGAAGTGCCAACGAACAACGACTTGGCGCAGCGCCTACAGGGCACCTATAAACCGTCAGCGTCACCCCGTCGCGCCGCACTCGGATTCAGACTGCCTACTTACCGGGGGGGAACTGGGAGGCGCCGGGGGAGGCGACGGAGACCGCGGCGGCGGCGAAGGCGACCCCCAGGGGGGCAAAGGAGAGTCCCCCCCAGGGGCCGGAGGCAGGAGATCATCAAGATCCCCGTAAGGGGGCCGGGGCAACGTATCCTAAACCACCTGAATCAGCCAGAACGCACCCCTGCCAGACTGAGGAACACTTACCTCCGAAAGAGGAGGGCCCAACGGGGCAGGAGGCGGGGGAGGGGGCGCGAGCGGGGGCACGGGGGGCTAATAAGCATATTAGCTCTGTTTCCCTGCGAAGGCGCACCGACGGCTCCCCGAAAGATGAGGATATTTAGAAAGGAGTACTCACAGGGTTCTGCAGGGCCAACCGGGCCCGCTTTGCCTCCTGAGAGGCTTTCGCAACTCCACGAACGGCGTTCTTACGTTTACCCATCTTCAAAACAACAGAGACGCCGTCAATTCGCAACCCTAGCGGCGCCCCTACGGGAAAGGAAGCCAAAACTTACCGCGCTGTCTGCACTTTCAAAGTGATCTGAAGAGGTGAACATGGCTACGAGAAATGTTACAATTTATAGGAATAAAGGACCCTACGACGCTATCCCGAAAGCGTTCCGTCAGTGTTCCGACTATTCAGGACTATTGTGAAGCAATGTGTTGGACCCCTACAATCCTATTGTTGAGCGTTTGAATAAGGCGCGTTTTTGTGTTGCGCGGCCTATCGAAGCGAGGTGTTGAGCGCCTCAGAACTCAGGCACGAACCGGGACGGTTCGTTTTTCCGAAGGGGGGATAGTTGTAACGGCGGGTTGCCTCAGGCAACTAGATCCCCCGCAGGCGAGCCGCCAGCGGGCCGTTGGCTTACGTAACGCACAAATATATTTATGTTAGAATCGCGCAGAGGATTCCGATCCTCAAGCGATTCGTTCTGTTATACTAGATAGGGGAACTGCCATACAATCCTAAACAACCTTGAGCTTCCTAGTACTGCCTTCCTGAAGCCCGTTGGCCGACCGCGCTCCGCAGGCCTACCGCCTATAGATAGTAGTACGCCGGCAGAGCGCTTACAATTATAAAAAATTCCCTTTATTATTGATAGAGTTTTTATTAAGTTTTTTAGAGTTTTTTTTTAAATTTTTCTTTATATTTTATAGTTTCTTATCTTTGTTTAATTTATCGTCTTTATTTTTACTTTCCTTTAAAAAAGTGTCATGTTTCTGTTTTTATTCTCTATATAGAAGATTTTAATAATGTATAACAAGGATTACCATTTTATCTCGTTAATCTAGAAGCTTTATATAGTATTTTTATATATATTTTAATAATTCTAGAAAAAGTTTTATAAAAAAAATAAGCGCTCTTTCTCTTTCTAATTACTTTAAGAAATATTACTCTAAGAAGTCGAGGTAGATATAAAACTCTCTCGAATCTTAGTCTTTTTACTAATAAGCTCTTTAAAGCTGGCTTATAATATTAGACTATAAAATAGCTAAATTCCTAATTAATAAGAGGGTCTATTTTATAAAGTATTGCTACGATTCCTCGGCATTTCTTTGTTAATCTCTTTTTTTTTTTATAAGGTGTCGGTACCATCGCTGTCGGTAAATTAGAGATATATAAAAAAGTGCTGTAATAATTTTCTAATTATCTCTTCTTAGACGTCTTTTTACTCTCTTAAAAGAGTATTCTAGGTTAAGGATCCATTCCTACCTTTATTATAGTCTAAAGTCGAGGATAAACTCAAGAATATTCTTGAAAAGTTTGGCAGTACAGCCATCTATTAATAAAGTGGAACTGGATCGTCGGCAATTTTATAAAGATTCTTTACTTTATAGTCAATTCTCCAGTCGTTAAATAGTATCTTTTAGACTTTGGTGTTACGCCCGGGGCTTCGTCGTCAAGTCTGAGACCAGTTAGCGGACCACGTTTCGAGGGTTACTAACCTGAAGTCGTTCTTTGACCTCCGTCGCTGTTGGGTTGCGGTCTGGGGAAGACGGGAGTCGTTATGAGGCTTCCGTCGACACTAGACTGCCGTCGATACTAGACTGCCGTCGTCACAGGGATGCAGTCGACACAAGACTGCCGTCGATACTAGACTCGAGTCCAAAGGGCCAGGCCTATTAAGTACGTATACTTAATAGTTAGAAGAGTGCGAACGAGTTGAGACTGGTCTTGCTACTAAAGGTAACTCTGTAGTAACCATGTGTATTGATCACGAAGAACTAAACTTAAGTACATAAATGAGTGTCCTTATATATCCTTGCCCGTCGTGTCACTGCTACGACTCTTCGTGTCAGTGATACGATGTATCTTGTCAGTGCTACGAGCTTGTCGTGTCGCTGATACGTTTGGTCGTGTCACTGCTACGATGCACGTGACTTTGTTGTGGTAGCTGGTATCGGCGTCCGTAGCCCTTTCCGAATAACTACTAGATAAACGATTCGTCGGGTGCCTTCCACTCAGGAATCGGCCATCGTCATCCTATCGTTATTCTGCCTTGTGTGTCCGCCTTCGATAAGGTGCGCTAGACAAGGGTCTGTAACATTTGGAGAGTTTCGCTTTTTTAAATATTTAATTCAGGAATAGTTTCTAGAATTATTTCTATAAGAAGAGGCATGTTTTCGTTAGGAGTTCTTGAAGATAAAGAAATATCTCTATTAGATAATCGGGATAATAATGCCAACGACATCCTTAAGTAGTTGAAAAGAAGAATCAGAATTGTTAGAGAAATATCTACTAGTCAGGGTAGAGGACCTGTCAACTAGGTAAGGATACGTGGGCAAAGCACTAGGCAGTAGATACTAGAGACAGAAGACTGATTCTTGATTTCCTACTAATGACTACAGTACTAATTTATAGCCGAGGACCCCTAAGATTCTCTGTATACAATGATCAATCCTCCTAACGGGGCCACTGTACGTCATTAGAAAGGTGACGGATATAGATACCGAAGACGCCGTTCGGCCACCGGGATGTCCATATACCTGGGACAGGGTATACTATACAGTCACCTTGCATGATCGTTATCATTTCTGTGACAAAAGGCTTTAAAAAAGTTAAGTTTATTGATATGGTTAAAGCCTAATCTTATCTTATTTTTAATTAGTTGTCCGTACGCGCGTTTTAAAGGGCTAAAGTAGTCTATATTAAGCGGCTGAAGTAGATAAGACGAGTGTATAGATATATAGAGAGGTATAATATTGTTTTGACTATATATATCGTTGAACTGAGGTGTTAAATAACTATTGTGGCTATCGAGTATTAAAAGACGATATTGACTAACTATATGGCTAATAGTAAAAGGTATAAATAGCCGCTGCAGCTAACGAAGGCCTATTTTATTGGTAGTCCAGCTATTTGTACTTATTTCTATATGCTAGTCTGGTAGTAGATCCATCTCGTACTAGCCCTTAATATAGACTTTGCCTTTAAAAATAAGATAAGGTGGAAGAGATTTTCTAGAGCCGATATACTTAATAGAAGTAATCCATTTCTGATTTCTTGGCTATAGAAGAAAAGGTCTACCAGCTAATTTAGCTTAAATAACTATTTTAGTAGTAGATATCAAGCCTATTGTAAAGCTAATTTTATTAAAGTTATAAATATCGTTTGGTTGAATCCTATACTGTATTATAGTGATCTGTACACGCTTAAATTATTTATGTAGAAGCTTAGGATTCTTGTATTTAGCGCGCTGATAGTTATAGCGATAAAAGAAGCGAGATTTTAGCTTATCTCTGCGCTGAACTAGATTATATATCTATTTTTAATCTATAGTAGTAGGGATAGGATTACCACGCTTAGCAAGTAGAATATTGGCTATTTCTCATACGTGTGTATACCGAGGAGCTGCTCTATATTGATCTAGCAATAGAATCTATCGTACTAAGGAATCCTCCTTATTTTAAGTTAATTTATGGCTTTTGACGCGTAGTTTAGCTTGAAAAGTATGACCATTTAATTATTCTTGAAGAGTAGAATAAGGTATATTAAAAATAGATGCAGCTTTTCGAATACTAGCTACTTTTTGCTTATTTAAAGCTGAAATAGCTAATAGGATTCTGCCTTCCTGCTCCACTCGATCTTTAGAGCTTTTAGGCATTTTTGGTTGAATAGCTGGTAGTTGAATAGCTTCAATTCTAGAAGGCGCGGAAAAACGCGTGGGGTGACCGGAGTGCTTACATGACCGGACCGCTTACCGGCTACGTTATCATTAGTGTATTATATGCTAAGCAACATCATGATCCCCCTGGTCGCGGAAGAAACTTCGAGTACGAGGATTCGGGTATTAGGGAAATTCAGAACCAATAGGGACGTCGCCATGAGAGAAGCCAAGCGGCGCCTTATTCCAAGCCCGCAAGACCGTTAGGGCTGCACGCTAAATCACACCAGCTGCCACTCCGCAATGTACGCCCACGCCATTCCTACCCGACCGACTTGCTGCCGATATTCTTCCGCGGTCACGCCCCGTGCGTCCTTTCGATCCCCGAAGCTGGTAAGTACGGCGATGGCTAGCTTCTGACCGGGTGCACCCAGTATCTTGGCATTCGGTACATCGACATACCAGAAGTCCCCGCCTCCCCCCGGTCCGGAGCCCCGGACATGGGTGAAGGGGAGACGGTCGTCTTGCCGACCGTCGAGGCCGTGAACCATCAGCAAGAAAAGCCCAGGCTTAGCTCGGGTGTGATGCTCCAGGGTCCAGTGTTCGCAGATGAGATTGAACTGGAACCGGAGCGGGCTGGGGTCGTGGATGGAGATTTGCTTGGCCGCCGGACGGAATGACCGTTCGCCTATGCTGTGGTTTTGTGCGTCGCCAAAGATTGTCGGCTGCTCAGCACTCAATGGTGAGTTCGGGTTGCCCAGGATGTACTCCTCCCAAGTGATCTCGGGCCGGCCATCATCCCGGAAGAAGTGAGATCGGTTGGAAGGGAAATGTCGGAGCCCGAACTCGTCATTCGAGTCGGTGAACATGGCCGGGTTAAATTGCTTCTTGTAAGGGAGGCCTGGACCCTGAACTACACCTGCACCCCAACAGGCGTCCAACAGCTTCCACTGTCCATTATCAATCCTCACTGCACTCCAGGCATGTCCGGTTGCCGAAACCGGTGGTATGGGGGAGCCTGGAGCTGGAGCGTCATAGCCATAGCCCTTGCCGTGACCAGCGACTACTACCGCCTCGAGCCCAGCGTGGGTTGCGAGAGTTGCAAATAGACTGGCGTATCCTTCACACACCGCCAGTCCTGACGCTAGAGTTCCCGCTGGCGTGGAAGGTTTTACACATTTGTTGAAGAAGGAATGCACATCGTATTCTATATTATGGTGGAACCAAGTGAACAAGGCCCTCGCTTTATCAGTGGGGGAAGGAAACGGCGCTGTCAGTTCCCTCGCCAGCCATGCCAAGTCGTAAGACGGCAGTGACTCGCGAGGATATTGCGCTGCATGAGCATCAGGCGCCGAGAAATCGCGGCACTTCAAGCACATTGTGCTCGGTGCCGTAGCTGAATGCGTGGTTTTACAAAGGCGAGGTTTAGTCGCCTGAAGTTTGGCGAGGTCGACATCTGGACGTGTCGCTCTGGGAACTGGGGGTGGCACCCCGTTCGGCTGCGGCTCTTGTACACTACCATTCGTCCCTTTCCCAGAGTTCTCGGTGTTCCGGTTTATCCCTGCAAGCCCTGAACTTTGAATCTTCTCCAGAGCAGCACTCGAGGGGGGCGGCGGTGGCAATTTTCTCGTTGATTGCTTGCCATTTGTGTCTGCACTTGGTCCAGGTGACTTGTCGCTATTTATTCTAGAAGGTAATGGCGGAGGAGGCCGAGAGGTAGAGCGGTTTCCATTAGTTGACGTGCTGTTGGTCGACTCTCGCCGAGGGGGTAGTGAGGGGCGACCCTGCGAGAGGCTTCTGCTGCTATTTGCAGGTGATGGTCTCGGTCGTGGGGGCGGTTGAACGGTTTTCGTATCTTGTCTTTTCGGTGGCAAAGGAGGCAATTTTGCACCCCATGCAGGCGCACGTACACTGCGGATGGTATCCGAGTTATTAGACGTGGTCGATGCTATTGTAGCCCTCCCCGCACTTGTAGACGTTGAATGGGACACATCCGAGCCTAGGGACTCCCTAGATTCCTTTCGAGAGAACCCTGACGGTCTTCGTGGTGGTAGCGCTGGTGCTGATTCAGTTGACGCCTTTCGAGCCGGCAACGGTGGAGGGGCCCTTGGTTTCTGAACAGGTATTGGTGGTGGCCTGGGCACAGGTTTTGGTTGCGCCCCGGTTGGCTCGTTTCTATCACCAAGAGAGTCATGGGAATTGACTGGAGGATTATTGATCGTTTGCTGTCGCGAAGGGGCTGGACGCGATGCGAAAGGGGTTGGTTGCGCCCCGAGTAACGGGGATGCGGCAGCCTGAGGGCTTTGTCCGACCTGCGCCTGGTTCAGGGCGGCGATCCGTTGCTGGATGGAAAGGACCTGTGTCTCTTCTGCCATTCTTTCCCAAGCGCTTTATATATGGTCGCCAGGGAAAACTGTACAATGTCACCAACAAGTAGAGAATTAAGAATATAACGAGTGACGATAAATATCCGAACGTAAATGGATGACCGGATTAGGAAACTTGGCAACTCCGCATTCAGGAACCGCGGTCAGGAACACCTTGAAGTTTGGCGCGCTGAGCCTGTTCACCAGGGAAGGGCAAGAAAAGATATGAGGAAGATATGAGAGTTTCAGGGGGGGTCATAGGTTTATAACAACAACCCCTGCATCCTCTAAAAAGCGAGTGGTAGCTCGAGGCTGTAACTGTTTAAGCCTCGCGGGGCCAACAAGTTGCCTCAGGTCATTTAGTCCGGTTCATTCCATGTTACATTCGTCTCCCCGTTCAGGTTTAGCTCCTGATTATATAACAGATCTGGCCCCCTTCTTTGGACATCATGTGATGTCCGTGCTTTTGACCATGTTGTATGACAGGTTTGCTTGCACTCCAGGGAATATTATAAAATTATATACCTTGTCGCATTGTATTTACGTGTGTCCTGACTACTTTTATACTATGTTGTAAACTGTGGTTAAGTGTTGCAGTGTTGAGGAATTATGATATATTTTCATACCTGGGCCTTCGGTAGTCGAAATATATAGTATAGTTGTATCTAATCAATATCGCGACTCACGGTTCCCTGTTGACTTTTACGCACTAACTACTAGAGCTACATAACAGAGATAGTTAGAGAGGGTAGTCTTTCCAACCTAAGATCAGGAAATTCTTTTACCGGGAATTTCATGCAGGATTGACAGTAATTTTGAAAATCTGTTGCTCACATAGTACAGTGGGATGCAAAAAGTTTGAAACCGTGGTTTTATTGCCTAATCTAGCCGCCTTCCTAATTAGGTCATTCTGCCAGGCAGAAACCTCGCAAATTTAACCATTACTAGTATTTAGTATACCAGCCATCTGCCTCAATAACTGCCTGAACACGGTGAGGCATAGTAGTAGAAAGGCGTACTAAAACACGATTTTCTATAGAATGCCAGGCTTCCTGAGCTGCCTTAGTTAAAAGCTCACGTATAGAAGCAGTGTTGGGAGCGGTTAGAAGCTCTGGATAGAGCTTATAGATTTCTTCTTTCATCAACGCCCATAGATTTTCAATAGGATTCAGATCAGGCGAATAAGGTGGCCATTCCATCACCTCTATACCCATTTCCTCAAGGCCTTCACGTACGATATACGTACGGTGTATACTAGCTCCATCATGCATAAAAATATCACCTTCTTGTAATAGATCTGGTAGAAAGGCACGATATAAAGCAAGAATAATAGCTGCAGTAACACCTCCCTGAGCCGATTCAGGGTCACTATCTAGTGGGACAAGGCCTGTGCGTATATCTTCTCCAAAGGCAGCCCAGAACATCTGCTTTATACCTTTTCCACAGGGCTTAGCATGTATATCGTGATTTTTAAGCTGATCTCGGGGACGTAGAAAGGTCCAGGTTGGACGTACCCCAATACCTCGTTCAACCATGTACTCATCGCTCCATTTAACGCGCGCCCAATCCTCTGCAGTATAGTGTTCGTAGCGCCTAGCCCAGGCAAGGCGTTTGGCTGCGTGGATAGGCTTAATTTCAGGCCGATTTAACTGCTTCCATTTGCGGCAACCCATTTCGCTCAGTAAATACTGAATAGAGCGGCGTTTGACCACATGATCTACCTCTGTAAGTAAATCAATATGTCGTATATGAGGTTCTGATTGAACTAAATCATATATATGATCACGTTGTTGTTCTGTAAGCTTTCGAG
Organism: Aspergillus oryzae RIB40; assembly: GCF_000184455.2. Taxonomy (NCBI): domain Eukaryota; kingdom Fungi; phylum Ascomycota; class Eurotiomycetes; order Eurotiales; family Aspergillaceae; genus Aspergillus; species Aspergillus oryzae. The sequence goes on from NC_036437.1 coordinate 645,608, forward strand.
GGCGGCCAGAACGCGCGCGCGTAGTATTATTAACCCGAATTGACTCTCGACGTATAGTAGTTTTAATAGTAGAAAGAGGTATTTCAGGGTGCTGCCGATAGATTTTAGTCGGACCCCATCCAATACTATGCAGCTCACATATACGTAAGCGAATCTGAGGATCTAGTTCCTTTCTAGGAGCCATAATTCAACGCGTATATCGACGTGTATAGGTTCAGGCGCCTGAATTCGGTTGGGTTGACCTAAGGCGGTATGTAGGGCGGTAAAAGCGGCTGGTTTCAAACTTTTTGCATCCCACTGTAGGTGCTTCGTTGTCCCCACTACTTCTACCTAGCCCTATCCCGTACTAGGTGAATGGGTCTATTCTATTCTTGTCCCAGGCCCGAGCGTCTATACTTCCCAGCTTCTCTAAGCGTGGGCACAAATGGGTACTGTAAGAGTGCTTTTCAGCTTCAAGGAGTCTTGATATGTTGCTATCTTCGATACTCGAGTGTATCTTTGCTATGTTCTCTTTAGTCAGAGAGTTTCCAACATATATCTTTTATTGCGATCAAAAAACCATCTCACCCTTGCCCCACCATTAGATCTACGTATTCAGCTTCGTGGTTCCTACTAAAAGAGTTGAACTTACAGTTTTAACATTGTTGTTCTTTTCCTGCACTCCCTGTTATATTTTATTGCTGACCAATACTCGTAATGATGATCACGTATGCGGAACTCTCTATATTGCAACTCTCCTAAGGCCGAATCCAAGGATGGAATGGAATGGTCAATATGAGGCCTCCCTACTACTAAATCATAACATGAAATGGGGTTACGTGACCCCCAACCGGCCCTAAATCCGATCAAGATCCTGTAATGTCCTGTTATCTCCGTCTGCGCTACCTCCGGACCCTTCCTAATATCCGGATCCACTCTCTATAACTTTACTGTATCCATCACTTCCAGAACAGATTCCACAAGATGGCCAAGAAAAATGACAGACGAACCGACCCGAGTACGGTAAGTTCAAAATGCCACCCCAAGGCTGGCTAGACATCCACGGACATTTCTACCTACCCCAAGCACCAGGCGAAGCAGAAGCCCTAGCCGAATCCTTCCGAGCAGCATGCTTCATGGTCTCGCGCCCCGTAACATGGGAAGTCGAGTCTATCCTCCGGTACAACGACTGGGCAAACGTCCAGATGCAAATGCTCTCATACATTCCACAAAGCAGTCTCGAGAAGCTCAAGGAAGCCAATACCTACGCCGCGTCACTTGTGTCAAAATATCCCTCCCGCTTTGGACTCCTGGCGGCGCTTCCAACCGACGATCCAGAGCTGTGCCTTAGCGAAATCAAACGAACAACATCGACATTCGCGATCCCAGCGGATGGATTCGCTGTGACGACCGTTTACAAGGGTGTCGGGCTGGGAGATCCTCGTCTCGAACCTGTTTGGGATGTGCTGAACTCTCGGAAGGCGGTTGTTCATATCCACCCTAATGCTTACGCGGCGCCAACAAACGGTCGTCCGTCGCCATTGATTGAGGTGGCTTTTGATACGGCAAGAACTGTTGTTGATATGCTTTACAATGGTGTCTTCCGCCGCTATTCTAATATCAAATTTGTTCTAGCGCACTGTGGTGGAGTGTTGCCCGTTCTGTCTGGTCGGTTGGCGTTGCTTGGAACAGAGGAATGGGTGCCGAATCCGAATGAGATCACGAGAAAGGAGATTGAGGAGCAGCTTGGGCGTTTTTACGTTGACACGGCTGCAACTGCGAAGACGGGGCTTCAGCCAGCTGTGAAGATGGTAGGACTTGAGAACGTGGTGTATGGGGCGGATTGTGGAGCGCCGTGTTCTATTGAACAGACTATGGAGGAGAATAGAAAAGATATCATGGATTTCGAAGCGCAGAATGATATTCCTAGGGGTACAATTCTTGCTAACGGGTGGAAGCTGTTTCCTCAGGCGGCGGCAAGGGTAACGGCGAATGATGTATAAGTTGCCATAATTCTAGTTTATCTAGTAGTGATTGTTAACCCCTTTTCATTCTTACAAATGTATCCCGTAGTTCATGATATTGAGCCTGAAGCTGCAATGACCAAATCATATCTCGTGAACCCCGGGTATTGGTTCCTCTACCTGCCTTTCCCCACACCCAGAACAAATGCCAAAACAATACAAGCCACTTGCTCCATATTAGAAGCGTCATCTAGGCGAAATGGGCCGTATTCGTAAAGAGTGAGGAAGCGGGAGGCATGAGTCTTTCCTAGTAAAAAGTTGCGATAGTGGCGATCGAGGGTTCCAAAAGTCAAGGTGATTTCGTTTCGGTCATGGGAAATCAGAAAGATTCTGGGGAAGACTCTTGTGTTAGGTTGCTTACAAAAAAGCAGAAGTCCAGAAAACATACCGTCCCGGCATTGCTGTTTCTGGATGGTTTTTCTGTAAAACCCATGCCGCTATCTGGGCTGCCTCCTGATACTGAACCTGAGGGAGGGCATCTTCTCTCCGCCTTGCCTTGCACTCTAGCAGTGCAAACACCTTTTCTGGTTCCTCATATAAATGGAGCACTCCATCAGTGCGGGCTTGGAAACCCTCATCCCCTAGCGCCTGGAAGGGATAACAGCTCGCAGTCCATTGGGAATATACACCAGGATTCTTTAGACATACAGAATGTAGATAATCGATGGCTGCGAAAGGAACAACTATCTCGTCGGAAGTGGGAACAGCGCCCCATGCTTCCTTGCGGTCCGAATGGTCGGAAGATAATTTCAGACTCGTGCGCGTTCCTATCTGTTGAACATACCGCTGATGGCATCGCCGGACCTCGAAGATCCCCAAGGACAGAGGATCAACAGGGCTGCTCAAGGTAGAGTCATCTTAGACGTTTGGAGGTATCTCTGATACTCCGGTGTTTTCCGCAACAATGCTTCTGCATCTGCGAATCTATCTAGGCACCCATTGGGCTGGATCAAACTCCCCAGGCTTGTGCAGCTTGCACAGGATTCGCATAATTAGGAATTGGTTCTTGCTGACACGAGAGCCTGACACAATATCTATATCGTGCAGAGCCGCATTTGCCACGACTCTATTCCACACCTCCCTTCTAGGGATCTTGCACTTCGAAGCCAGTTTGAGGATTGATTCAAGTGCTGGACCTTACATAAAGTACGATAATAGTAAGACAGACACCAATGCAGGCCCTAAAAGTGATGGTCAGAGACGTTAAAGCGGATCTACACATAACTAAGGTGGAGAGAGAGAGAGCTCCTTTATAATACCCTAAGTATTCAGCTACTAAGTGACTAATATGACTACTATTCACAGCCCCCAAGACAATAAAAGAATCATACAAAAGCATTCATCAGTGTTAGTTAATACCGTAAAACTAGGGGTAAAAATAAAAATCTACGATGAATTCCAGACTCTAAGTTACATTCCTTCTTCAATAATCGTTGTATGCGGTTATGCAGAAGCAGACATAAGATAACGTTGTAGATATTATTCACCTATGAAGACCTAATTGCTGGACGTCTGTCTTTGCCGGCGCTTTGCCAGTGAGCCAGAACTTAGGTTCAAACATTTAACAAGATTCTCGAGCCTCTTGAATAGGGAATAGTTGAATAAGTCCATAAGATGTAATAAAACTACCAGCTAGCGGATCTATCACAGCGTCTACGACCTAGGCTGATTATCTTTCTATGCAGCTCGTGCCTCTTCACCGTAGATACCTTAAAGGTTAATGATATGGAGTCTGCTTCCTTACAGACAAGCCCATATAAAGATCCTCAAAGGCTTAACAAAGCTTTTTCAGAAAACAAAGGATTTGGAAATGAAGAAATCGTGGTAAGGTTAAACGACTTGCATTTAAAAGCGCTGTGCGCTGATATTGCTCTTTTCTAATTTATTTCTGTCCTCAATAAATTTAGCTTGTGTCTAGGTAACTCCCTTAGATACTGGTTTGTGGCTTATTAGCCAATATCTCATATGTCTATACTTGAATTGATTATTTTCCCAAGCCGGAAACAGTGGTCGTATCTACCTCGTGAAATTGTTCTAAAAGCACCCTTTTGTAGATAAACTTATATTATCTTGTGTCTCAAATATCCAAATCAAACCTTCATACATCTACATTAGAACTATTTACCCCAGCACCTGCCCAATCCTCTTGACTGATTGATTGTTCGACTCCTAGCACTCGGCTTCTCGCAGGTGAGATTTATGAGATCCAAGCATGAATGTATTTCTCAAGCTCTATGTCGTCAGAGATAACCAGCTACTGTTTAGGGCTCAACCTCGACTACGGATACTTGCATAATTTGGCAACTGATTGGCCTTTCCTGCTATGCTATTAACGCCTGTGCTGCCTAACTCAGTTGTGCCTGTTGAATAATGCCTTCCAATGATACGATAAGGAAATGCAAAATAGTCCACATATCTTCACTGTAACCACGGGCGGCGCTATTCGTCATACATACACCAGTGGTCTCATTTGTTGGTTAGGTAGAAATATAGTTTACCTTCAACCCCATAAACCTCATCTTCTCAACCCCTTTCTCGTTTTACCAGCCATATCACTTCCTTAATCACGACACAATGCCATCCAGCTCCCGTCCCCAGGAAAAGTCCGTCTCACGACTTATAGAGCGGCTTTGTAGCTGCAAGACGGAACTTATTACCGTCGAATGCTGTCAGAAGATGAGGATCGAGGTAGCCCCAATTGCACTGGAGGACATGGCTGCTCCAGAGTTGCGCCCGTACTATTTTCGTGCCACTCTGCCTGTTCGACCTTTTTTCTCGTTGGCTACTCGCCGATCCTGTGGGAATGGGGTCTATCACTGGGGAAACCTCCGAGCCTACCGGAGAGCTTGACAGGGAAACTATCATAAATAGAGTGGGCTCGTAGCTACATATAGTCACTGTGGAACGGCTTATTGGGTAGGTTTTAGACTACCATTACTACCACTATACGGATCCAATGAGACCTTTGACTTTGTTTTTTATTCTTTTCTACTCTAGCTCTTGAAATATATTGCTCTAAATAACTCTAATAACCCGCAAGAAAGTCAAACGAGGACGATAACTGATCAAGCTGCACTGGCCACTTGTGCCCCATTTGCATACTCCACTTGATCAACCACAGCCTTCACGTCCTTCTCATTGACCTCCTTGCTCTCCCCCTGGCCCTCTTTAACGGGATAAAAGTCGATATTGCCATGAGCTTGAATCACACCAATGCGATCCAGAAGCGTACGGGAACGTACGTACGGATCCAGCTTCCAATAATTCTCCCGTAACCGCATGGCGATATCCGCCCTACGATCTTTTTGCTGTGAAGCATCACCCATATTCCCCTTGTCCTTGGCAGAAAGCCACATCGAAGTTGCTTCGAAGAGTTCCTCTCCGATCTGTTGGTGCTGGGCCATGATAGAGTCTCTGGTGGTCGTGTCTTGAAGTTGAGCATTTTCGTCTTGTTCAGGCTCTACGTATTCGTAGGTCCAGTCTTCATCACCGCCAAGTTCCTTCACAATCTGGGATCGATCGATGAATTGCTCCAGGTCTTCAACTGAGTTCACGAAGTGAACTTTGGCGGCCACAACCGGGTCAAGCCAGCCCCGGATGACCTTCCAGATTCCTGGTACGGGAATTAGCAACTTCAGTAGCTGGGGGAGGGTTGAAAGGTGCATTGTAAGTACCGGAGAAGAACCATGGGGCATTATAGAAGAGCATGTATCCAAGCGATTCGGGATAGTTTTCCTGGAAGCATTCGATAATGAACTTGACTGGAGCGTACTCCTTTGAATAGTTAGCACATGACACGGATCTCTTCGAAGGTCATAATAGCCTACCATATTTGAAAGAGCAAAGTTTGTCAAGTCGAAGATTAGTGTCTACTCATCCAGTCCACGAATTAGCCGCATTCATACCTTCTCATGCTCAATCGCGCATAACGGGCACTTACCATGGTCTCAACAGGAGGAACAAGCAGCAGTCGCATCACCTCGATGTTCCACAAAATACATGAATTGAGCGCCTTTTCAGTCTGCGCGCCTGGCTTATGGGTGCGTGCTCTCACAACACAAATAGGACGACCGGATTTATCGGAGCCATGAAAAAAGCCCTTACCCATGCGCAATTGGGCTATAAAGCCCTCACCGTCCTTTTTCTCATTGCTGGAAGTGCTGCTCTGCGACTGTTGCAATGCATGAAGCTCTCCTTTGCGGATTACCTCGGTTTCTACTTGTTGCTGCTTGCTCCACCACTCCAATGCTGATACGAACTTGACAAAACCTTTGGGAACATTCCACTTCTCGGCACGTAAGTATCTGAGAAGGAATGTGTCTGGATGGTCTTGTTTCATCATAGCAAAGAAAGCCGAGCGACGCTCGTCCGGCTTGAGCTTGGTCAGAACTTGCTGAATTAACTTGATCTCCTGTGCGTTCATCTTCATCGCTTCAAGCTCGGAAAGCAGTTTGGCAGGCACCGGAGGCGAGTCGTTCGTTTTGCTCGTGTCCTCCGACCATGATAGTGAGAAGAGTCTTCTGCGCTGTTTAGGTGATGTTGTGGAGGTAGTTTGGCCACTCCGATTCGTGTCTGTGCGATATAACTCGGCGTCGCACGATCGCAAGAAGATCCTCCATAGCTGTAGGAGTTTCTCTTCTTGGTCTTGGGTGAGGTTCCCCACGTACCCCGTTTCTACGGTTGCGATACTCATTTTCAGTTGTATTTCGGCGGTACGTTGATAATATCTGGTAGAAGAAGGGTAGCTGTAGGTTGCTTATATTTGGCTGTGTAAGGTATCAGCCCTCGATCAATCCTCGGTCCGTGACGACCTTTCCTTAATACCGCGGGGTGGTCCCAATTGAAATATTAAATAGACCCCTTGGCTTAGTGTATACCGACAGTTGAGCACCGATCCACATGTGAAATCTCGCAGCTACTTTAATAAAGGGACCAAGAGCCTGGGGTTCTTCCTCGGTATGTAAGCGTGAGGGGTAAGAGGTACATCAGGGACGATCTGCAAACCTCTGGGGCTATGATTGACGCCTTGTCTCAGAGAAACCTGCTGGGGCAGAGTATGATTCTGTTGGGATTCAGTAATCTACCAGGTTCATCCATGTCATGAAAATCATGGGATGTACACAGTATCCTGGGCGCATATCACCACGTTTCTTCCGGGACCGTGACGTGCGTTACGTCCACTGCAGAGTGGCATTCTAATCTTGATGATGGGACACGACAGATCATCCAATCAGGACTAGGGTTCAGGCAGTTCATTTGCCAATCACATATGATGGATTTCCGCCTAATCTGGGCAGGAGTGCGAGAGTCTATGGGTCGCTCCATCTGAAAGTCATCTCTCGTGGACTCAGGGGAGAAGGGGAAAGCGGGGTTAATAACCTAAAAGGCTGAATATTGGCCGCGTGGTACAGGGGTACAGGAACGGTATCTACTTAGCCGATTGGCGCAGTGGCTGGCTGGCCATCAGAGTACCTAAGGTCCTAAGTATCTAGGCTTAGGGCAAGAGAAAAAAGATCGGCGCAGGCGCGGGCAGCGTGACGGGGGAAACCAAACCTCAAAGGGACTAGCGGAGGGATGACCTTTAAAGCAGCAGGAGGACTTCGTACTACGACATCCCCAAGCCATCATCTCCACCATCGGAATGGCCTGCGGTTCGAGCCGCCGACCCCCTTGGCCTTTGCTGCATCTTCCAGTATGACCAACCGTGACCCTGAGTTTCGACATCAGCTGGGCAAGTTTCGTCTAGATTCTTCCTTGTCCTCGCATGTTTCCACTCCTCCACCTTCAGTACTACACCATGAAACCTCCCCGCTCTCTCAGCCCCCTTCCTTGACGACTCCGACATCATTGCAGCCACCGCCGACCCCATCCCATACCTCCCACCATCGCAGCAAACGGGTTTCAACTGCCTGTGACTTCTGTCGCAAGCGGAAAAAGAAATGTGATTTTCGCTATCCGAACTGTTCCGCATGTACTCGCGCCGGCGTACGATGTACGATCCCTCCGCCGGGTCCCCAAGTCGCCAGTGCCTCCGTCCCTCGAGATCAGCTTGAGAATCTTCAGAACCGCGTACGATGGTTAGAAGACATTCTGCGACGCAAGACGGGCCTCTCCGTCGCCGACAGGCCAACAGGGAGTGCGCTGGACGGGGAAGGAGATCTGGACTGGTACCAGGTACCAACAGTGTTAATGGGCCGGGACAACTCCCATTCAACGACATCCGCGACCGTTTCAGCATCCAGCCCAACTGAGTCTCCCGCTGTCGGAGCAGAACTACCCAATGTAGGCGAAATATTTCGAGACCAGCTAGAAAATCGACGACCATCAGTTGCGCGCCCGGTCGCGTCCGCCCCGCGCGTTCTTCGCTTGGCCTCCCTGGAGGATGCTGAACGAGTGGCCTCGCAGTACTTCGACGGCATTGGCTACCAATACCCATTCCTCCATCGTCATGATTTCTTTGCGCAGTTACGACGCATATATACCGGTGACGTGCCACCACCCGACGTGCTATACACATATCACATCACCATCGCTATCGCCATGCTGATCAGCAACGCCGAAGGCACACAAGCAAACGAGTACTACCGTGCGAGCCAGGAAACACTATCTTTGTCGTTACAGAATGAGGACCTGTCAGCGGTGCGAGCCTTGCTGAGCCTGGCACTATGGACGATGTTTTCCACGAACGGTCCGAGCGTGTGGCATGTGCTAGGCAGCGCCCTCCGCCTGGCGACGAGTCTTGGTCTGCATAAACCTCGGAATGCGTCCAGTGTGGTGGAAGACGAAATGTCTAAGCGAGCGTTCTGGAGTCTGTACAACCTTGATCGACTTGTTGCCAGCACACTAGCCCGACCGTTGGGCATCGCGGACGAAGATATCAGCGTGAACTTACCGCGTGAATTCAACGATGACTGGAGCGAAGCGCCGGGAGCCAGTGCCATGACGATCCCAGTGCAGGTGGTGCGACTGCGCCGGATATTCTCGCGGATTTACCGTTACTGTAAGTTTGCCGAAAGGCACTATGATACCTCTGGACTAACCTTGGCAGTATACAATAACCATCCTCCTCCTCCTCCCGCCGAAGTTTCCCTTACACTCCTTCACTTCCGCCAAGAGCTTGATGACTGGCGTCGGAATGCGCCCGTGTACCCTCCCGCCCTTCTGTATTCCACCAGTTATTACGATTATCTTTATGCAACCACTCTCCTTCTCATGCATCGACCCAGCCCGCGAAATCCGACACCGGATGCGACTAGCATTGTGAGCTGTGGCGATGCCAGCATTCAAGTGATCCGATCATACTGGGACAGCTATTCCGTCGGGAAGCTCAAATGGATCTGGCTGACTCTGAGCCAGATCTACTTTGCAGGGATCACCATCCTGTGGTGTCTCAACCAGAATTTCCTTTCTGTCCGGGATGGCCATCCAGCGGCCTGGCAACCGAACGACCAGATGATGCGACGGGCCATTCAGGCAGTTGTCGTGGTGCTGGAGGAGTTTGGCAAGCGACGGCCGGGAGTAGAACGTCTGGCGGAGACGTTTCGCCATCATAGCACAGTCATCTTCAGTCACTTAGCATATCAACAGGAGCAGATCCACAGCCAACCTCAGCCTCAGCCACCGCTGCAACCACAGCTACAGCAACAGAACGTTCTGGTGGCACCCCCGGTGCCCATGGCGGCTACCTTGGACGATGTGCTCCTAGTGGATGGGTCAGGAAATGTGCCTTTGATCGATGCGCAGCTGGCCGACGAATTGTTCTATTCATACGATTGGTTTCAGGAAGAGATGGCGACCTTTTATACCCTGTGAAGATGTACATAATTTATTCGGATACAATCGAGTTGAGATACCATTACTATTCGTCCGCTTATCACTGTTTACTATTACCCCACCTCTAATCAAATACTACATCACATCAGACCATCTCAGTTCTTCTCCTCCACCTCCCCTCAATAAAAACATCCAGAAACACACACTTCCCCAACACAACAACCACAATGACCACCAAAACCGCCCAAGTCTTCCACGGCACCCTAATCCACAGCAAAGACCCCCAAACCCTGGAAATCCTGCCAAACACCCTCCTCATCATCTCCGCAACAGGCCAAATCCAATCCCTCCACCCCTCCACCAACCCAACCGACATCCCAACCCTTCTCACCCAAGCAAACCACAACCCCGACACAACCCCCATAACCACCCTCTCCGCCACCGAATTCCTCATCCCTGGCTTCATAGACACGCACACACACGCCCCACAATGGTCTCAACGCGGCCTCGGCCGCGGCATCGACCTCCTCACCTGGCTGGAGCAAATCACCTTCGCGCACGAAGCCAAGCTCTCCGACCCCATCTACGCAAAACAACTCTACCGCGCCGCTGTCCAGGGAAGCCTCAAACAAGGCATAACAACAGCCTGCTACTACGGCTCCCGCCACAAAGACGCCTCGATCATCCTGGCCGAAACATGTCTCGCCATTGGCCAGCGCGCACTAATCGGGAAATGTAATATGAATCGCCACGCACCGGACTGGTACGTCGACTCTTCAGTCGACGAATCCGTCTCCGATACGGTCGAGTTCATCGCCAAAGTAAAGGAATTAGATGGAGACACCGGTCTCGTGACACCGGTCATCACGCCCCGGTTCGCAATAACCTGCGACGAGACTCTCCTGAGTCAACTGGGTACAATCGTGAAACAGAACCCGGGTATACCAGTGCAGACACACTTCAACGAATCCCACGGAGAAGTCAATTTCACCAGAGACCTGTTCCCGCAATTCAAGAACGAGACGGAACTCTACGATAACTATGGTCTCCTCACTAACCGGACTATCCTGGCTCACGCCATCTACCCACAACCCGAGGAATTCCCCCGTCTCAAAGAACTAGACTGTGGTGTCGCGCACTGTCCCATCCCCAATACAACCATGGACGAGTTCATGATCGCCCCTGTGCGGGAGTATCTCTCGCGCGGGATCAAGGTCGGCCTGGGCACGGATTGCGGGGGCGGATACTCGTCGTCTATGCTTGATGTGATGCGGGCGGCGTTTATGGTGTCTGTTGCGAAGCAGACGGAGACAGAGGGGAAAGATGCGCCGTTGAGTGTTGCCGAGAGTTTTTATCTAGCGACGCTGGGTGGGGCGAGGGTTGCTGGGTTGGAGGACAGGGTGGGACGGTTTGCACCCGGGTTGGAGTTTGATGCCTGTCTGGTTAGGACGGGCGTCGCGGAGGGGATTATGGCGCCTGTTGAGGAGGAAGACGGAGTTGAGGGCGTTTTTGAGAAGTTCCTTATGACGGGGGATGATCGGAATATTGTTAGGGTTTGGGTTAGGGGGAGGGAGGTTAAGGGGTCTTCTTCTGCTTGATATTTTATTTTTCTTTTCTGTCTTTTCTTGTTTGATGGGATTGGTTGGGGGTTAGGGTAGTTTGATGTATATCAATCTGACTGTCTTTGGTCTTGAGTAGTGTCTGTGATGAGTTGTTGAGTGGGAAATTGTCTGCATTATGTTTATGTTGAGTTACGCGGAACGAAGGTATTCAGTAGACTAAAGTATGATATATTTCTAGGTCGGGACCAAAATATACACTTTGCAAGCCTAACGTACAACTCGACAATCTCAACAACTGTTGTAAAGTGTCAAATGTAAAGTGTATATAACATATACTATATTTTCTCTAAATAATTACAATTAATAGAGACCGTATGCTATGATCAAACTAAGTCTGTCCCGAAAAATAAACACCTAACCAAAACCATATCCAAAAAGCTTGAAGATATCCAGCGTATAAAAAAGGGGTATTGCCGGCCTAGATGAAGAACTCAATACGCCGAAACAGATGCACAAATCAGAAAAGAATCATTCCCATGTTCCTTTGCGAGGTCCGAAATATCCGGACTCCGGTAGCGCCTTCCACGGCGTGCCTTTACCGTCCGCAGTGCGCGCGGACACAGTATTGCCCCACCAGTGTAGCGGACCAGCTGGAAGGGTGATGCAGAAAAATATGATGACGGTGGCCACGGCCACAGCACAGTCAAGTGCTGCTGAAAGGACGTAATCTACACCATGTTAGAGCGACGCAGGGATACACCCGTCAGAGATGACTTACTGTATTTAGACCACCAGGCTGGTCTCCGTCGTTTAATCAAGCCATTAAAGATAAAATTGACAATCCACCAGGATGAAAAGCTGATCCCTGTGGCGGGTGGAACAAGGCTCATGGCACCAAAAGCAACCGGCCATGAGATGTAGTTGGCCTGCTTCCAACGCCGACCAATGAGATATGTGACGATAACTACCAGTGGCCCAGCCAGGAAGAACCAGAGGAGATTGCCGTAAATTTGACCCGGGGAAAAATTTCGTCCGGGACCGAGGGCGCCTAGATATTGTTAATCAAGTTCATTCTATGCGTTATGGCGAATGCCTACCCCAGATTAATGAAGACGAATACGTGACTCGACCATGGGGACAAGTAAATCCGCCATTGGCATCGGGCGTGCAGACACCATCAATTCGAGTGATCATGAACACCGTTACACCGCACTGTACGACGGCCCCAATTAAAGTCGCCAACCCCTGGGCTAAGAATAAGGTTCGGGGGGCAATGTGAAGATAGTGTGCCAATTTCATGTCCGCCACAAACCTGTTCTGTTAGGTGCGCTCAGACTCCTGGGGTGAAACGGAATGGCTTACTCTAATCCTTGGGACACTGCCACGTATCCGTAGAACTTGAACGCCATGTTGGCGACAGGCCGTCCGAGAAATGCGTAACCCCCGATAAACTCCGTGATAAGGTTCAACTGGTTGCTAGTAATGTTCGTCACCGCTTTGATGATGCCAACGGGAATAAAGTAAATCATCGGTAGCACAAAGGCTAACAATACCGCCCACGCTGGGAGACCCGTATGCCAAACCTCGTTTGTCACAATGCTTAGTGCAAACATTAGTATGGTTACGGCTGCAAACCACCACCAAGGAACGTCTTTGTAAGACGACATGAGCCGTGAATGAACATCCTTCTTATCCCGTCCTTTCCATTGCTCCCACAGGTCAGTCCCGTGGTACAGAGCTATGTGAACGAAAATGCCCGTGAGATTGGCAAACGCTACGCCGTAGGTCACTGCATATCCCGCTGGAAGAAACATGGGCGAGTACTCGCGGTACGCCTCGACGTTGACCGTTCCGTCATGGTTCATCACACGGCTGGTGTTGTAAGATTTGCCTGTATTGTCGAAGGTGTTGGAATTCAACATCGGGAGATAAGCCGAATACCACGTATTGGTGTAGTAGAGAATTGGACAGATTAACCAGAAGAACAAGGCAAATGATCCAATCACGTTCAGCCCTGCCCAGAAAGGAACCAGGAGAGGGCTTTGATTCGCATAGACAACCTGAGCCCAATCAAACGTGAGAATTGACATGCCCAGCCCTGTTGTCTGGCCAAAGAGCTGGTTAACAACAACGTTCGTCGGTACAATCCAGCAGATAAAGTTAAACGTGCTAAGACCGGTGAAGAGGTAGCCCGGGGCGAAATACCAGATTGCTCCGCCAGCGAAAACAAAGAGGAAGAAACGAAGACGCGTTATCGACCAGCCATCCGCGACGACATTGGCGCGCGAGTGTAAGGTAGACAGTAGCGCGGCATTCGACAAAACCTGGGGCCAAATCATTGTTGCCGGTCCTACGAGCCAGCGGGAAGCCATGCCTGCCAAGCCGAACCCGAACAGTTGTGTGGTGATACACAATAAGATCTCGAATCCCCCTTGCGAAGGCATGTTATAAAACTTCACCATTGCCTCAATTATCTGCGTCGCAGCCGCCGATCCGAAGGAGACATTGGCCATGATAGTGATCAAAGCATGCTCCTTGATGTTGAAATGGCGATCCGGATTGAGCCACCCCAATGGTAGCCATTTTGCCCAGGCACAGCCAACGGGAAACGCGACCAGCTGTGCTACCAAAGCGCTGATGGTTACACTGGGCTGCCTCAGACTGAAGAACTGATTCAAACCGCTCCCGACCTAAGGCTAGTCAGTGTTATACGCTCTGCGACATAACTTCTCCGCCACTGACGCACAATCGTAAATATCACCCCAATCGTCCACATCCGAACCGTGCTGACCGGCAGATGTACATCGTCCACCGGTCTCACGACCGCACGAACCTCTGGGAAGGGAGAATCATCGGCTTCGTAGGGGAGGATCTCGGCGGCATCGCGGTCGCTGAGAATGCTGTAGTTGCTATCATCGATATCTAAAGACGGCTCCTAGCGATGATCATTAGATAAAGAGCTAACGGTATGGGTATGGATGAAGTGATTGGCCCCATCTGCATGGCATATGGTGTGTGCCACGTGGAAAGCGAAGGATGGTGGTCACTGGGCGAGCTAAGTCAGTCTAAACCCACCTGTAAGAACTCCTTTTGCTGGGGCTTTTCGTCCCGCCGCGGGATGTCAGCCATAATACGAAGGACGTATTATGGTGGTAAACAGAATTAAAGTAGGCTGTTCGCGCTGGGTCCAGTCAATGAAGGTCCTGGATCTTGTCTAACAGGGGGTTGAATAAAGGTGGAGTGGGCATGACCCTCAATGTAGTTTAGTCTCGCTCGTGACAGGCGAGCCCACGGGATTCTTTTATTAAAATTTATTATTCCTCTTTTGATTTCTACCCTGTTGAGTAATAAACTCTCGCTCTGAGCCGTGAGGACCAGGGATCGATACCAATATTTCCGGTAACGGTCCATACGACAATACCAGATCGGAAAGCCCCCTGGCCTCGTCATCACCCAAGAGGCGATGCGGTTTGAGAAAGGAGAAGATCTTTGCTACCCGAGTATCCACTCGACCTGTATACTACGGAGTACTGTGTTACAGAATACCTCTGAAGACGAAAAAGAAGATAGAGAGGATCCACCTCGAATTCGTTGTCGACTTTTTCTATATCTTTTTCTCTTCACCTTCGATTTTATTTTGTTATTTCTTTAGGTATTGAATGTACTCCGTAGGTGATTGTTGACATTTCCCTCACATCGGCCATAGTTTCTGTATCGAGTTTAGTCGACGATACGAAATGTAAGTCAAGAATCCATGTGCATCGGAGGAATCGATAGAAAACCCTCGTCGACCGCCTTGGGTATGGTTGGCGGTTCAGTCCGTCTTTTCCTCATCGAATATTCGCCGAAGGTTCCATAGTGCGTCGGGACGAACCGCCCACAGTCATGCCACGATAGAAATCAGCCTGTGAGCTTTGGTAAAGCCGCAAGATGACGAGTCCCTTGGAAACCCTTTTTGCTCTTGGGAAACAATATCATACTAATATTATTGGCGACTAATGCGTGCAAAACTTCTATATCTGGTGTAGACGTCGTGGTTTGTGGCTCACCCTCGTCGCTCCCAGCGGGTACAGCCGACCATCGGATCTGAGCGCTTCTATCCGACTCCAGCAAACCATTCGAGAACGACACGCAAACTGATCATCGCTAAGAGATGGCTGTTCCATCGGTTCCTTATAAGAGGAAGGTGGTGGCTCTCGTAGAATGATAAGATCAATGAATATCTTGGTCCCCTGAGGGCTTCACATCCAGTTACCGCACGTTTTATATGTCGTCATATCGGTCCTTCAAATTTGCCTCTTAAGATTCTCATAGTTCTCATCACCAGAAGTCTTGACTATTTGAAGACTCCGGTGTAGGTGATCTGCGCCATTTCACGACAAAGAAGGCATATCCGCTGGTACAGATCGAATCCCTTCAACGACAACATGGGGGATCTTGGCCACCCCGTCGATATCTCCTCCGTGCCTTTCGCACAACGCCCCATCATCATTTTGGGTGCCGGAATTATTGGTTGTGCTGCCGCAAGACAACTTCTGCTTAATGGGTTCTCCGTAGTCTTGGTGGCCGAATATCTCCCCGGAGACCAGAGTATTTTCTATGCATCTGCTTGGGCCGGAGCAGCATGGCATGCGGCTGGGGGCATTAGCCCTGAATACCGATACTTTCAAGCGATCACACATCGCCATCTGCTAAAGATGGCACAGGAAGACCCTGAGTCAGGGGTCTGTATTGTGGACACACGCGAGTATCTTGAAGACCCCCCGACTGAGAACTCTGCGATCTGGGGGAAGACTGTCGTATCGAAGGTGAGGTGGCTCTGTCATGTCCCGGGGGACGTTACATTGCTGACTGTGGAGATAGTTTCGTGACCTAAAACCTGGTGAATATCCCCCTAATTTCGCTTGCGGGTGGGCATACGATACCCTCGTCACCGACCCAACGCGCCATATGCCTTACCTGGGAAAGCAAATCAAGGCGCTCGGGGGTCAGTTCATTCGGAAACGGGTCGAATCTCTTCAGGAGCTGTACACAATGTTTCCCGAATCGAGCATCTTCATCAATGCCAGTGGTATCGGGAGCAAGACGTTGAGTGATGTCCAGGATGAGAAGTGTTTTCCTGAACGAGGACAAAACGTATTTTTGCGCACCGACAATTGTCAGACCATGTACTTCCGGAACGGCAAGGAATATACTTATGTCATTCCTCGGCCATTGTCAAAAGGTGTTGTGCTGGGTGGAGTAAAGCAAAGCGACAACTTGTAAGTGTGCTCATCGTCCTGTGGTACTAGATTTTCACCCAAAGGCTGACTGGTGAATAGGTCTCCCGAAGTGGACATGGAGATAGCCCGAGATGAGATTGCACGCGCCCATCGTCTCGCTCCCGAGATAGTTCCGGAATATCCCCCCGAAGATGTGCTGGATCACATCATTGGCATCCGCCCGTCCAGAAAAGGCGGTTTCCGCCTTGAATCTGAAAAAGTGGGAAATCGCATTGTTGTATCCGCGTATGGATTTGGTGGGGGTGGATACGCCTTCTCCTACGGTGTGGCCGATGCTTTGGCAAAGATGGTGGAAACGGCTGAGCGGGAGAACGTAATTCTCTAGAGCGGCTCATCGATTTCTTTTATTGAGTCAGCTGATACATCTGCGTAGGGCGGGGTGTTTCAAACTGGACTGGATGTTACGTTTGCATTTTGCTCATTAGCGACAGTATGATGGATGATACCAGTATAATTGCAAGCTGTTTGTTGATTTTATGGGGTGCTGATCATAATCAATGACATTAATTTTACGGAATGAACTTTACTAGTTATTTTATCTTCGTTCATTCTATTCGATTTGGCTCTCGATTTCAGTTTCTTTTTCGCTATGTCTTCTATCATACGGCCACATGAAGACAGTGGTCTCATGTTAGTGGATACCCGTGCTACTATTAGCGACGGTAGGGCCTGCCTCACTTCTCCTTTGACGGGGTACGTACTTCTAGAAGAGCCATGGAAACATAATTGATTTGTGGCCTTGAACTTACCTTAGACACTAGTACTTTTGAACCGTCTATCCTTTCCAAAAGGGGGAGTGCAGCGTCTCTGATTCTTGTTTCAAAATAACCTTCTTCCCTTTCATCCTATCACGATGCTTGAAGGCATGAAACTACTGTTGATGAGGCTTTACATGGGTGGACCCCACAATTAATGAACCTCTAACTATCGAATCTATGACGTCGAGGCTCGATAACATAGTACGTACCTGGAAGGTCCATGCCGAAGGAAAAGAATTCCTAGTCAATGCCACGAGGTCGGATGAAGACGATCGGCATCAGATAGCTACTATCGAGGATGCTATCAAACCAAGGCAGAATAGTCAATTCCGGGGTGACCAATAAGGGTTTCAGGTGTATCTAAAAATACCTTTTGTTTAATATAACAATGTCACGACGGGATCTACTGAGCCAGGAGCAATGACAAGAACTTTACTAGTCCATGTGTGTACCCTTTTTTCTTACCCTTCTTAATTAAACGGCATTTGAACCTGGCTGAATAATCCCCGTGGAAATAGGCCGATGGGATTCTAGAACCTGAACCAGCTCGGGAGTAGAAGTGGTTCCATTCCTTGATTTGTACCCAGTTCATTCTCTGAGGTGGACCCGCGGTTCTGAAGGAAATCAAGAATCAGTTGGACTAAGGTTGGAGGGAATGCAAACATTGGTGGTTTTGGCATGCGAGCAGAAGCAACGTGACTGGCCGGTTGAGCATGTGCCCCGCCAGGCCGGGCTGGTCGGCCGTCCACTAGTGGACGAAAGCGCATGGTCGATCGCCTTCCGTTGACGTCGGTGGTTTGGCCTTTTGCCTTAACTCGGCATTTCCCCTAATGAGGAAGATTTCTCTCTGTGAGCCAACATGAGGTTTCAGATCCTGATCGCTTTGCTTTTCCATCTTGATCTGGCTTTCAGCTTTTGTGGGTGAATTTTACTGGTATGAACGGGTTTCACGAGGTCACAACGTAACCTAGATCGTGTCGGATCGGGTGAATCAACCCCAAACCGCCTACTAGCTTTCCCTCCCTTAGATCCCAACGGGTCTTTTTGATCGTCCAGTCTTATACCGCCACGCTTCTCGTAGAAAGCAGGGATGTCGCTCAGAGATCGATTTCTCAATCTCAGCATGCACGATCGCGCCCAAACCGTGAACCTGCCGCTGATCACGACGCCACCAGAAGATAATGATATGGCGTTAAGTGAACTCAAAGGCGACCCGAAGCCATCGCTACGAACGAATGACAACTGCGCTTCAGACGCTGAACATGTCACCCCACAGCACGATGCCTCGCTGTATCGCATTTATCGCTACACCCCAGTACCGACCATCGTCGCTGACGCAAACCTGTCCATAGTGGAAGTGTCCGACAGCCACCTCGCCCTCTCGGGCCAAACTAGGGATACATTGCTCAATACTTCCATATGTGATATCGCCCCTTCCATAGTCCCTGTGCCAGATACTGCATCCTTATATGGCGCGATACGAGCGGCGATCTCAACGAAGCAAATTCAGTTGATCGATGATATTCATCTAAGCGATAAAAAGTCGTACTTTCGACTTCAGGTTACCCCAATTTTTCAGGACCGTGCTTTGATATATATAGTTTTCGAGGCGCATAAGGACACCAGGGATCGCTCAGATAGCCAGGATCATCACCATGCATATGTGAATGAAACGTACAAAATCCTGGTGGATACCGTCAAAGACTATGCCATCTTCATGCTGGACACCCGTGGCAACATCACAACTTGGAATCCAGGCGCTGCTATCATGAAGGGCTACTCCGCTTCCGAGATCATCGGCAAGCACTTCTCAGTGTTCTATAGTCCCGAAGATCGGCGCAACAATAAGCCAGGGAGGGGCCTGGCGGTATGTTTGCGTGATGGAAGGATGGAAGATGAAGGGTGGCGCTACCGTCAAGATGGCTCTCGATTCTGGGCCAATGTTATGATCACCCCTGTTTACGAGTTCGGCCGTCATGTCGGATTCGTGAAAGTGACGCGTGATTTGACCGAACGGAAGGCGGCTGAGGGGCGTCTCATCGCAGCTTTCGAGGAATCATCAAGACTCAAGACCGACTTTTTGGCTAACATGAGTCATGAGATTCGTACACCCATGAACGGCATGCGCCTCGCATTGTCAATGCTGACAGACACCGAGCTCGATAACAACCAGCGTGAATATGCATCTATCCTCGAGGATTCTACTTCAGTATTGCTCCAGATCATCAACGACATCCTTGATTACTCGAAGCTATCTTCTGGGTCATTCTCCCTAACATCCGATATTGTGGAGGTTGAAAGCGTCGTGGGCGCGGTTGTGCGAAACTGCAAATCTTGTCTAAAACCAGGTGTCACCCTCAGTTGTTCCATGCCGCCGAATTTTCCTCAAACCATGCGTGGAGATCCACTACGATATCGCCAAGTACTCCAGAATCTTATTGGCAATGCGGTGAAATTCACGGAGAAGGGGCA